>NC_072795.1:14498750-14827187 GCF_028583425.1 Eublepharis macularius | reverse complement strand
TGCAAGCTCTCATGACAGAGTGGGGATTATCCCAGGTCCTAGTTCAACATGCGAACCATTACATCATGCTGGCTTTCTTTTAAATGTATGTTATGGAAGCTGTCCTGCTGTTTCTGTGGACATAGGAAAGGGATAGACTTCTGGATATTTCAGTACTGAATGTTTTCTTCCTAATAGAATTCCATCACCTGTTCTGCTTAATAAAGTTTTGTAATTCTTTCTCCCCAGGGGAATTGTAAGAGGCAAGGGGCAGAGTGTCCAATATTACTAAATGAGAATACTCTGTTTCCTGGAGATCAGTAGATTGGAGATCAGTTGTAATTCTGGGAATTCTCCAGCTACTACCTGGAGGTTAACAACCTTATCTGAACCTTGTCTCCCAGCCTCACTTACTTCTAGTTAAATGGTATGGTGATTAGTAGAAAAGATACCAATGTGGGGAGCTGACAGTCTCGTTCTGATTTTTTAAAATTTTGCCTAGGCCCAATTTAAATGTTGTACTGCTGGGCCAAAAATACTTTTCTGTGAGGCTTGAATTCTCATGGTGTCCTATTGAAACTGGGCTGCTATCTAGGCAAAACTGCTGCGTGGCATGTGTTGATATTTGGGCTGCCAACCTACAGGTGGTGGCTGAAGATCTCCCAGAATTGCAACTGATTTCCTCTGGAGACAATGGCTGCTTTGGAGGGTGGACCTCAGCATTATACCTCACTGAGGTCCCTCCCCTCCCCAAACCCTGCCCTCTCCAGGGTCCACCCCCCCATATCTCCAAGAATATCCCATCCTAGAGCTGGCAAGCCCAGTTTATGCTTTCATTGGTAGCAGCCTGGTTTAATAATAATAACTGTGCTTATATACCACTCTTATAGACAGATTAGTGTCCCACTCAGAGTGGTGAACAAAGTCAGTGTTATTATTATCTCCACAGTAGAGCTGGATAGCTGAGCCTGAGAAGTGCGCCTCGCCCAAGGCCACCTGCAGAGCTCATGGCAGCAGTGGGATTTGAACCAGCAGAGTCCTGATTTACAGCCCAACCACTTAACTTCTATGCTACAGCAGCTCATAATAATAACTGTGCTTATATACTGCTCTTCTAGACAGATTAGTGCCTCACCCAGAGGGTGAACAAGTTAGTGTTATTATCTCCACAATACAGCTGGGCAGCTGGGGCTGAGAAGAGTGGCTTATCCAAGGCCACCTGCAGATCTCATGGAGGTAGCGGGATTCTAACCAGCAGAGTGCTGATTCGCAACCCAACCACTTAACTACTATTCTGTAGTTTTAAATAAGATGATGTGTGGGTGCAAAGTCCCATGAATAAGGGTTTATTTGGGGGGGGGGGGTTGCCTCAGCCAGCATAACATTTAAATCAGGTCTTTTAGGAGGGAAGTGAGAATTCTACAATCCTATTTATCTGTGTAGAATCTTTTTTAAAAAATTGGCTTCAAAGGAAGCCCAGTGCTTCACAACAAAATTTCATTATGTCCCAACTGAGTTCTGTTTAATGGCATTAAATTTCACCCTTTCTAATTATCTTTTGGAGCAGACATCTTTACAGAATCATTAGTAACAGAAGTACACAATGGATCATTGTCTTTACAATGACAAAAGAAATTCTAGAAGCAGCACTAAATCTTAAGAAAAGATCACACAAATTGCAAAAATATCTTGCCCACTTCCCCCTAAATTATGTAACATTCAACGAAGTCGGTGTAATTTAAGCACAATGGTTGTAATTTAACTTCTTTAAATGACCAACTTTAAGGGTTTTTTTAAATAGAATAATATCCGTGATTCTGTTCTAATTAATTAAGACTATAGATAAACAATCTTTTTGTCTTCAGTCTAATTTCCCAGATTTCCGAAACCACAGACAAATGTTCTTTTATAACAGTGTGGGGTTTTTAAAAAAGCATATCCTTTTTATCTAACTATTCCCCCACCATCCAAGTCATTCTTCCTGCTTCATTGTTTTAACACATCTTATTCCCATTCAGATAAAGGCGTATACTTTCATAACTGCTGAAAATATGAGTTGTAAAAATTTGGATCTCATAGGTACCAGGATCTATATTCTGGATATCCAAACAGTGTATGTGTGTGTATTCTTATGGTTTTGATATCGCAGATATTATGTTATTTCTGATGCAACTTTTAGGAGCAAATAAACATTGACAGACTCATTATGTAGAATCTGATGGTAAAATACTAGATTGCACCACGTTGGACTACAAATACGACATGGAAAAAACACATCGTTGCATGTAGCCAGCTAGTAAATTAGGAAGAAATGTTTAACATTGCCCTTATGAAGTAGGTCATTATATTCAGGGAGTGTATTGCGCTGGAGAGTGGTCAAAATACGATACTTCCCACTGGCAGTTGGAAGAAATGCAATCCATAATTCTACCATTTTTGTCTACCACCTCCTTTTGTGTAATGTGCAAATGGAAGACAGCTTTGCAAATGTCTGGGATATGTTTGACAAGGATTCCATGCAGCAATCTGGAATTATAGCTCTCAAGATTCAGATGAACAGCCTGTCTGCATATAAGTCCACTCATTCATATCACTACTGGAGGTATTCCATTCCTGGATAACTTTGTGTAAGAAATGGCCTTTGAACAGCCTGAAAAAACAGAACCTACGTAAGACCTCTCATTCAACTACATTTCTCTAGACTCATATCTCAGTGGTAAGCTACATGCTTGGTCCATAGAAGATTATAAGTTCCTTTCCTGTTCTCCCCAGTTGAAGGATGTTGAGTAGCAGAGTGGCGGTAGTAGAAAGTGCCATCAAGTCATAGCTGACTTATGGAAACCCCTACTGGAGTTTTCAAGGCAAGAGACTAACAGTCATGGTTTGCCATTGCCTGCCTCTGCATAGCAAACCTTGTCTTCTTTGGAGATCTCCCATCCAATTGCTAACCAAGGTTGACCCTGCTTAGCTTTGGAGATCTGACAAGATCAGGCTTGCCTAGGCTGTCCAGGTCAGGGTAAAGTAGGAAATGTTTTTTCTTGAGATCCTGGAGAACTGCTGCTAGGTCCATGATAATTAACAGTGGACTAGATGAACCAAGAGCCTTATTCTGTCTGACTAGCTCTTTTTAGAATCCCATGTAAAGAAATTGAAGTAATGTAGAAGCCACCCTTTGTCTGAGTGATTCAAAACCAACCCAAAGACACCCTTTCTCTCTTTTGCCTTTGGCAAATACCAGCCTGACAGATGTGAGTCACTGAGACAATCAGGAGTTAAGCTCACGGAGGATCTTCTTGAATTGGTGGCCATAGGAATGGCAAGTGGGATTTGGCTTGAGCGCCACCACCCATCTCAGGCCAGAGATGGGAACTGCAAGGAGAGTAGTCACACCAGCCAACAAGAAAGCTTCCTTATAGCAAAAGGTTCTGGGGAGGGGGGAAGGTCAAGTGGGAAACCATGACAAAGCTGCTGGCTTGGTTGCTGATGTGAGCAACTAGGAATTCTGCTCTTGATGTCTCCACTTCTGTTTCAAGGAGCTGGATCTGACATTTTTTCTGATGATACTAAACTCCCATACTTGGTAAACAGGGCCAGAGTTACCTACTGGACTGCCAATCAGTAGCAATCCAATTGTAAGTAGTTCCGAGTGAATACTAGAAGTAGAAAGTGATGCCAACACAGCCGGCTGTCTGGTTGCTGAAATGCCTTTGGGCTGCCACATAATGAGTCATCATGCCATGTAATAAGTCCAGTCTTCATCTCCCTCCTGCTCTATCATGTTCCCTCTGAGCTTAATTCTATGTTGCACAACTGTCTTGTGAAATAAGTTATTGCACTGGAGTGTAGAGTGGAGGCTGACATTACAGACATCACTTCCAACCAATGTTAAACCAAGATGTGCAAGAGCCCAACTTGTTGCTGGATTTACGTATGTGCCTTGCTCTTTTTCCTTTCCAGCTAGGCTCCTTCCTAACACTTGCCTAGGCAAACACTGTGAGATCTAGAGGGTGGTACGTGGGGAAGGTAGAGCTCATGATATCACGTCCAAATGACAATCTGGGAATTTCCCCTACTCTTTGTTAATGACCATAGAGACCAGTGGAAATTCCTAGAGTGTTATTGAGGGTAGGAGACTGCAGCTGGGAGCAGGGAACTCTTGGGCCCAGGCAAGTCTATGTCTAGCACAGAAAGTCCCCGTTAAGAAATAATTCTGGTTACCCATGATTTGTGAATGCAGGCAAATCAGTTAACCAGCATTAGTTCTCTCCACCCCCAAACCTGGAATTTTAAATCTGGATCAAACTCTGCTTTAGCATTCCATTCAGGGACCAGGGAGGGGGAATGACTTGGTTTAATCTGGGTAACTACATATGTATATAATGAGTTTTTAACTGTGATTCTCTTCTTGAGAAGGGATGGAGAAGGAAGGAGCAGGAAGTCCATATTGCTGTTCCTGCCCATCTCTACTGTGAACTCCTCTTTACAGATTAGAAGCTATAAACTCAAGAGTTCCAAGGTCGATTCTTTTGAGAATTACACAGGCTCACCAGGGCATGTCATTAGCAAGCCAGCACATTCCTTCCCCAAGCAGGCCAGAACCAGGCCTGCAAAGACTCACAGAGTTGAGAAAACCTTAAGGTTTTGAAGGCTTGACAGCAGTTTGTTCTTACACACCTGTTCAGAAACAGCTCATAGGTGGATGACTGGCTTTGAACCATCCAGTGTTTTTTTTAATTGGACTCACCCCCCCCCCCATTGCAGCCTTTTTGTGACGGCATCTGTAACCTGATCTCAAAATTTCAATAAAGCCGCAGGCTTAGCAAGGAACCTCCATATAAAGAGGCTGCACACCTCTGAGTACCAGTGTAGGAGGCAGGATCAGATTCAGGAGTAGCTTTTATGCCTTGCTTGACCCTCCAAGACAACTGATTGGCTTCTTTGTGAAGCCGTATGCTAGACTGGATGGATCAGCGATCTGCTCCAACAGGCTCAACTTATGTTCTCAAATCCTTATGCTTGGGTTTCTGATGCACTGTTTGTAAGAAGGGGTTGTGGTTCAGAGGCAGAGCATCTGCTTGGCTTGCTGAAAGTCCCAGGTTCAATCCCTGGCATCTCCACTTCAAAAGATCAGGGAGTAGGTACTGGGAAAGACTTCTGCTCAAGACATTGTAACCGATGTATTTGTTGGCACAGTTCAGGAAATAATCCAATCCATGCTTTGGAATTTGCTTTCAATGAATTTACTGCAACAGGATTTTTGCAGAAGTCAATAACTGAGTGCAGGCCATTAATGCAACAGAACACAAGCACTAACACATACTGATACACAGCGGAGAGAGGAAAAACAAGAGGTAGGTTGAACTGCAAGGGAAAACATTCAAACCACCCCAAACATTAGAGAATGCTCCACAGCTCCCCCTGCTGTACAAGTGGACTAAACTACCTTTTCAGCACTATTTACAGTAACTAGACTCTTATCAGGCTGTCCATTCTCCAACAGCCAAGCTACAAGTGACGCCTGCCACAGGTTGGACACTTGTCAGCTTCCCTCAAGTTTTGATGGGAAACGTAGGCGTCTTGGTCTTGCAGCTTGGCTCTCCATTTAATTGAAGTTTACAGAGCTGCAGTCTATGGGAGGGAGAACATGTGGTCGGGAGGGGAGTGCAGGCGTCAGGCTTTCGTCAGGTGCCCCCCTTCCCCGCCGCTGGGTGTTGGAGGTGAGGAGGTTTCTGTAAACTTCAATTAAATGGAGAGCCAAGCCGTAAGACCAGGACGCCTACGTTTCCCATCAAAACTTGAGGGAAGCTGACAAGTGTCCAACCTGTGCCAGGTGTCACTTGTAGCTTGGCTCCAACAGTATTTAGGATAGGCTGCAGCTAATACACAAGGTGATAATCACTCTGTGAGCTCCTGAATCTTTGCTTGTCATAACCTGTAATGGAAACCACAAGCATTCTTTCACTTCTGATTCCAGTTCCAACTCTGTTGAATTCAGTAAGATTTGCAATGAAATTTGTTGAGGAGTGAAATGCTGTTTGCTAGTGTAGCCATTCACAAGTTTTACACTCCCCCTCCCACATATCTTTACATCTTCACCGCATCTCAAAAGACGGAACTTAATTAAAAATACCTAGGAAGAACAGCTTTTATTTGTAAGAAACCAAATTTGTTAGTGGTGAAACGGGTCAATTTTCTAATCAGTCAGGATGAAATTCATCCTCTATCAATTAAAATTTACTTGTAAAGGAGGGAGGGGGAAAATGGGATAGTGTCCTCCGTGGATGGCTAGTCTTTATCATTTAATTTGTTGAGAGTTTAAAATTACAGTAATTGTCCTTAAATCACTGACATTATTTGACACGGCAACAACAGAGATGTGGAAATGAGTGACAAATGCACAAAAGACTTTTGTTACCTTTGTTTGTCAGAATAAATCTCAACAAGCAGCTTGCAGATTCAAATTTTATAGCCATTAGATGGTCAAACCTATTGACTTTAAGCTGCATTTCACTAATAATGAAAAGCGGTGATATCGGATTCTAAGTGACTTAACTTATCAACAATTCATATGCAAAATTATAACTTCCAAATATAAAGTTGAAGTACACATGTGGGTTCCCCCCACCCCCACAAAAAAAGCATTATTTTTCTTTGAAGCATTTTGACCTTCATGTTCTTTCCCCTCCATCTTTCAAAATTATCCATATCGTATTTCAAAAGCTGCAACCCTGTCAGCTAGTGTTCTGTGCAATGTCGGAACTAAACAGAAGAATGTTAAATATATTACGTGGAAATTGTAATATTTGCAGCCAGGTTAATATCCATCAGAGCTGAGATGCCTAAATTCAATCTTTTCACATAGTAGCAGGTGAGAAACTTGCTCCCTTTACCCCTGCCTCCCATTCTTGGTGCACGACTAGTACATAGATTTCAGGACATGTGAAAAACACATGTCAGAGATGCAATATTAGCCGGGAAGGGTAGTTTTAAAAGATGGAGCCAGTGGCAGGTCAAAGGCTTTGCTATACACTGGAGCTGTGTGAAGGGGCTGTGAAATGCCAGAAGGGAAACTTCAGCCCATTGAAGCCTCTCCAGATCCAAGCCAGGCTCTGGAAGGCAGCTCCAGCCCATTTCCATTCCTCGCTACCCTCTGGTTGCGATCCCACACCATTTTAAACTGGAAAGATGAAACTGACAGAGCCTTAGCCAAAGATGAAATTAACAAACCCTTTGAGGAGCGATCTCTGCTGGCTCTATCTTTTAAAACTATGCTTCCTGGCTAACATCGTGTCTTCCTGCCCTTGATGAACATGCGCCGAGGTGTCTCTTGTAGAGACACTCTTTGTCAGATTAAAATGAGAAAGAAGATCCATTAGCCCTTGTATCCTGGCTCAGAAGGTGTAAGGGCCAGCTGGCTTCAGGATGCAGAAGTATAATGCAAAACGTAATCAGTTTGATTATAGCTGGGAGATCAAGCATAGAGGTGGGAAATGCAGAACGTTAGCATCTGTGATGAGATACGAATCTTATGATTGGAGGACTATTCTGTTTGTTTCTTTAGGAAATGAGGATATGAAGAGATGCTTTCTGCTGACCCTAGAATTCTTCCTTCAGACTAGCAGTGGCTCTGCCAAGGTCTTGTCTTGCTTTGCAACCTGTTCGGACATTCTGTGTACAATGTGCAGACTCTATAATTCCTTCATATGCACAAAATGTAAGGAAGGGTGCAGTTGTGGAGAGGGACTGACACAGACTGTTCTTCCATTTTCATTTTTGGTTTGTAGTGGGGGTTTTTTACAGCTTGATTTGGATTTTTATGGTAGGTATTAAAGATATTTGCTTTCTTCTCTCAATCAACTGGGATGACGTTTTATGGGGCTGCCTTTACCTTTCACCTAAGGGTTCTTCCCCACCAAATATTAGGCAGAGAGGCAAAAAGGGTTCTTGTTTTCTAGGCTGTCATAGATGTGACAACATTGGCATGTGAGTCTTTCCTCCTTTCCAAGGACTCACAAGCACAGGGTGGGTATCTATTTTTAAAAGAATATCTGAATGTCCAAAACAAAATTAGAGTGAAATGATGAGGGGAGATTATCCTTCCTCCATCCGGTTTCTGAAGCATTTTTCTTCCATCCCAACTCTAGTTTTGTTCAAAAACAGATTCCTTTCATTACTTGTGGGGCTGATATCAGCAGGGCACATTTGTAGCACTGGAAAAGTCTGGCTTCTTGTACGTGAAGTTAAGGACATTAATATTACTTGATCATATCTTTCCCACTAACATCAGTGAGACTTACAGAGCTGCTTCATGTATTGTATTTTTAAGCAGGGCTTTTTTTCTGGGAAAAGAAGTGGTGGAACTCAGTGGGTTGCCAGCACAGGGGGCAGCTCTTGGCGGGAGGTGGTGCCCCTGATACCCCATGTGCGTGTGCAAAGGGCACGCATGCTCTCAGGACCAATGATGTCACTTTGGGTCAGCTGGAACAAGGGGGGAGTTTTTAAAAGCTGAAATCGCCCTCGGCGAAAATGATCACATGGCTGGTGGCCCCGCCCCCTGATCTCCAGACAGAGGGGAGTTTAGATTGCTCTCCGTGCTGCTGGCCAGCGGCGCAGAGGGCAATCCAAACTCCCCTCTGTCTGGAGATCAGGGGGCGGGGCCACCAGCCATGTGTCCATTTTCAAGAGGTTCCGGAACTCTGTTCCACTGCGTTCCAGCTGAAAAAAAGCCCTGGTTTTAAGAGATATAAATGAAAAATGAGTATATGTCAAATGGTATATGGGTATATGCCAAATGCTTGAAAAAACCTGCATTGGACAGATGTACTCATCAGGTTGCTTTGGCTGCAGTTCCCTGTTGGGCATATACTTAATGATAAACTTGGGTTTGCCTCTGCATAGCTGTGGCTGGAGCATGCCATTCTAAATCTTAGCATCTTGCTGATGTGAGTCTTACGCAATTAGTTTTCCCGTTCAATACCTTTTCATTTTTTTTTTTAAAAAATGAAACACTCTTGTGAGAGTGTTGAAACAACAACAGAATTAGAGGTGCATGGTTTCAAAGTTCTGAAAGCAAATTCAGATTGGAACAACTGGCTAAAGTATCCTTCCTTCCACCTTTAAATTCATTTCATCTCTGTCGAGGCAAAGAATTTTTAGGGTATTTGCAATTCGTGCTGTATCGATCTGTGCTTTTGTTGTGTGGCAACCTGTTGTGTGACAGGAAAAAATTGTGGGAAACTCTGAATATCATGTTGTTGACTCCCATTTTTCATAGACAAGACACTGGAGTGCTTAATGTCTTTCTTATGCTTTAAAGAAGGATCTGGAAGTCAAGAAGAACAGCAGTCTCCCTTTGAATGTTAGCCATGTGCTATCAGTCTGATAGGATCAGTAAACTTCCGAAAGACTACAGGCCAGATTGATGTATTTCAAAGACTTGTTTGGTAAAACAAGGAACTAAGGCTCGCGGTCTTTCATGCAAGAGAGAAAGGGAGGGGGGCATCTCCAAAAGGGATCATTCCCTTGTTGATTCCATTCAGAAAAGGGGGAGACCCATGGTTCGTACAAAGTTCCCTCTTGTCTTGTCTTTATGTGCGTTTGCAAGCGCTTTCCTCTGTTTTTGCATGTGGAGGAGGAAAAAAGGAAGCCTGCCTTGCCCAAAGGTTACAAGCTGTCCCTGAAAGTCTGAAAAGGTATCAGTTATATCCAGGGCTTTTTTTCAGCAGGAATGCAGTGGAACGGAGTTCCGGCACCTCTTAAAAATGGTCACATGGCTGGAGGCCCCACCCCCTGATCTCCAGACAGAGGGGAGTTTAGATTGCCTCCATGCCGCTGAGTGGCGCAGAGGGCAATCTAAACTCCCCTCTGTCTGGAGATCAGGGGGCGGGGCCTCTGGCCATGTGACCATTTTCACCGAGGGCGATTTAAACTTTAAAAAACTCCCCCCTTGTTCCAGCTGACCCAAAGTGACGTTGTTGTGCGGTCCTGAGTTCCACTGCCTCCTTTCCCAGAAAAAAAGCCCTGGTTATATCTACAAACAAGAGGTGATTCACACATAACATTGCGGCTCCCCCTCCTCCAGTTTTGTAGACACAGGAGTAACCACTTCATTTTCAGATGTAGAAAAACGTAACAAAATGGTAGCGCCTACTGCCTATTGAGTTCCAGTCTGGATATTCCAGAAGTCCTCTATACTGGTCTCTGAACGAAATGACATCTGCAAGTTGTCATTTCTCTTTCTTACACACACACATACACAGTGTTGAGTAGTAAACTCCATTGATTTATCATAAGCCGGAGTAGTAAACTCCATTGATTTTATGTAATTCTTCATAGTATTGCACTGAAATTCATGCACTTGTGGGGTTTTTTTTTGTTAGAGATGGTATTTTATAGATAGTCCTTTCTATTGCCAGTGTTCTCTGTATTCAAAATAGGTAGTTGGCAGCTCGTGGCTAAGTCTGGCTCCCATCTATCTCCAGCATAGCCTCCCCTGCAAACTACAGGCAAAGGACTGTTAACCTCCTCCTCTTCAATATAAACAGCAATAGAGGCCTCCCCTGATAATTCACTTCAGCTACACATACAATTATGTACCAGAAAGACAGTATTGTGTAGTGGTTAAAGTGCTGGACTAGAATCTGAGAGACCCAGATTTGAATCCCTTCTCTGCCACAGAGTTTGCACCAGCCGCTGTCTCTCAGCCTCACCTACCTCACAAGGTTGTTGTTGTGAGGATAACATGGAGACAATGAGAACAGTGAAAGTCACTTGGTTTTCCATTGAGGGGTGAGGTGAAAGAGGAATATAAATATCTAAATAAATCTCTCGTTATGTACCTTATGTCAGGTGCTTCTCATCACCTGTCAATCCCAGCCACAACCTCGCGTCCCTGATTGTACTCATGCTGTATGCTGTGGTTAACTGCTGAGGCTATTCTGTACTTGAACTGCAGGTGTTACTTTATTTGTCTTTCAAACCCATGATGTGAAGCTACGTGAAGGGAGGTGTTCCTCCCCACTATTATGTGTGGGTTCCTCCACTGGGAAGAGGCGCCTGAATGGCCTTGGGAAGCTCCTACAACATCCCTGCTATTGTCCCACTTTGCTGACCATTAGACTGGAGTTTAGTAACTGCCCACACTTTGAAAGCCTGTATGTTTGCATGCCACCATTATTCCTGGCAAAGATGGCGTAGCTTATCAATAAAGATACTTTTACTGCTCACAGTGAAGTCCTTTTGAGAGTTACTTGGCAGGTCCTTACACCTTAGTGCCTCACCCTTGTGATTTTCTGAGCCAGTGTAGTGATTAAAGTGTTGGGCGAGGGAGATCGAGTTCAAATCCTCACACTGCGATGAAGGTCTAATCAAGATCGGAGTCTAGTGACTCCAATCATGATTTGATTACCTTGATGAATTACCTTGAATTGCCTTGATGTTCCCTGGCAAAGTTCATCTCAAGCACAATTCTTTTCTTAGCAGCTTTGTGCCTCCTCCGTACCCACTCGTGGCCACTTCTGCCCAATTCAGACCAGTGACTGTATCTCTCAGTGCCACAATAGTTGAGGTCATTAAAGTGATTGACATTTAAATCATGGAATCAATTGGCAGTTGTCCCCTTTTTGTGCCTCTGCAGTTGGATGCATTCTTTAAATGACCTTTGTCATCTCCATGGCATTGTCTGATTTTTGCACCTGTTCAGTTAGCAGCATCTATTTGAGAACTTATCACAAGGAAGAGCTGGTCTCAAGATTAGCTGGATATACAGGGATAGACTCTGAAGGAACACAGAGACTTAAGTAGTAATTCTCAACTTAAAAATCTCAAACAATGTGCCCCTTAAATCACAGGCAGTGGCAGTAGCAGGGGAGTAGGAGGGGTCAGCAGAGAGAAGGTCTAATCGGGTGAAATAACAGTCATAGTTATGCAACTGAGCACACCTGTTTGCATTTGGATGCATCAAATCAGCTCAGCCAAATGATTGGTTCCCTGCCTATGGCGTGAGCAGAGTGAGGGGCAAAAATGGCAGGTGTTCGAGCATAATTAAAAACTAGGGTAAATTGGAAAGGCCACATTTGCGTCAGCTCTGGAAACCATCACTTATTCGCAAACGGCTGACAAAAAAAAGTATGTCAATAAAATCACTTCATCAAATAGAGGCCGGTTCCACACTGCTTACCGGCCACAGAACATCGCGCCAAGCTCCTGGAATGACAGCGTCTTCCTGCCGTTCTTCCTGTGAAATTGCGCCAGGAAGATGCTGTCATTCCGGGAGCTTGGCGCTACATTCCGTGGTTGGTAAGCAGTGTGAAAACGGCCGCTGTTTTTATTTATTTATTATTTATTTCTGTCATTTATAGTCCGCCTTTCTCACTGAGACTCAAGGCGGATTACACAGTATGAGGTTAATACAATCAGTATCAAGTACATTTCAATACAATACCATAAGGTAAACAAATACAAGTTTAAAAGACGTAACAGTAGCAAGGATCCAAGAGACAGAGTAGAAAAAATACTGGAGCAAAACATAATCAATTCTAGGACTAACATTAGACCACATGGAGCGCTGGTTGTACATAGGAGTACATATTTAAAGCAGCAGATAATATATAAGGCAAAAATGGTGATGAAGTCTATGATCCCCACCTCGTTAGTGAAGCATCTGAGACCCCATCCCTACAATACAGCCCTCCAATACAATACAGTTTTGTTGGCGGTGTCTCAGTAAAATGCTTGTAAAATCATATGAATAAAATGGTTATCATCTAACAAATTAATTTGTTTTTTTGGTAAGACATTTGTTAATAAACAATGATTTCTAGGGTTGTATGTAACTTCCAGTTAATATTATATTAGATCTCAGATTCTGCTTTGGGGGAGTTGAAAATATAAAACTTATAGCCATTAACAAGGGAAGGAGTGGGGAAGCACTGGAGAGAAACGTACAGCTGAACAAGCCTTTCAGTTGTTTCCAGGAAATTCCTAGGAAAGTTGCAATAATTAGATGTTGAATAATAATAATAACAGTGTGCTTATATACTGCCCTTGGACAGGTTAGTACCCACTCAGAGCGGTGAACAAAGTCAGTGTTGTTATTATTCACACAATACAGCTGGAGAGGAGTGGCTTACCCAAGGCCACCTGCAGAGATGATGGCAGTTGTGGGAGTTGAACCAGCAGAGTGCTGACTCACAGCCCAACCATTTAACCACTATGTGACAGCAGCCCTCTAGGTTTCTGTGGAGAGCCAGTCTTCTAGTCTGATCAAGGTTTTACATATTTTATGTTTTTCATTCATATTTATTTCAATTCACAGCTTGTTCCAGGGACAGATTGGCCAATAGACTCATAGAATCATAGAGTTGGAAGGGGCCATACAGACCATCTAGTCCAACCCCCTGCCCAGTGCAGGATCAGCCTAAAGCATCTCTGACAAGTATTCATCCAGCCTCTTCTTGAAAACTGCCAGTGAGGGGGAGCTCACCACCTCCCTAGGCAGCTTATTCCACTTTTGAACTACTCTGACCGTGAAAAGGTTTTTCCTAATATCCAGCTGGTACCTTTCTGCATGTAATTTAAGCCCATTGCTTCGGGTCCTACCCTCTGCTGCCAACTGGAACAGCTCCTTGCCCTCCTCCAAATGACAGCCTTTCAAATATTTAAAGAGAGCAATCATGTCCCCCCTCAACCTCCTCTTCTCCAAACTAAACATTCCCAAGGCCCTCAGCCTTTCCTCGTAGGGCTCAGTCTCCAGACCCCTGATCATTCTCATCACTCTCCTCTGCACCCTCTCGATTTTGGCCACATCCTTTTTGAAGTGAGGCCTCCAGAACTGCACACCAGGTGCAGCCTGACCAAGGCAGTATAGAGGCCACCAGGAAGACCTGTTGGGTTGATGGCCTACCAGGTGCCCCCTACTGGGAGAAAATTGAGAGCTAGGCATCTGGTCTGTAGAACAGAAATGGTTGTGATATTTACTAAAGGGAACCAAGCCAATAGTAGACAGAGACATCATTGTTTACAAGTCAAGGAGAATCCTAAATGTGGAGTGAGTCAACAGATCATCTAAACCCCATGTTTAATGCAGGAAATCCAAAGCTAGGGCATTCCCCAACAGATGCTTGAAGAGCTCCAATTAGGAAGAGATCACACTCTCCCCAAGGTTATGGGTTCCACTGCTGAACCACAGCAGCATATGAAGCTCCTTATACTGACTCAAACCATAGGTCCATCAGTATTGGTGTGAGTATTGTCTACTCCGATTGTCAGTGGCTGTCTAGAGCCTCAGATATACACATTCTTTCACATTACCTCCTACCTGATCCTTTTACGTGGAGACATGGGAGCTTCAACCTGGGACCTTCTGCGTGCCATCACAAAATGTCTCCAAAAGGTTTAACTGAAATCTCCCCTCCTGTAACTTAAACCCATGTGATCTAGTCTTTCCCCCAGGCAGCAGAGAGCAAGTTTTTGTCTTCTTTCACCTGACAGACCTTCAGATACTTGAAGAGCATGTTCATGTCTCCCCTCGTTCTTTTCTTCTCCAAGCTGGACATAGCAAGTCCTTTCAATTTTTCTTCATTTTCCAGAACTCAAATCATTGTGTTCTCCTCTGAAGCTATTTCTTAAAGTGCGGCACCCAGAACTGGACTTGGCAGCTCCCTCTTGAGCATCCATGAGAATCCTAAATTTATTATTTATGTCATTTATAGTCCGCCTTTCTCACCGAGACTCAAGGTGGATTACATAGTGTGAGATTAGTACATCTCAATAAGGACATTTCAAGGACATTTCAATAAACAGTGCCATAAGATAAATAAATACAAGTTTACAAAGACATAACATTAGCAAAAATCCGATACAGAGTTGAAGAAATGCTGAAACAGAGCATAAGCAATTCTAGGACTGACATTAGACAACATAGACCTACCCAGTAGGGTCATACTTAGAGCAGCAGATAGGACATAAGGCAACATAGTGATGAAATCTATGGCCCCCTCCCTAACCTGTTCATGAAGTATCTCTTTGAGACCACCTCCCTAAAATACAGCCCTCCTATCTGAGTAAAAGCAGATCTTGGCGAATTTCCTTGAGTGGTTTGCCTGACTATGCCACTAGAAGGCTTTGTCTACCCAAAACTCTTTTGTGAGCATCACACCATTCTATGCACCCCAGAGAGTAAGCGAGTCCCTATCAGCATCTCCAACACACCTACTTTGAGTCTTCACCAATCTCCTTATACACCTAAGGCCTGAAAGTTCGCAACAATTGGCTCAATAAGACATTATCTCTCCCCTGAACCCCATACTGGAGATATAAAATACTTTTGATTGATTGGTTGAGGAAGAATATAAAAACGTAACCGCATCTGAAAGAGAACAACTGTTTGCTTGGAAACTCTTACAAACAGCCTATTGTGCCCCTTTCCTGCCCAGCTAGCATAATGTAATGCAAAGCAGCCCGATATGAGTAATGATGTGTCCGAGTAATTGCGGTGCAAAGCTGGGCCTCCTCTGAACTTTCTGGATCAGGAATGCAGGTGCAAGACGTGGATACAGGCTGCTGGCCGAGGGTACAGGGGGCTGTTCTAACTTAGGCACTCCTCCTAACAGCATGTCAGACTGTTGGCCCTGGCTGTTTGTCAACATTCTATTTGCAGCTACTCAATGAGTATCTTAAGCTCACGCTACTCAGCGCCAAAGTGCTAGCACAACACTGATTTGTATGGGACGTCCTGCTGTTCGTCTGAATACGAAGTGTCCCATTTACATTTTGCATGGATAGCTGACAAATTTGATGTTTGCCAAATATGACAGGGCTGAAGAACACTCGAGTGCCACAGGATTAGTTCGTGGTGATGTTTTTTCTGCCCAACCTTGGGAGCAAGTTTTTGCCTTTTTGGAGACATGCGCATAGTTCTCTTTGTACTGCAGATCCCAAATGCACAGCTGAAAGGCGCTCCTCCCCTCCTTTTCTGCATTTCTCAGATAGTTAAATAAAAGCATTGTGGACAAAGCAATAAAAAAGAGGGCGCCTACAGCCATTAATAGAGAATTATTCATAAACCAGACCGCACAAAAATGCAGTGATTAAATCATTTGATGGAAACTATATCGAACTACTTTGGAACAGTTATTTTGAATGAGTCAATAAATATAAAAAGCTTTATTAGATTGCCTACAATACATATTTTTTAATTTGTTTAAAATTTTCTGGCAGATCAGCAGCACTTAGGGCAGGTCAGCAGGAAACTGGGACATGCCGTAATTAAAAGAAACCCATAATTCACATCGAGCTCAGTTCTCCAATTATTTGCCTAATATCTCTCTGTGTATCATTTTGATTATTAATACAACTGTTGTACCACTGTCTAATGTCTGAAAGTATGCTCCTACCATGTAATCTCTGTATCATTTCACACATCGTGTTTAAATGTTTATCTTTGTTTCAGCTGTTTCAGATATTTGATTGTTTTCAAGTTTCTGCAGTCCAAACAGTATCTTACTGTGTACTGGACTGCAATCCCATTGATTGTGTTTGACTTACACTATGTAACCCACCTTGAGTCTCAGTGAGAAAGAGGGAATATAACATAAACAAACAAACACACAAAACAAAGCCATGGTCAGTAAGCATCATACTGATAACTTTTAAAACAAAAACACATATTTCACCCAACAACATAAATAAAACACAAGACAGGTGGATGCTGCAATGATAGGTGCAAAAAATTGCCGCTTTAATTAATTCTAAATAGTGCTTTTCAGAGTGTCAAAAGCTCCAGCCGTTGAAGTGGAAAAGGGGGTGGGTGGGGGTAGAGTGTGTCTCCATACTGGCAACCTTGCAAATCTGGGCAAACTCATTTCGAAAGCTTACATCAGTGCATTGGAACGTGGAGGTGGAGAGTGGAGGGATTGGGGATGGCGGACAATGGGAAGCACATTCAGGGTTTTACAGCCAGGCCTGCTGTGGTGGTGCAATAAAAAACGAAGCTAAAGCAGCTTGGCAAGAAGTAGAGGGAGACATTTTCAAACACCCTGAAGAGTTTCCTCCTCGTCCCCTTTTGTTGGTGGTCGCCCTTTCCACCACGTCTTGTGCTTTAGCTTTTTTCTTGCCTTCTAATTACTTTATGAGTATAATTCCTAAATAGCTGTAATATACTGTGCATTTGCATAATATCATTGGCTTATATTGAGAGTCTTGGTTCTAGGGTTGGTTCTTGGTTCTTGGTTCCAGGTGGGGGCTGGAGATCTCCCAGAATTACAACTGATCTCCATCCAACAGACTTCACTTCCCTTGGAGAAAACTACTTTGGAACAGCTTTGGAGAGTGGACTGTATGGCATTAAACACCGCTGAAGCCCCACTCCTCCCCAAACTCTACTCTCTCCAGGCATTTCCCAACCTGGAGCTGGCAACCCTACGCAGTTCTCGGGTTGCCAGGTCCCTTGAGTCCCCTGGCGGGAGACTGGGAGCCTGGCACTTCTGGGAAGTGCGTGATTCTGGGAAGTGATTCTGGGGAGTGCGTGATTCTGGGAAGTGATGTCATCATGTGGGTCAAAGTGCGGCCCAGGAGCATTCCCGCACTTGCCAAAGGGCTGAATTGCATGCCCCCTCACAGGCCTGATTCGGCCCACAATGGGCCTGTTGTGGGGTGCGGGAGCATGCCGTGGCTGGGCGTGGGGGCATGCCACACTGCCTGGTGGTGTGGTGTGCTGCCAGGGGAGGGGCCCGGTGAGCGCACCCCCTGCTGGCCAGGTAAGTGGGGGCAGGTGGAAGGAGGTGGGAGCAGGGGGAATGGCAAGCCTACATAGTTCTGATGTCTGGCAAATGTAAGATTTAATTCAATGAACTAGAGTGTTCACACATGGGCCGCTGCGCTAACTACAGTCACAGCAGGATCTCAGACTCAGAGCCAAGCTACAAGTGACGCCTGACACAGGTTGGACACTTGTCAGCTTCCCTCAAGTTTTGATGGGAAATGTAGGCATCTTGGTCTTGCAGCTGTAATGGAGAGCCAAGCTGTAAAACCAGGACGCCTACATTTCCCATCAAAATTTGAGGCAAGCTGACAAGTGTCCAACCTGTGTCAGGCGTCACTTGTAGCTTGGCTCTTGGATTTGAAGTGTGTTTATCTGCCACGGAGAGTCCTTTGCATGGCGTATGAAGCATCTTGGCTTAATCCTGAGCCCGTGTGCCAAAGCTAACTCAGCAGATCTGAATGGTCATCTGTGTGTCAAATCTTGAACCATAGTTAAAATAAGGCTGATTCCGCACACGTTGGATAATGCACTTTCAGTGCACTTTATCAATCATTTGAGGTGGATTTTTTGTTCCGCACACAAAAAAATCTGTTCCAAATGATTTATAAAGAGGATTGGAAGTGCATTATCCAACGTGTGCAGAATCACTCTAAATCACAGTTTCATATGACATCTTAAGGATAACTTACTGGCCAATAAATTCCACTGAAGTCAGAAGGACTGATTTAATTCAATGCAAACATGGGCCTTTTCCACACGGCTTACCTTGTTCCGGAAAACAGCGAAATCTTGCACGAAATCTCGCGAGAAGACGCTGTTATCGCGCAAAATCGGGTGAGAAGATGCTGTTATTGCACAAGAGGTTGCGATAACAGCGTCTTCTCACATGATTTTGTGCGAGATTTCTCTGTTTTCCAGAACAAGGTAAGCCATGTAGAAACGGCCATAATTAAGGAATGGTTCTAAAACTTCACACCATACTAGTATGCTATTCTGGTCTGGAAATTCCTCCACATATTGACTAAACAGCCAGTTGAACACAGATGATAATAATAACAACATTTGATTTATATACTGCCCTTCAGGAGAACTTAACACACACTCAGAGCAGTTTACACAGTGTGTTATTATTATCCCCACAACAATCACCCTGTGAGGTGGGTGGGGCTGAGAGAGCTCCGAGAAGCTGTGATTGACCCAAGGTTACCAGTTGGCTTCAAGCAGAGGAGTGGGGAATCCAACTCAGTTCTCCAGATTAGAGTCCTGCTGCTCTTAGCCACTTCACCAAACTGGCTCTAAAATGTTTTATTAACCCAGGCTTTAATTAAGGACTTGATGTTTTACCCAAGACCACCTAATGAGCTCATGGCAATAGTGGGATTCGAAACAGCAGAGTGCTGATTTGCAGCCCAACCACTTAACCACTAGGCTACAGCAGTTCTACAGCAGAGCTACAGATGCTGAGATGACCTTATCCTTGATGCCACCATTATAATATTTCAGATCCAAGAACAGCCTTTGGACTGTACCATCTACTGTTCATGGGAATAGGTAGCAATGCTTACTTACAGTGCAACCCAAGGCAGAGTTGCAGCCTTCTCAACCTGTTGATGTCAATGAATTTAGAAGCACATAACCGTGTTTAGGATTGGATTGATAGTTCCCAGTCTGTCATTGCCATGCTTATCTTGCCTGTCAACATGTCAAAGATGGAGCCTGAGCATCTTCCAGAAGTGCCCTAGGTGGTACTTTCTTGGTTGACCTGGCTTTTCCCAATGGTCCAGATTTTTAAAAGATGGGGAAGAGGGGAAGCTACAATCCATTTTTCATCAATAGGGCCCATCCCAGCCAAACTGAATCAATATCAAGTCCTTTTGGTTTTTCTGGGAAAGGTTTGCAGCTCCTTATATCTCTTTGGCCAGCATCATCAGTTGGACTTGGAATTGCTTAGTATTTTCTTTTCTTTTTTTATTGAGTGCTTAAAATTGTTGATTTGTTGTGTTAATTCCCAGAGCCCTGTGGATGGGGTAGCTTAGAAATCTAAACGTATAAAAAAGGATTACTTTCCCATTTGTATGATTTGCTCCAGGGGGACCCAAAATAGCTACATCATTCTCCTTTCCTCCATTTCATCCTTACAACAACCCTGTAAGGTAGGTTAAGCTGAGGATGTGTGGGTGACCGGCCCCAGCAAGCTTCCGTGGCAGAGTGAGGATTCGAACCTGGGTCTCCCAGATCCTAGTCTGGCACTGTAACCACTACGCCATGCAGATTAACCATGATCAGGAATTGACGCTGACATATTTGGGGACAGCTGGGAGTGGCCATTGTACTGCCTTTCTCTTCTAAAAGGCGGGTGGGCTCTCTTACCTTGCTGGCCCCATTATGAGGTGTTCCTTTCTCTCCATTTGGCATGCTGGAGTCAGTGTTATGTGGACTGGTGGTACTACACAACAGTTGATGGGGCAGGAGTCGCTCACTCTTCCACTGCAGTGATTCTGTGACTCGAGGGAGTCCTTACACTACCTCACAGGCTTATTTTAAGAATAAGATGGAGGACGGGGGGGGGGGGGGTGCTGTAAACTACTTTGGGTCCCTGTTAGGGAGAAAAGCAAGGCATGCATAAATAAATAAATAAGAGATGCAGATCAGATAGCAAACTTTACTAAGCCAGCATCTATAAAAGCAGGAGGATACAGGCTTCTGAGAGACACAGAACTCTTCCTCAGTTAGAAGGAAAAGGCAACTATTGCTAAAGAGAAACAGAAACTTGGATTCTTTCTACAGGACTGTCTCCCCTTCAGGAGCTTTTACACTGCCACCATCGCTGCTTAAAACTCAGCAGGGCAAAGGCTCCAGAAAGTGAGACTCCAGAGGAGGCAGAGGGCTGTGAAAGAATCTGTCCCCTCCAGAGTGATCTCTGCCAGCAATGTTATTTAGACTATGTTTCCTGGCTAACATTGTGTCTTCTTATATGTGAAGAACACATCTCAAAAGTATTGAGTAGATAGACACTGGTTACAGATGTAAGAGTCCCCTATAGGGAGAAGGAAAAAATGGGGGGAAAGTTAAATAGTATGAACCAATATCTGAGCCCCTTTAATAGATAGTGAGTTCTAAAATATTCATTTCCTCACTGATAGTACCATTTTGTTCCTTTATCGTTTTTTCCTTGACTGGAAAGCCTTGTAGCTGCCAAAACTCTCTTTTTCTGTTTCTAATGAAAAGGTTGGTGTTTCCCACTGTCTTTTTTCCAAGATGTTTTGCTCCTGACTGACACACATATGCGCAAACCTTTTTCTGCAGATGAATGCTTTAATTGATAAATACAGAAATACATATATAATACATGTTATAATGTTACAAAGACTTGTAAGAAAGAACTACTTTTGAAATAATACAATGATCTAAAAACGCTTATTCTAAATAACAATCCTACATACCTCAGCTAAGAACCAGCCAGAAACAATCAAAATTCAGCACCGCAAATCCATTAAATATACAAGGAATCGACGGCAACTAAGTTTTGTTCCATTTCTGAGCATTCCTTCCAGGTTTCTGAAAAGTTAATTTCACTAGAGTAAATATTTCCCACCACCTTAAAATAACTATTTTCATTGTGTTCTGCAAGTGGGTGATTACCAAACCTTTGTATACACCAGCCGCAGCTATCATATTTAATATTAATTCAGAAGAATGTCGTCTGGTTTAAATGAGAGAGTTGTGTTTGTTATTTCTCTAATAATGCCTGGTTTTTGTTTTCCAACAATGCTTGCTGTTTTGCATTTCTATCTCATGTGCAAACTTTTCTAAGTCAAGGAACGTGCATTGCAGTCATAAGCGTGGTTATTCAGAAGAGCTGGTATTTCATTGCCTCCTGTCATATCTTGGAAGCTAAGCAGGGTCAAGCTTGGTTAGTACTTGGATGGGAGACCACCGAGGAAGTCCAGGGTCACTTTAATAGGAAGACAATGACAAATCACTTCTGTTCATCTCTCACCTCTGAAAATTCTACAAGGCCATAATAAGTTGGCTGCGACTTGATGGCACCTTATACACACAGCAAGGTGCACTAGGAATCCCATTCCCCTGCCTCCACTTTCCTGGCTGGCGGGGGAGGAAGAAACGGGAATGGGCCTCCTGGGCGCACTCCTGGAGTAGCACAGCAACACCACTGATGTCATCACGCTACCTCAAGAGTGCTCCCAAGCTTCGCTGCATGCCAATTTGGGCCTCAAATGTGTTGAATTGGGCCCATTTGAGGCCCAAATCAGCCCGCTGTAAAGCATGCACACACTCTTGCACCTGTGTGGTGATGTCACCAGAAATGACATCAGCGGAAATGACATCAGCGGATATGACATCATTGTGTAGCCGCAGGAGGGGAAGAGGGAGATAAGAGTCAGGTCTCTCCCCCTCCCTCTGGAAGGGTAGGGGGACCTGGCAGCCCTAAGGTGCACCCATCTCCCCCTTCCACACCATTGCCTCCCCTGCTGTTGGAACCAGCTGAACTCTTGTCGTACCCTCCTCCTCATGCTTCCCCAAGCAGTAGCTAAAGTGGCTGGGATAGAGAAGCATTCACACAATTCAAGCAAGGAACTGCAAGAGTGTGCTTGCATTGGCAGCATTCCACATGATCTGTTGTCAGCTTTTGCATGAGGAAGGGTTAACATTTGTGTTTCAAACTAAGCAGAACGCAAATGAAAGGAAGAAGGGCACTGGTTATTCAAAGGTTGGCTGAGTCTGAATGTTGAGATAGCCCCCATAATAATAATAATAATAACATTCAATTTATATACCGCCCTTCAGGACAACTTAATGCCCACTCAGAGCGGTTTACAAAGTATGTTACTTTTATCCCCACAACAAAACACCCTGTGAGGTGGGAGGGGCTGAGAGAGCTCCAGAGAACTGTGACTAGCCCAAGGTCTCCCAGCTGGCTTCAAGTGGAGGAGTGGGGAATCAAACCCGGCTCTCCAGATTAGAGTCCCACGCTCTTAACCACTACACCAAACTGGTTGGTTTAGCAGCCGCTGCTGGACCAGTCCTCAACTAATTTATCAAATCCCTTTTTGAAGCCATCATTGCTTATGGTTATCAATATTTCATCTGCAAGTGAATTCCCCCAAAGTGAGGGCAGAGAGAGGCTTAATGAAAAAGCAAGATGGAAGTCCTTCTTCAAAACTGAAACAGGAGGGTTGCCCCTTTCCCAGTGGGCTAAATACATTCCCCTGATACTTCTATCCCACAGAGCTGGAGGGGGTGCTTATGGGGACAAAATCCTGGGGGCCTTGAGCATCTTCCTTCCTTCCTTCCTTCCTTCCAAAGCCACATCTTTCCCCTGCAGTGATGGCCCAGTATTTTCAAGCAAAATAGATACTCAGACATTTCACATTCATAATGGGTGCAAATACATGACCATAACAACAGCAGCAGCAGCAACAACAACTTGTCGATTTATATATTGCCCTTCAGGACAACTTAACACTCACTCAGAGCAGTTTACAAAGTATGTTTATTATTATCCCCACAACAATAATCACCCTGTGAGGTAGGTGGACTGAGAGAGCTCTGGAGAGCTGTGACTGATATTAAGATGTATGGATTAGTGCTTCCCACAGCCGGGGCAGGTGTGTGACTACATCAGTGCATACACATAAAAACATCTTGCTTGCATTACTGAATAAACAAAAAGAGGTTTAAGGTAGATAGGCTTTAAAACAATTCAAGAAATTCAGCCAATTTCCATTCAACAAAGACATGGACATCAATGAGAGACCATTGGCTTAAGGGGCCTCGGTTTACAGGCTAGAAGGGATGGGCTCTTCTGAACTACTTTTGGACGCCAGTTCTGCAAGGTAGGATCAGGGGTGGAAAATATAATTGCAAGAGTAGAATGTGCCCCCTGGCTGCTATGAAGGCACTACACAGGAATTGCTGGGATGAATCAGGTTGTCATATGGGTTCAGGGAGGGAGAGGCATTCTTAAAGAGCAGGACTTTAAATGTAAGCACCTTCAACTGAGCCTGGGAGCCTGTTGGTAATCAATGCAGTTACTTTAATTTTGGTATAGTCTGAAAACATCAGTTAGGTAGCCATGTTGGTTTGCAATAGAACAGCAAGATTTGAGTAATGGCGCCTTAGAGACTAACAAAATGTTCAGGGTATAAGCTTGCAAAAGTCAACGCTCCTTTCTTTACACAATGTCACATTGTGTCACACAGTACACAGTGTTTCAAATGAAAGCAATAAAGTTGGTCTAACTCAGCTAAGTACACTTTACCTAGCCTGTAGCAGGTCCCTCAGAGCATGTACAGAGTTCCTTACAGTACCAAGGTAGTGGAGGAGTCCTTACCCCTGGCCCCCTGGTCTTTGGGTCTCCAGATGTTGTAAAGTGGGAAAAAAGAAAAGTCCAGAGCTCCGAGATATTTATGGGTAATGAAGTTTGACCTAAGCCAGCCTCCTCCAATCCCAAGTAAAGCTCCATTTCTGATGTCACAAAATATTTCATTATTCACTATATATTATTTAGTAATACTATATTATTATACATTATAGGATTGATACTATATTTATATTATATTATTTATTATATTTTATTATACTATTTTGCTGGATAGGAGATAATTATTAATTGGGTTGGGGAAAGAGAGTCGGAAACGAGCCAGTTTTCCGTAAATGTTCATGGACATAGTTGCAAAAACATACTGTATCACCTTACAGGGAACTAAGGGGATTTGTGAGTGTAATGATTTTAAGTAAACGTGTGCATGTGTCTTTAAATGCTTGGTGTGAGATAGGTGAAGAGTGGGGGTGAAAGAGAGGGATGAGTGAGGGATATGATTGGCTCATGACTGACAGTGTGGGCGGAGTGAATGCAGTTTGAGACATAGAGCGGAACCACAAGTGACAAAAGGCACAGATTGGACACTTGTCAGCTTCCCTCAAGTTTTGATGGGAAATGTAGGCAGCTTGGCGGAATGTTGGACAAGTGACAGTTGAAAAGTCCATTGGACAGCAGACAGAGAGCCAAGCTACAAGACTAGGATGCCTACATTTCCCATCAAAACTTGAGGGAAGCTGACAAGTGTCCAATCTGTGCCTTTTGTCACTTGTAGTTCCGCTCTGAGAGTGGAGAGCAAAGTTTCAGTCAGAAGAAAGCAGGCTGGCTGTGTGCTGCCTGAGTATGTTGAAGTATTTATGAGAGAAATATAACCTGTATGGAACCTGAACTGAGCATGTTTGTGAAAGGACACTCAGTCAGGGAAAGGGAGGCCAGCTGTGTGCTGCCTGAGCAGGTTTAATATTTCTGTGAATAATAGTCAAGAGAAAGTAGGCAAGCTGTGTGCTGCCTGAGGAGTTTTAAGCATTTCTGTGAAATACTGAGTTAAGAGAAAGAGAGGCTAGCTGTGTGCAGCCTGAGTAACTTTAAGCACATCTGTGAGAGAAATATTGAGTCAGAGAAAGAGGCTGTGTGTGAAGCCTTAGAAGAGATCTGTGTGAATGAGTTTAAATGAAGTAACTTTAAGAACCGAGAACTCCTTTTATGAAACCGATACGCTTCTTGAAAAAATAAAAGTTTATTTTGTTTTTATTATATCCCAGAGTAGCTGTCATTGCTATATCCCATTCCTATCCTCAGGGCCACATAGAACCACAAAGGAGCCTGATGCTTAGGCACGTTACAAAAGGGAAAACTTAAATAAAATATCTTGGAATATTCCTGGTGGCAGCAAACTACCCAGAGGGTGTTAAGGGAAAGATAAAAGGCAAAATCTACCCAAGAGAAAGTAAGGGTCATAACAGTGAGGGGTTTTTTTTAAATGGAATAGAAGAGAGGCTTCTCTTTCAGAAGCTACACATACACTATGAATGCAGCACCCTAGTTTTGCCAAATTTCAAAATTCTTATGGTTCCCCATTGTAGTACAGTGTAGTGTAATATGGTGTGATCCTGAGTGAACACTAATGTTCAGTCACAAGCCTTTATGTTTCTCTGGTTTTTTTCCCCTCGCTCCCAGAAGGAGGGAATGAAGTTGCAGGAGAGAGACCTCAACACATATACACACACATACAAACAAACACCACACTTTGATGCTTCTCACCTCATATTGAGAGATACTTTTACAAGAAGGGGGAGTGGTACCATTTCAGATGTGGGGGGGTACCACTTGGGTTGCCATCTTTGGCCTGGGAAATTCCTGGAGATTTCAGGGCAATATCTATCTCAGGAGGATTTGGGGGAGGATTTCATCTAGAATCGACATTATACTATAGATTTTTACTTTCTGAAACTGCCATTTTCTTCGGGGGGGTTAACTCCAGAAGAACTCTAGACCGCACCTGGAAGCTGGCAACACTAGGTCTGGGGAGCTTTCAGGGTGGAGCCAGAAAGAAAGTTCAATTACCTAGTTTGGGCTATGTCCAAGTTTAAGTCTGCCATCCTGTATAGACATACTCCGAGCCCCAGCTGAACTCGGACTTACTTCTGAGTGAATATGTGCAGGATTTGGCCTCACACTGCATAAAAGAAATGTTTTTATGCACATATCATGTGCTTACATTGCTTTGCCTTGTAATAATCCGAGATCTAGATGTTTCTGAGGTCTGAAACACTAAGAGGGGAAGAGAACCTCTTCACATCCTCCAAAAATGACATCTATAGATGTGCTTAATCTTCCATTGTTGATGAAGATTGCACAGTTTGTCACTGTGCCTGGTTCGCATCTCAGGCCCGCAACTGATCATGTCAGTATAAACGCAGATGGTAATATTTTTCCCCCAAAGAAAAATTCTCATGCATTTGATGAGCAATGTGGCACTCAGGTTGGAATGGAGCGAACCAAATGACCTCCCATCGCTTGTTACGGTACAAGGCATCGAGAATCGAGCTCTTATTAGATTATGCCAGGCCTTCAGAAGCTGTTTGCTTACTCCAACAGGCAACTTGTTGATAATAGGAAGTCTTTTGTAAGAAACGGCCAGCAAAAACAAAGGAAAGCGTCAGATTTAATAAAGTATCTGAGAGAAGTCTGAAAACGACACCCACCCTATGAAGGGAAGACTAAATTTGCTTTCCGTGAATTTATGTTTGTCAGGAAGAGTTCCCAGCTGCTTTGTTTGCAATCCATGATGTGTGACCAGCGGTAGCCTCTCAGCTGCCCTCCACCCCTGGCCTTATTCTACCACCGTCCTGCCCACCCATACTGTCACCACAGGGGGAAGGGTTTCAGAAGAGGCAGAATCAAAAGCTGAGGGAGGGCGGGGAGAGGGGGAGAGCTTTTCAGAGTCTGATGTGTGGGAATCAAATGAGAGGCCTAGCTCAAATCCGGTCGCCAAGCAACCACAGTGATATGCTGAGGGAATATCATTAAAGTTGGAAACTAGGCAGGCTCTCTGAATTAGTAAACCTGACCACAGTGCGGACGAGGAGTTGCCAGAACTCCTTCAGCACCCCTCCTCCCACAACTAAATTTCAACACGTAGAAGGGGGTGGCATGGAAAGGGGAGGGGTGGCACGGGAGAGGGAGGGTTAGGAAAAGCAGCTGATTTGAAGAGCTTTTCATGCCAAACTCAAGACAATGGTGGTGTCCAGACATAGAGTTGGTGGTGAGATATGGTAACTGCCACAGTTGCAGCTGGCCTCCTGACACAAGATTAATAACTTGCCGTTACCTAGCCGACCAGAACATAATGGGAACTATCCAGTGTTCTTTCCGTGAATTGTGGGTAACAGCCTTACCGCAAGCTGGCCTAGCTGACTGTTCTCCTCCACCCCCGCTCTCCTAAAGTGCAGTAAGCATCTGTGACTGCAATGAGGTGATTCGAGAGGGTGTCCGGCAACCGAGGCTTGCAAAATTGTGCATAACCTTTGCTGAGCCCAACGTTCAAGCATTGTTTCAAAATAGCATGTGTGTAACATGGAGAGTGAGAGCAGTAGGGCCCTTTCCCCCTGTCAGTGAATTTGAAAGACCTCTTTTTAGGATGTATAATGTTCCCCTTTTGATGAGCCCAGCAGAAACCCATTTCCCCCTTTCTGTGACCTAGGGTTGCCAGCCTCCAGGTAGTCGCTGGAGATCTCCTGGAATTACAACTGGTCTCCAGGCCACAGAGATCAGTTCACCTGGAGAAAATGGCTACTTTTGGGGGTGGACTCTATGGAATTATGCCATGCCAAGGTCCTTTCCCTCCCCAAACCCCACTTTCTCCAGGTTTCTCCAGGTTTTACCCCCCAGATCTCCAGGAATTTCCTAACTTGGAGCTGGCAACCCTACTCTGATCTCCCTTGCTACGTACTTCTGCTGTTCTCTGCTTACTGTGTGATAACTAGTACAGAACCAGATAGCATCTTCTTAGAAGAGATGCTCCATCTCAAAGTACCTAGCCCTACTGACATCGTTTATCTATACCGCTTACATATGTTCTCTTCCTTAGCTAGACCAGTGCTGCTATGTAGTATGTAACCTGCAGCTGTAACATTGTTAGAAGTGATCTCTCTTAATGAACTCAGGTTTACATCACTGTAACATGTACACTGGACTTTATAAAAGCTAAAACCACAAATAACCTCACTGATGCATTCTTGCTTCTTGCATCGGATGGCCATCCTAATAAACGTTGTTCTGCTTTGCCGATCGTCTTCCTTGAGCGTCCTTTTTATCATGAGATTCAAACCTTAGAGGAAAGGGTTTCCCCTGCCCTTTGGCTCTGCATGGGAGATTGCCTAACATCCCCCACCTTTAAGGTTTAAAAAATGTTCACCACTATCAGAGGAAGTGGAGGGAACAATCAAGGTCCAAAGTATGAAGATATGTAGCAATAGTGGCAGCAGAAAATATAACAGGATGAGCATTTAGATGTATCCAGCATCAATACAGACAGGAGATTTCGGCGATCTCAGAACTGAAAGGGCTACATGAAGTCACTGATATAAATGTTTACTTGGGTTTCTTGGAAATGTCTAGGAGGAGACGTACAGGATCATTGAAAATGGCTTGAATCCAACAGCTAAGCATAAGGATATATATTTGAGAAGCACATCTCAACACTCTGCGTGACAAGGTATGGATTTAAAGACAATCGGGCTGCAGGTGCCTAGAGAGCATCAGCGTTTCTTTTTTTTAACACATCTCACAGTCATGGGTTCCCCCCACCCCAAAATAGGCAAGTTTAAGAATTGCTTTTGTTCATCTTAAGTACACAACTACTTCAAATATTATGAATTTCCCGCTTGGGGAGCCCTTGTGTGGGGGAACTTGTGTATAAACTGAGGCTGATTATATCACATGGGACAATCAAGCACATGTTCTCTATTTGCTCTGTGTTTGTTCAGTGTAGATACATGGAAACATCCTCACTTAAGCTCTCCAGAGCTGAAATTAGTAATGAAAGAAGTAGAGTCTGTGGCAAAGTTGCCATGTAACAAGGAGCCCACGAGTAGCACGGCTTCCCTTATACGCATGGCATTGCTTTTGTGCAGTTTGCAGAAAGGCAGTATGTTGGAGCAGGTGCCATATGGTTTGGCAAGGAATGCATGCAGTGGAGGAACACCCCCAAGATTTATAACAACCCTTCAGATGGATAATCATTACTTGAGCTTTATACAAGGTTCTGTGACATGTAGTCTGTTTTTGAACAATCTCTCTGAGCAATCCTGTGCAAAACGGCAGGAAGAATCCATTTCCAGCTCTGTTTCCTGGGCCCACATAGTGTGTTTCAGTGGAAAAATTCATTGGCTGATTAAAATTTCTGCTCAATTGAATCGAGGTCTTTCATATCGGCTGCTACCTGATCCTTTTAGGAGATGCCAGGAATTGAACCTGGGTCCTTCTACATGCAAGCAGATGCTGAACCACTGAGTCACGCCCAAGAGGAATGGGTTATTGCTCAACAGAATTCTGTACAGCTGCCTTAATTGTGCTTAATCTTGCTGAAGCCATCTTTTTTTTTTTTTAAACAGAACGACAAATGTTCCAAAGCCTTCTTCTTCGTTTGGGACACTTAACTGTAAATGCACCTATCTCATTGTCCTGCTCACAAACAAAAATAATTGATGTTCATTGCACCCTTGGTCTCCATTGGATATAAATGGGAACATTTCAAAATTGGCATTTATCATATTAAGCCCATGCATCTAAAAGAGTAGTTTTGGCTAACAGGGAATCTGCAGCGGCTGAGTTTGCTTAACATTTTTTTTTGCTGTCTTTTATTGCTGCACTAACTTTTTAAATAATCTGATATTTTCAGAGCATTGATTTTGTGAGGCTGACCCGGCGTGCCCTCTTCCATTTATAAGAACATTCTTCGGGTGATCCTCACTAGCTGCCTGGCACAAAGATTAAGTTCTATCATACCTGCCAATGCATATTACTTTCATCAGAATATCTCACAGACTCCAGTTAGGAGTTGGTTTGTATAGAGCACTGACCTCCAGGTAATAGAATCTGCTTGGATTGCTTGGCTCTAGAAGTGTGATTTGATCCTGCCAGTTGTGTTCCCAGTTTCAGATCGTTTAACACAGAGATTAAAAGCCCGTTCACACATGCAAATCATCCTAGAATGTTGTAGTTATCAAGCAGTGAACATGCTAACGAGGATCAGCTGTAGGAAAATTATGTTCACCGCAAGTAAGCAACCGCAGGGGGCACCTCCCACCCTTAAGGAAGTGGACTGTGTGGTCATGATTTGCTGGCAAGTCCAGCCATGGGAAGGACCACGGCACATTGAAAACTGCATACTTTGCACATAATAACCGCCCCCCCCTCCCTGTTCAGTCACTGGCACCTGCAGTTCAAGGAACTCTTTGTAATGATCCACAGTCAGAACAAAGAAAGGATTATTTATCAATTAAAGGAACTTGAGTAGAAAGACTTGGAAAGAACTCTGCCTGAAATGCTAGAGAATCAGCGCCAGTCTGGATAGACAACACTGGACTGTGTGGATAGGCTTCAGTCTTGGCACTACAATCATCAAGTATGTGTGAATGAGAGGTATGCTTTGACTTGGATACTTATACTCCACTTTTCTCCCTTCTTGGGAACTAAAGTGCCTTACCATATCATGTTTCTCTCCTCCATTTGATAGTCACAACAACAGCCCTGTGAGCAAGGTTTGGCCGAGAGCAAGTGACTGACCCAGGGTCACTCAGGAAGGTTGATGGCACAGTGGAGATTTGAACCTGGGTCTCCTAGATCCAAGTTTGACCCTCTAACCCCCTCACCATACTTGTTCTCATTTAATATTACATCACACTGGAGTCCATTCACACATTTAGCTGCCAGTCCCTGGCAGTGCAATCCTAAACAGAGTTACTCCAGTCTAAAGTCATTGAAATCAATGGCCTTAGACTGGAATAATTCTTCTTAGGATTGCATTGTGAGTGTAGCAGAATCACATATTGTACATGCATGTGGGAACTTATCTTTTAAAAGGTGGCTGCTTCCCCCAAGTGTAATATTGCTAGCATGGCTGGAAAATCTTTTAGCCAAGTCTACTATTTAACTGAACTGACCAATTAATAGAAAAGAGCAAGAGTCCAGTAGCACCTATCAGACTAACAAAATTTGTGGTAGGGTATAAGCTTTTGTGAGCCATAGCTCACTTCTTCAGATACTCACTTCTTCAGATGACCAGTTAATATACATATTAAATATCTAAATTAAAGGGTTTTTATTCTTCCATATAGAATTTAAATCAGCTTTAAAATAAAGCTCCTAATTATGGTATGGGTGAATCTACAGTGGTATTAATGAAGAATTCCAAAATCAGCATTCAAGAAGTGGGCTTGGGAAGAAACTAACCTATATTTCTTCCCTCTGAAAATCTTGTTGGCCTCTAAGAGCCAAGCTACAAGTGACGCCTGACACAGGTTGGACACTTGTCAGCTTCCCTCAAGTTTTGATGGGAAATGTAGGCATCCTGGTCTTGCAGCTTGGCTCTCCGACTGCTGTCCAATGGATTTTTCAACTGTCACTTGTCCAACATTCCGCCAAGCTGCCTACATTCAGGGCTGGCGTGCCCATTGAGGCCATGTAGGCGGTGGCCTCAGAGTGTGAGGGCACCGAGGAGGCGCTGGAGGGGGTGTTGGGGGCGGAGGTGTGCGCTGTGGAGCTGGTGTGGCTGGCCCGCAGCTGCTCCAGCCAGCCAGCCCCGTGCCGCTGCTGCCGCTGCCGCCACACACTCCCAGCCGGGCGCATCAGCCACGAGCTGCTGCCGGGGCGGTGTGCAGTGCACAGAGCAGCCTCTGCCCACCACCCCAGCCATCCGCCGGCGAATGCCCCCGGCTTGCACTGCGTGATGATGTCATCGCACGATGACATCATCACACAGCCCGTGGCGTGCGTGTGCAGGGGTTGCCGCAGGCGCCAGAAACCCTGGCACTGGCAGTGCCTACATTTCCCATCAAAACTTGAGGGAAGCTGACAAGTGTCCAACCTGTGTCAGGCGTCATTTGTAGTTTGGCCCTAAGATGCCGCTGGATTCAAATCCTGCTGCTCTGCTGCAGACCAACATGGCTGCCTTCCTGAAACTATATTTCTTCAGTTTGGTACATAAATCAGTCTGTTTCTGACATTTAGATTGTTGTGGGACAGGTTTACACTTCCTTGTCAGTGCCTTCAACATTCAGGACAAAATCTATTAGAAATGTTCAAACGATGTAAATGAAAAACTTAGAAACAGTGACTGAGGATTCAGTAAATAAATATCAATTAAAGTACCTCCCTTTTTGATAAGAAGTTGTTCAAAATGTTCTTCATCAGGATAAGATTTTGAATGTAATATGAACTCACTATATTACTTTTCAGTTATTATGGTTTTTACTAGGACAACATGCTATGTGTGATCCTCTTGATATACATGTTAGCCGTTCTCTGTGAATAGGACAATGCATGTATTTTCGAGCTTTGGTGTGCATAAATGTGTACCCTCAAAAATATGGAGGTGCCAATTGTGCATACACAAACTGTTGACCACATGTACTGAGAAGATTACATGTAGCACATTCTCCCAGTATTCGAGGTAGGCACATATCTGTAGCAACATTGTTGGTAGCTTGTGGCAATTTCATTAAGACTGTGTTCTTTAAAATGCGCCAAATATGAATGTTATGAAAGCAGGAAAGAAAGCAGAAGACATTCATTTTAAAATCTAGACAACATTATGTATTGATATAGATTTAATTATTTTACTTGTTGATTTAAAGAATTTTTATGCTGCCTCTCCCAGGAACCTGCCCAAAGCAGCTTACAAAACAAAACATAAGAAAACATAAAACATTAAAAATTCTTGATTAAACCCAGCATAGAACAATCAAACAGAGCATAAAAACATAGATAATTAAGAAGCATAAAACGAATACCAGTTTTCAGACTAAAGCATGCTATTACAATGGAGATAAAATGTCAACCCCTTTATTAGAAGCCTGGGCAAAAAGAAAACATTTTGGCCTGGCACTTAAAAGAGAGCAATGTAGGTGCCTAGAGAAGCTCAAGGGGAAGGGCATTCCACAAGTGATCTGCTGTAGCATAGTGGTTAAGTGCTTCAGCCGTGAATCAGCACTCTAGTGGTTTGAACCCCACTACTGCCATGAGCTCTGGAGCTGACCTTGGTTAAGCCACTTCTCTCAGCCCCAGATTGTGGTGATAATAATAACACTGACTTTGTTCACTGCTCTGAGTGAGACACTAATCTGTCTAGAAGAGCGATAGATAAATACAGGTAGTAGTAGTAGTAGTAGTAGTAGTAGTAGTAGTAGTAGTAGTAGTAGTAGTAGTAATTACTGAAAAAGTTATGTCTCTGATTGCCACCCACCCACCTTTGAAGGTGGGGCACAGAGAGCATGGCTTGTGATGCAGATCTTAGCTGGTAAGCTGGGCAATATAGGAGGAGATGGTTGTTCAAGTAAGTTCAAAGGTAAGAACGAGTGCTTAAAATTGAGCCCAGAAACAAATGGGCAGCCAGTGGAGATCTTTCAGCTCTGGAGTGATATGATCTCTGTATCCTGCCTGGCTGCCACCTTTTGAACCAGCTGAAATGTCCAGAACTTTTTCAAAGGCAACCACATGCAGAGTGCATTACAGTAGTCTAACCTGGATATAAGCAGAGCATGGATATTTATCATTCACCTTGCAGTTGTGGGAACCCCAAAACCTGACTCAAGTGCCACTTGTGACCATCCAACAGGATTCATAATCTGCTGAACCACAATCAAAGATGTTCCTTAGAGGCACATTCATCAGCCTGTTGACTGCCATGTCCAGTGGTGACCAGCATAGAATGAAGCTTTAAAGATCAAACAGTACAGCACAGGTAGAACTCCCATAACACCTCCCATTAGTTACCTGAAAGACAATGGCCATTTTCACACGTCTTACTGGCTGCACAAAATCGCACAGAACACCTGGAACGACGGCGTCTTTCTAGTGCAATTTCCTGTCATGATGGGAAATCACACCAGAAAGACACTGACGTTCCAGGAGTTTTGAGCGATTTTTGTAGCCAGTAAGACGTGAAAACAGCCAATCTGTCTCAAGAGAGTCTGTTCACACATTTAACTCTACATCATCCAGCGAAATTTTCAAAACATCAAGTTGATTGATCAAGTACATCCCTAGATTTTGAAGAAGTGGACCTTTGGCATGCTTCAAGCTCCCTTCTAAAGGTCTCTCGTACACCCCTTGATTCTCCAGCTGCTCCTCTGCCCCCACTCCCCTCTTCTTTTGCTTGTCTCTGATTCTCCCTCTTGCAATGGGTGGTAATAATGACCACTTGACATTCAGATGCAAAGAAGGCATGTTGTTGGACTTACCTAGATGGTTTCTGAATCGAAGACTTCTGGAGTGGCATAGGAAGCCCAGAGGAAGTGGCACACAGGATGCCAGGGAGATTTAGGACTCAGGTCTATATTCTTATCTATGTTGGGCTAGGGTGGCCCTAGCCCAACTGTCTCAGGACAATTGCATAGCTAGGCAGCTGGCCAACAGGTGACACTAAGTCAGATGGCAGACTGAGGACCTGGTGATCTTCTTTGGCAATGCTTTGCTCAGACTGAACAAGAGCAGCAGATCTTGTGTACATCTGGCTTTTTTCACTTTACAAAAGTCCATGAGGCAGCCTGAAAAATAAAACTCAAGTTAAAAGATCCAATCAAAAATTCAAAGAAAACTCTGTGAAATGGACAAATTGAAGCCGTACTGAAGCAAGCCTAGAATGTAAAAAGACTTCCAACAACAGATGCCCAGGGCAAATAAGAGAATTCTTAACTTGCTTGAAGGAGAAAAGGGTTGGCATGGGTGGACATTCCTTGGGTGCCAAAACAACTCGAAACAGATCTACTGTGTCCCATAAATTCTCCCTAGGTCTTGAACCTTCTACTTCCCTCAGTGCCTTCAGAGCCCTACTGAACACCCACATCTCCTGTAAAGTCATGGTGAAAACCGTCTTCTTCCTCAACAGAAATGAAACTGAGTTGAGAGTATCTGCATCAGGTTCCATGCAGGATTGTCAGCTCTGGGTTGGGAGATTCCTGGAGATTTTGGGGGTGGAGCTTGGAGAGGGAACCAAAGGGCAAGTTCATCAACTCCTAGAGTTGTCAGCTCCAGGTTGGGAAATTCCTGGAGATTTTGGGGGGTGGTGCCTTGGAAGGATATGACTTAGGGAGGGACCACAGCTGGGTATCGTGCCACAGAGTCCCCCTTCCAAAACAGCTATTTCCTCTGGGGGAGCTGATCTATGTGCCTGGAGACCAGCTGTAATTCCAGGAGATCTCCAACCATCACCTAGAGGTTGGCAACTCTCCTCCCACATGACCCTGGCGGCCCCCCACTGTGTTCTCTCTTCCATACCAGGTCGGTAAGCATCTTATCTTTTATTTGGGTGCTACTCAGTAAAGAACCATGTAGACCAATGGCATTCCAGTTTCTTTCAATGCCTGGGTATATTCATGACAAACCGGAATATTGCTCTGCTGTCTTTCCAGACCTATTTATTTTCATTGCTGATCTTTACTGTAATCCTATGCAAGGAAGTTCCTTCTGGAAAATGAGTCCCTTATCTTTCCTTATCACACCCGGACTCGTCTCATTTCATCCTCACAAAAACTTCACCGGGTAACTAACTAGGCACAGCTGCATCTCAGCCAAGGCTACTCACTCTCATAGTGGGGGTTTAAACCTGGGTCTCCTGATTTCAGCCCAGCATTATTCACTAAGCCACACTCACTGGCCCTCCAACTGCAAGCTTGGGTTTCTGTGGCTGAAGAAAGCCATTTTTGGCCTCTTCTGCCGCTGCATGGGCCCGTGCAGCGGTGGAGGAAGCCAAAAATGGCCTCCCTGCCCCTCAAATGGCTGCCGTGGCCACCATTTGACGGGCAGGAAGGCTGTTTCAGCCTCCTCCGTCACCCTGTGGGCCCATGCAGCTGCGGAAGAGGCCAAAAATGGCCTTCCCACCCCTTGCAGGAGGAGAGGGAGGACACCACAGGCCCACAGGGCAAGGTAAGTGTGGGGCTGGGGGATGGGGGATGGGGGATGGGGGATGGGGGATGGGGGTGGAGGCTAGGGTTTGGGCAGTTTAAAGGGCCCTGCAGATTGCAAGTGGTTGGCCCCTTTAAACTATCAGCTGGCAGGCGGCAAGGGGGGGATCCCCCCCTGCTAGCTGATAGTTTAAAGGGGCCAACCACTTGCAAGCCACAGGAAAAGTTTATATGGCCATTTGCCTGGGGAAATGGCCATTTAAACTGCCTCTTTACGACCCAAATGAACCAGTAGACCGGTTTGTGAAATTTTGTGGAAACGAGTTTCCATGAAGCACTGGTTCGCGAACCACGAACCAGCCTGGTTCGTGTGTTATTTGGGGTCATAATTTGGTGTGGGGGTGTATGTCATAATTTGATTTGTGCCCATCTCTGGTTTTAAGACCGGAGACAACAAATCGGGACAAGGCTTACTGGGACAGCACGCACTTATATTTGATTTTTCCTCCTTTATTTATGTCATTTATAGTGTCTGCTTTTCTCATTGAGAACTTAGCTGAATTACACATTGTAAATCGATATAATCAATAGGATGGGATATCCAATAAGCAATATAATAGGATTAGGATTTCAGTAATCTGAAACCAAGCAGAAATCTGAAACAGAGATAATACAATGCTTAAATATCAACATGACTCATTAAATGAGACAGAAATGACATAGTAGGATTATACTTACACAGCAACAGGCATTACTTACTATACATGGTACAAAATCCTGTCCCTTTACGAGAGCATCTTTTGGAGGCATTTCATTACAGTACAGCCCTTTTACCAGTGTAAAAATCCACCCCCCCCCCAATAATTCAGCTTTCTATAGTTTGTGCAGAATACCAGGAGAGTAGGTGCCTTCCTGACCTCATCAGGCCGGACATTACAGAAAGTGGAAGCCATATCTGAGAACGCATGAACACATTCAAGTTGATGTTCTTGCCCATTGGCAGGGTGGCACCTGCAGAAGTCCCTGCTCAGATGAACAAACCTGTCAGGGCAGAGCATGGGGGAGAGGCAGAGATCTCTGCTGTATTCAGTTAAAGAAGTTATTGGGAACAGCCTTTCTGGCTCAGACTTTGGCCAGCTCTTGCCAGTGAGAGCAAGCAAGATGGACCAATGGTCTGGCCCTTAATAAGGCATCTTTATATGTTCTAGATAGTAGAGCAATCAGGTTTTGAAACTTTGAACTGTACTTTACAGAAGTGGCTCCTTAATATAATGAGCCATTATCCAGTGCGTCTGTGTCATTTGTGACTGAAACCATAGAGCAGGCAGCTTGGTATATGAAGTTAAACAACCAAGTCGGTCTTCTCTTTCGTATGAGTTGGTGATGAAGTGATAGCGCCCTCTGGTGGAATAAGTCTTAACTAACTGCCTCAACCTTATACAGAGCTGTGCTTTTCAATCCCCTCATTAGGGACAAAAGATTCAAAATTATTTTATATGAATGGAAGAGAGAATTTGCTTTCTTCGCAGGACCTACAAAAGGGTTTTTGATTTTTCATAACAACTGTGGTTAAATAGTCTGGAGAAATGGAAAATATTGATTACTATTTACATGTTTAAGTTTGCTCCAAGATGCTACCCTAGATTGTACACTGAGCAGTCATGGAAGTGTCTTCCTATGTCCTAGAGATTGTAGGAGCAAGAACAACCTAGAGGTTGTGCCATAGATCAGGAAGTCAAGAAAGAATCAACATGTAATCCTCAAAACACTTGTGAAGCTATAATGTAGAAGATCACACTTGATCTCATTTCTGCAAGGAATTAGGACCTTAGGAAAGATACTTTCCCCTTGGCTTTCCTACTGTAATATGAGCAGTTTTCCATGTGGGAAGGTAGCATATAAATATATATGGCAGAAACAATATTGGCCTACATTGCAGGGCTGTTATGATGCCATAGCATATGAAACATGCTGAACAGTTGAAAGTTTCAGGTAGGTAGCCAAGTTGGTCTGCAGTAGAACAGCAGATGCAAGAACAATTGCATCTGAACAGCTGAAAAAGTTATAGAAATGCAATGTAACAATAATAACATCATCATCATCAACAACAACAACAATAAATTCCATGTGCAAAAAAAATTATTTCAGTGCTAGCTAGAACATTTGAGCATCTAGCAAATCACACCTGTAATCATTGATGTAATTGGGGAAAAGGGATCAAGATAACTTCTCGATGTAATATGATGGAAGATTTGGGCACAATCTACCCAGAAGTTCTCCTTTAAAAATCCCCCATTAAAATGCTTGCAAGGATTACAAGAGAACAATGGTGCTCTTGTGCCCGTCCCATTCATATCAGCCGAGATGGAAAACGTTTTCCAGCCAATTGTGAAGAAATTTGTGTTTTAAAACCCACCAATCTATGGTTCACGTGCCGTCATCAAAGAGTACATCAAAAGTGAAAATCAATTCAATTTTTAAAAAATCCCTCCACAAAAACAAAAGTCTTAGATTTTTGGGGACTGATCATCATATTTAGGGTGTGTGTGAGAATTTCCACATGCAATTTTTTTAATGGACATTTGTGTGTGCAATCTCGCTCTTCTCTCACCTGTTATTTGGCCTCCAGTTTATAGAAGCCCTGCAACCTTAACCCAGTCAAGGTTTGTAGGTTTAAAAAGCTCAGGATCACACCAGATAATATGACAGGAATCTGTGATTGGATCTCTTCAGAGTATTTAAATACACCTGAGTTTCTAATCTGGATTGGGACAGCATGAAGTGTGAGATGAAGTGTGAAATGAAGGGATTTTACTCTTCCCCCATGTATTTTCTTTAAACCAAGCTTGCTATAGCGTTGTCATTAGGGTCGTTTCCACACAGCTGGTCCGTCCTGCCCTTTGCCCACTTTTTGTGTGTATTTTGCTGAGTTGCTCCGAAAACTCAGCCTCCACACACACTCCCCAAAAGTGCATACCTTGCACTTTGAGGTTGTGGGACAGCCTCCACAGTTCTTAGAAAAAGTTGTTTGAGAGGGAAGGTCGGGAACTTTGGTCATCATCGCCCGCCTCTCTTTCAATTTTTTTTAAATTTTTGCTCTGAACGTGTACGATCAGAGTGCCTTAGCCATTCACATGCCCAAGAATATAGAAGTGCTCCATCAGCCCGCAGCAAAAGAAAAGACCAAAGAAAGTGCGGTCCCAGAAAAGGTGCTGAAAAAACAGAAAGCAAGTAACCTGCAACCATTTTGCAAATGGAGACGTCTGGAATATTGGGGGGAAGCCTCCAGCATTCTGTGAGTAGGCCATCCCTGTAAGAATGTGTGGAAATGGCCTAGATCTAAAAACATCAAACCCCCCCCCCCCCCGTAAGACCCCTGTTACAAAATAAGGGAGACAATTTTAATTGGTAAAACTGCTTGAGGGAAAAAAGTTACACCTCCTCTTCTTCTCCTTGCACAGGTGTCTGACTTGAATCAATCTTGGATCCAGAGGAGTTAGCTGTGTTAGTCTATAATAGCAAAATAGGAAAGAGTCCAGTAGCACCTTTAAGACTAACCAACTTTATTGTAGCGTAAGCTTTCGAGAGCCACAGCTCTCTTTGTCAGATGCATGGAGGGTATCAATCTTGTGCTCCACTGATACTACCATTTTAAAAATGCTGGGCGTTTTCAGTCACAGTTATCCCAGTGGCTGTTTTCACATGTCTTTAAAACAGTGTGATACTCACAGAAGGCTGCCTGGCTTCCTCGCACTATTTCTGACACCATTTATGATGATGGCACTTTCGTGGCTGCCTGCCTCTGATTTGTAAACAGATGGCATCAAAAATCACGCAACATGCTATTTTAAAGATGTGTGTGTCTGATCAGGTTTGTCTTTCAAGGACCACTATAGATATATTTTATCTACTATATACCCCACCCAGCGGAGACCAAAAGTAGCTTACATCGTTCTTCTCCATTTTCTCCTCATGATAATCCAATGAGGAAGGTTAGCTTGAGAGTGTGTGACTGGCCCAAGGTCACCCAGTGAAATTTCTTCACCCCCTCCCCCAAACTGCTCACCTGGAGCCTACGAACTACAGCTGCAACGAACGAAAGAGATTATACTAACACGACATGCTTGAACAACTTCTTTTCCTTTTTCTGGATTCACATTTCTGGAAACAATAGCGTGAGGGAAAACATAAGCTGTACATTCTCATCCAGGACAGAGATGAAAACTTCAAATCCATTTTATCTAAGCTAGGAATATTTTTCCCCCCAGTGGTTGAAAAATTGTTGAATAGAATGTGGCCATAGAGAGATCTGTTTTCTTTCTTAGCTGCCAGAAAAAAAGTTGGAATTTTACATCCAAATGTCTGCAAGTTGGAACTCCTTTGGTCTGCAAGTTGGAACCCCTGAGTATGCCCAAACAGCTCAGGCCACTGCATACTAACCACCTGCTGCCTGTCTTCCAGTCAATTAAGTAGGAAACTGTTGATATTATATTGCCTCTGGTGGAAGCTGAAATATTTTCATGGCAGGGTGAATGCAACAGGCAAAAGGTCCCTTTATCAGTCAATATTCCTTCCCACTCATCTCCCACCAACAAACTATGAATCAATTTGCAGGCGTTAAGGAAGATGCAACATGCACCACAAGAAATGAAAACCCAAGTCAGATCTTGCCATTTGTAGCAAGTGGAGTAGCTGATTATTATTAATATGAGCAGCGTAGCGGTCCCAAAATATAGCTGCTGAGCTTGAATCGATTCGTGAAAGTCAGCTTTCTTCACACTGTCCATCTTAGAAACTGAATATGGCATCTTAACACCTGTACGCAACATGTTTTGACATTAAGGCAACACTGATTTATGACAAAGGGAGCTTTGAGCCTGAAAAAAACGGTCTTTAAAGTGCTACTGGTCTCAGGTCTTGCTCTTAAGACACTACGGTTTGGAGAGCAAAATCAATTATGGTAATAAAAGGTACACAAAGATGGTTTTTAAATGCAAACGGCTAGGATCCAAAGACACACACACACACACATGAAAAAGGAGAAATTCTCTAGGAGCCAAGGATTTGTTTTGCTGTAGAAGTTCCCACTGCCACAGAGACAATCTGCTTTTTCAATTGGCGGTGGTTGCCTGTTCAGCAGTGGGAATGGAGGCAATGAAACAACACACAATGCTCAAGCTGTCTGCACAATTCTATGCTATTTCTTTAACCTCTGACTAAAATGTGATTTCTGAGTTGTAGGGGAGCATAGACAGTAGTTTGGATTCTGATAGCTATGGCATAGTCTATACCACATAGATTTGTTATTTTCCCACTGGCCACAGGTAATCCTCTGTCCCTTTTCTCAATTCCATGGTCCCAATAATTTGAGGAGCAGGAGAAAAATGCAGTAATAGCGACGGTCTAGGAATGCCCTAGCCTCTATGGTCTTTATGATAGAGATTGGGGAAATTCCTCCAATGGAACTAACATCACTTCCTCCTGAAATCCCACCCACTCTAGCATCTGCCCCTCCAATCTTCCAGCATTTATTGGCATGGGACTGTGAACTACAATTCTACATCACAAAAGAAGAGGTAATATTTTTTCATGACTGTAGATATGGATCATGTTTCTGGTATATCTATCATGTTTATAGGTCTACAGATAAACTACCAGAATGAGGAATGCAAAATTTAATATTTAAAAACCCTAAAACATCATATATAGCTGCCTCTAGAACAAATTATCTTAGGGTGTGACCTGGAAATAACATCATCACACCAGGTGATGCTCCAGCATTCGCTCAAAACTATGGTTAAACCAAAGTGGTTTAGGCAAATGTTAGGAGTCAATCACCCAGCATGATGACATCACTTCCAGTTTGCGCTGGAAGTGACATCATTCTACTGGGTTGCTGATTGTCCTCCCCCATCTGGAAGTCCCTGCTTCCCCTATCTTTCTCTGGTTCCCAGGCCATTACTAGCAACCCTGCCCCCATTTGATGAAGGGTGTGTTTATCTGGGTTTGTGTGAAAAGAAAGAGCCATTTTAGCTTTTGGAAGACACAGAGAGAGAAGCAGAAGGACTATGCTTACACTTGGATGAAGCACCTCGAGACTACAAGATCTCTGTTTGTCTCTCTCTGGAGATCAGAGGTGGGGGAATTCTGCAGCCTTATAGTTGTAGTATATATATATATTTCTCACTGCTTGGGCAAGCAGGCAACCCATAGCAATATTCTAAAGAGAATATTTCAAACATTTCTCAGCTGGGAAATTGCTCATTTGACTTGCTCGAAGCCATAATTTGTCCCTACGTAATGATGGGTTGCCTCTTATCCACTGTCAGGCATTGAGGGCATTACCTTAATAGAACACCACTTACCCTTTGCGCATCAGAGTTGGAAATGTTCTACACTCTTAGGGGTAGCAGCTCAGGGCTGGCATTCTGGCAGGAGATTGTAAAAGTCAGGGACCTACCCGATAGACAACACACTGATGCGGCAACATCCCTTCCAGAGTGAACCGGAAGTGATGGCATTGTGTCGCCACAATTCTATAACAACAACAGCATTCGATTTATAGATTGCCCTTCAGGACAAATTAACGCCCACTAAGAGTGGTTTACAAAGGGTGTTATTATTATCCCCATGACAATTACCCTGTGATGTGGGTGGGGCTGAGAGAGCTCCAAGAGACCAGTGACTGACCCAAGGTTCACTCCCAAATACTATGGTTAAACCCAAACGTGGGGATCCGGGGCCTAGGGTGGGAATTCTCCTGCTATATTGGGACACTCGGTTGCACTGCTTTACATAATCATTTTTACGGGCAAGCCGATTGAAAGTTTTTGACTAGGCTAGCATGTTGGAAAAACCTGGGTTTTATTTTCAATTTTATGATAGACACTTGCAACATTTCTGGAAAGATTTTCCAAAAATCCATTGGGTCATAAACTAGACATTTTGATGCTACAGATACCTGCAACATTCTAGCCCTCTGTAGAACCTGTGCTGGCCTTGCATTCATGCAGAGAGGGAGCCCTCCAGCTATGTGTGGGTTACTCACAGATGCTGTATCATGTGACTAGGGACCATGCATGGATTTTCCATGTAGGTACAGCTTCTGTTATGAACATAAGAGCATAAGAAGAGCCTGGTGGATCTGACTAGTGGGCCATCTAGTCTAGCATCCTGTTTCACACACCAGTCATCCAGGTATTACCCGGGGGGTGTGTGTGTGTCAAACAAACACAGGTCACAGAGGCCAAGGCCTTCCCCTCATGCTGCCTCCTAGCACTGATAGTCAAAGGTTTGCTTCCTCTATATATTGATGTTCCTTTTAGTCATCATGGATAAAAACCATTGATAGACCTCTCCTGAGTCCTGACCTCTCCTGCATGAATCTAACTCCCCTTTAAAGCTCTCTATGCTTGTGGCCGTCACTACCTCCACATTTAAATCGCTGAGTAAAGAAGCATTTCCTTTTGTCTTTCCTAGATTTGTTTATCGGGTGCCCCCAAGTTCTAGTACTATGGGAGAGGAAGAAAAGGTTCCAACTATCCACTTTCTCCAACTCATGCATAATTTTATAAACCCCTGAATATCAAACTGAGTCTGATTCCTCTCTCCTCCACTTGAAGCCAGCTGGGGGACCTTGGGTCAGTCACAGCTTCTCAGAGCTCTCTCAGCCCCACCCACCTCAAAGAGTGATTGTTGTGAGGAGAATAACATACTTTGTAAACCTCTCTGAGTGGGTGTTAAGTTGTCCTGAAGGGTGGCATATAAATAAAATGTTTGTTGTTGTTATTATTATTACCTTTTATCTGCCCCTCCATTTTCAGCTGTATATTATTTATTTACCTCATTTACATCCCACCTTTCTCCACATTACATCATTCTCCCTTACATTACATCATTTTATCCTTACATCCACACTGTGAGGTAGATTAGGCTGAAAGAGAGTGACTGGCCCAAAGTCAACCACAGCACAGTTGGAATTTGAACCTGGGTCAGAAATTCTAACCACTATACCACAATGGCTTTCATGGGGTAGCTGCTGTTGAACAATAGTAAACAATTGGGCCTGGGTGTGTCATGCAAGTCATGTGGTATCAAGTTGCCTGGTGGTTGCTGCTGGGCCTGGCCTCATGTGAGTCTCAAATGCCCAAACAGCCATGAAAAGGGCCCTGCCTCTCCCTCCTGCCCTTTACTGACAAGACTGGCAATGCTGTTATGGTTGCCAAGCAACAGCCACTGAGAGCATTCATTTCTTAAAGTTACAGGTTCTCCTTTTTTCATTGTGGGTTTTTAAAAACTATTGTTATTGTTTCCAGTTTCTCTATAAGCCAGTTTGGTGTAGTGGTTAAGAGTGACGGGACTCTAATCTGGAAAACCAGGTTTGATTCCCCACTGCTCCACTTGAAGCCAACTGGGTGACCTTGGGTCAGTCACAGCTCCCTTAGAGCTCTCTCAACCCCACCCACCTCACAGGGTGATTATTGTTGTGGGGATAATAATAACATACTTTGTAAACCACTCTGAGTGGGTGTTATATTGTCCTGAAGGGTGGTATGTAACTCAAATATTATTATTATTCAAATTATCTAAAACACAATCAACAATAAGCAAAGATCACATGTTATTAATGATTGGCCTTGCTAAACTGATACAAGATTCTACCGGAGACCTAAGTATCAATCTGATATCGGCGTAATATATACACTGTTCCAAGTAGCGCCATCTTTTGCAGTTCTGTAGGTGTTATGTCAGAAAGCTGCAGTTTTTCCATATGAATTGCAAAGTTTTTCGAGATGGTTCCCAGTGCCCCGATGGCAATGGGGACTACTGTTGTATGCTGCATCCATAGTCGGGTGGTTTCTATTGCCAGATCTCTATATTTAATCATTTTTCTTGTTCTTTTTCTTCAACTCTGGCCTCCCCAGGAATTTGTTGTTGTTGTTGTTGTTAATTATTATAAACCTGGGGCTTTTCTTTAGTTTGTAGAAAAATCTGTCTTGTCTATCCATAACCTCAATCTCCAGATTTAAATATCCACAGATTGGGCCACGTTGCTGCTATTGCACTCCCAAAAGATGTGACTATTGGGGTCCCATTTTGCATAAATGGAACACCAATGTAAAATTTGCAGAGGGCTTTTAGCTAAAGTGAAACTGAAAACAGTTTGTCCTCAGACAAAATATCTGAGGAATTCTAAGGGTGGCCAAAAACAGAATTTCTCCAAGAGGTGGTGGTTTCCGAACAGCGAGAAGACCAGTACGACACACCCAAATCACAGGAAAGATCAATTCATGTTGAGTTCACAGCATAAAATATGGTTGTGCAAATGATCTTGCAGGCGCCACTTTATCCTAATGTCTGGCCTACAAATCTTACAGACGAAGGCCTTATCCTACACAGTTTGTAAACTGTACATTTAATACAATGAGAAATAAAAGGGTGAGATTTCTATGCTGAAAGAGGCTTTCTAGGCAAGCTACAGCCAAGCAGATCCCCAAGGGGGAGATCTGGTGTCCCACACTTGAAAAATATAAACAGGGAGTAAGGCAAGGAGAGAATGCGTTAAGAAAATGGGAGATAAGGGGAGGGGGGGAATGCAGAGACTCCGCAAAAGGGGCACATGACTCAGTTTTCAGAGGACAAGAGAAGGCTGTTCAAAGAAGGAATTCCCTATCAGTCTTGTGCCACCTACATCTGGTAACAAACTACGTTGATAAGTATCATGAGAACACCAAATAAAATGGAGCAACTTAAGAAACAATGGTCAGATGGGGTTATAGCTGAAGAAATGGCAGCAGATCAAAGGGGAAGAAGAAATCCAACACAAGAACTAGTAAACTTGGGAAAAAATATATAACGATTAGCAGCTAGCAAATTTGTCTTTCAAGGTACATTTACACATACCGGCTTTCATCAGAAACACAAGCAGCTACCATTGTATTTAGGTTCCCATTCTCTGCCTCAGCATAAATGTTGCCCCAACAGAAATGTTTACTGGGCCCAAGTGACTTGTGCTCTATCTCTGGGCACTGGTAAGGCCATCCTTGAGCTGCGGTAGAGGGCTCTGGTCGTCAGAACTAGGGATGTGCTCTTCTCCCCTCAAATGATCCAGTCCTGGGTTTCAAGACTACTAAAAAAAATGGTATCTCTGAAATCCAGGTCAGATTCTATAATCTGGCCATTATTCCGTAAGGGGGAAATTATCTTGAGGGCTGAGGGTTTTTCCCCCCAAAGAAAATGCCACCAGATTTGCAGGGAACCTACTCCTTCCTATCCATGAAAGACCTCTGCAAGTTTCAAGAAGATTGGAACCCAGGGTCCAGTTCTATGGGTCTTTGAACAAGCTGCCCCCAGCCACTCCCCATTGTGGCCTATGGAGGAAACATTTCCAAACTTTTCCAGGAGAAGGGAAACTTTAAGCAAAGGAAACCCCTGGACAAAAGCCACTCCCAAATGCAAGTCCAACTCCCATGCAAGCTGGACCAACAAAGGTCAACAGAACCAAAGTGAAGCAAGGGAACCAATGTCAAACCAGAGAACCCCAATGTAAAAGTAGAGAATCCAGTCCCAAACAGGAGAGGCGGGTGAAGCTCAGTGGAGCGGTGGAGTTTTAAAAGGCAGCTTGAAGGGATCTTTTGGAGCTTGGACAGGGGTGGAGGAGAGGGATGGGAATCCACTCTGACTGCTGCGTGCTGGCCACCCCAGCCTCTCACCACTCTCCTGCCATGCCTCCATTTCACACCGCTGCCCTCTTGCTCGCACCTGTGCCCTCTTGCTCAGTGCTGCTCTGTGTCTGTTGTTGTTCCCTGTGGCAGACTGCAGCCACCTGTGGCCAAATGATCCAGCTCAACAGAGTTCATCTCCCAAGTATCTGATCCGGGATTCTCCAATGTGATCCAGCATAGCTGGATTATGCTGAATCAGTATAAATCCAGCTGCTTAGCCTGATCACAGATCCTGGATTGCACACCCCTAGTCAGAACTTATGAGGAGCAAACTCTTGCAAAGCACATGGACAGAAAATGCCCCAGTTGGGACTCGTTATGGGCAACGGGACGAGGCAAAGCTGGGAAGGACCACCCCAGGATCCATTAATGAGCAAATGGTGGTGTACAAGCAGTCTGGTTAAGCCAAACAGAAATAAATTCCTCAGACAAATGTACCCCAATAGATTACATAACAGAAGTGAATTGTTCCCACAGATCACCTGACTTCCTGTTAACTGGCTTGACGTATCTGTGATTGATTTAACTGTCCTAGGAGGGTGAGGGGAAATAGGGTTGCCAGCCCTTGGGAGAATTGGGGGTGAGGACTGCAGAAAACAGCATCAGAAATGATGTGACATCACTTCCAGGTTCATATCCAGAAGCCGTATCACAGTGTCAGACAATGCTCTGGGAGTCCTCCAGATCTCTATCATTTTTACCATAGAGATTTGAGGAATTCCTAGATCGTTACTCAATGCCATCAAGTCATTTCCAGGTACAAACCCAGAAGTGACATCATAACATCACCTGATGTTGATCTCCCCCATTTTATTCCCTTTGCAGAGGGAGTCCAGAACTGTGGGAAGGAGGATGCCTGCCATAGTGGGCAACCTGACAAGCCCAGGGAACAACCAGGGCTTTTTTTTCAGCTGGAACGCAGTGGAACAGAGTTCTGGAACCTCTTGAAAATGGTCACATGGCTGGTGGCCCCGCCTCCTGATCTGCAAACAGAGGGGAGTTTAGATTGCCCTCCGCGCCGCCGTGGCACGGAGGGCAATCTAAACTCCCTTCTGTCTGGAGATCAGGGGGCAGGGCCACCAGCCATGTGACCATTTTCTCCGAGGGCAACCCACTGAGTTCCACCACCTCTTTTCCCAGAAAAAAAGCCCTGGCTTGAAGCAAGCTGATTCTTACAAGATATATGTTTGCTTCTGGCTTGAGGTAACCTGCTTCCCAGTCAGTGATTCCCAGTTGATTTCATGACACAATAATGACTTTGAGGATGAGGGGCCTGGCCTTAAATGCTATGATACTTGCTGTTTGCTCTCTGTGAAGGAAAAGCGCAGAAGTGTTCGCCTCCTTTAAAGATTCACTTCCCTCAAGATTAATGAGTAAAGAAGTGGTGATCGTTCAGGTGGGCCTTTGTCATTATCCAGACTTTAGCTTTCATCCTTGGATCCAGTGTCATTGTAACTGCTTCTTTCCTACCTGCCCATCCTACTCCTTCCTGTTGGGTAGGGTCGCCAACCTCCAGATTCAGATTGGAGTTCACCAAGAATTACAACTGATTTCCAGATAACAGAGACCAGTTCCCCTGGAGAAAATGGCAGCTTTGGAGGGCAGATAGGAGAAACAAAAGTCCTTCCCCAAGTCCCACCTCCAAATGTCAAGGGATTTCTCAAGTCAGAGTTAGCAACCTTATTGTGGGGAGCCACAAGTTTCAAAAAGGTTGGATAGGCCCTAGTTTCTTAATGGTTGCTCCCTGGGCTTGTCAGGTTGCCCACTATGGCAGGCATCCTCCTTCCCACAGCTCTGGACTCCCTCTGCAAAGGGAGTAAAATGGAGGAGATCAACATCAGGTGATGTTATGATGTCACTTCAGATAGGTCAAACCATATTCGAAAGTTCACTGAACCTTCTCACACATGAGCCAGGGTGAATGGAACCCTTCCAGGGGCATATTAAATGCCCTGTGGTCTTTATTTTTTTCATTTGCCCTAAATCATTTGTAACTAAATCGTTTGTAACTAAAAATGCTGCCAGATTTTGTCCTCATTACAAACCACATATTCTAAAGCACACTGCTGTGCTGGATTTTGGATGAGAATTTGGGACTTGCTTACCCAGCATGCCACACACTTTTGAGAAATCTGGCTGCAGAGGAGAAAAACAACGAGCACTTCTGGATATTTTATTTTTATTTTTATTTATGTCATTTATAGTCCGCCTTTCTCACTGAGACTCAAGGCGGATTACATAGTATGAGATTAGTAAAATCAGTGGCAAGGACAAGGGCAGGCATTTCCATACAGTGTCAAGAACATTTCCATAAACAACATCATGGGGTAAAAGAATATATGTATATTGATTTTAGTTTTGTTGTTTTCTTGTTTTTATCGATTTTAAACTGTTCACCGCCCAGAGCCTCTGGGGATGGGCGGTATATAAATTGAAATATAAATAAATAAATAAAATAAAATAAGTTTACAAATATATAGTATTAGCAAGGATCCAGTATGGGGTTGAGGAATTCCTGAAACAGAACATAATCAATTCTAGGACTTACATTGAACAACATAAAGCACAGGTAGTATAATCAGACCCACATTTTGGATCCCCGAATGGGAGCTCCCAATGGTCACATTGGGGGATGCCATGGTTTTGTCTGCTGAGAGCTCTTGACAACATCAGCCAGGCAAATCATCCTGAACTTTGCAACCAAGGAGGCCTCTGGGATGAAGAAGCATGTAATATCAGAGTCAGCACATTTCCCCCCAAATACCCTATGACCGCAACAGTGATGAGAAAAATAAAAGAGATGAGTAAGATCTTCAGCGAAGAAGGACAGCAATCGCTTTGCTTGATCGGTCTTATTTCCTCCCAGCCCTGAAGCCCCCCCCCCCGCCTTTCCCCTCTTTTTCTTTCAGCCAGACGACAGGCAATCATTTACATGCGTCTCTCCATTATACGGCAAAATAACAGTGCAGTTTTCATTAACAAAGAGACTGCCTCTTTCCTCTTGGTTTGTGTTGTCAAGATACTTGCGCTGAAATATACAGCGATTTCCAACACTTACCCTGCTTGTCACACTGAGAGTGAAATAATGGCTGACATTAGGAAGATTATTTCTCCGCAATAAAATTACCTTTCACAACATATTTCTATCTAAGTGGAAATGATGGAAATCATAGATTCTGTTTTCAAATGGAGGGACAGGGTGGCAAAAAAGGGAGAAGAGAAGAAAATCAACAGGATTTCCTCTCCTTCCCCAACCCCCAGAGTCAGCCGCAAAGGCAGAGCGGGCAGGCCAACCAGCCCGCAGCTACAGACACAAACGCAAAGCCTTGTGATTTTCTAAAAATAAAACCAAGAAAGGTAACATGAGTTTCATAAGCAGAGGTAACAGATGCAGGCAAATTGTACCCCCAGTTCATCCCCAGTTCTAGCTTAAAATTTTGTGGGATCGTCTAATTAAAAGCCTAGGGTATTAGAAGGAGCACAATTTTATGGACCTTCTAATAAACAAAATGGCTTCTTCCTTTTACATTCCTAGGGAAGTCTGTTGAAAGACACAGAGGCTTCATTTTACCTCAATAAATATCGTTATTCCTTTCCTTACCTGTAGGGTTGCCAGGCAGTGGCTCAGCAACCACTGGGAGAATTGTGGGCAGGATATGAGGAGACACAGTGCTGGATGTGATGATGTCATGTCACTTCCGGTAAAAAAATTCAGAAGTGACACAGGTAGCTCTAGGAATCTCTGGAAACTCTATGGTTAAACTCTATGGCAAAAAAGGCCTATTAATAAGAGCTTCCCTATGTCACTTCTGTTTTTTACTGGAACATATGATGTAACACTGCACAAGACACTGCAGGGTTTTTAAAAAATTGAGCAGCAGGGCAGTTGGAGAAACGACAGGAGATTTCCCCCCCCCACACACACACACACCAGTGAATTGGACCCCTACGTGCCTCCATCATAGACATCCAGGTGGTATCACACCATGGTTTATAATATGAGGGTGGAGGTGAAAAATTAACGTCTAGTGGCACATTAAAGTCTAAGAACATTTATTTCAATGTGAGCTTTCATGAGTCACAGCCCTCTTCTTCAGATATATGAAGAACAAGCCAAAATTCCTGGGTTCATACATCAGGTGAAACCGTAGTTAAGGCTAATTGTGGTTACTGAAGAAGCTTTCACCTAGGGTTTCGGATCTTGCATACCCTAACTCAGATTTCAGCTGACTTTTATAATAAAAAAAAAATACAAAAATCCAGAGCACGAGATCAAGAAGCTAGTATAAGAAAGTCCATTTGAATAACTGAAACTATATAACTTAACATTACTGATAATTAACATGTTGATAAATAATCCATGAGGTTACAGCATCCCAAAGGTTGTCCCAAGTCCTTTATTAGGAAATGGCTCATATAGGATCTCACAATTATGTACAGGGGCACCCTGGGCAGTTGTTTTAGTGTCCTAGCACTAAATCTGCACATAGCTTGCACTTGCATTACTCACAAACGGGCTGTTTCCACACGTCTTAACTGTTGCACAAAATGGCGCAAAACTCATAGAACGACAGCATCTTCATGGCACAATTTCCTGTCATGATTCCATTTCATGGCACAATTTTTGATGTCATTGTGCCACAAAATGGAGTCATGATGGGAAATCGCACCATGAAGACGCCATCATTCCTTGAGTTTTGCGTGATTTTGTGTGACGGTTAAGACGCATGGAAAAGGCCCTGTTCACCTCTATCATTTCCCTTTCTGTAACTCATCTCTAAGAAGCCCATCAATCCCATAAAACTCTTTGCCTGCCATTCCTTTCACATACTGCTTTATTCTGGCATCTCAACTACCCCTCCGAAATACCTTAACTTAAAGATTTCATTTCCTTTTTTTCAAAAAGAGCCATATTTTGTTCTATACTGAGCCACATTTAACTTTAGTGCCATAGGTTGAAAAATCCTGCCCTAGCCAACCATATTAAATGGAGCAGTCCACATTCCAATGGTCAGACTCATCTTCCTTTGCTTCCTGGTGATTTTGTGCCGCATCTGAACCATTATGATCCTGTTGAACCGATTTGGACAGCGGAAGGTAAAATCTCCATAAACTTTGAAAACCAGACTTGGTGTTCGAAAATTAGCAGAATTTAAGGCAAAGATTGCACATTGGAATGAATGAGAACAGAAACACACTCCTGTTTAGCTCTGTAAGAATACTCTTCTACACAAAGGATAAATACAGGGTTACACTGGAAGAAAATAAGACTGACTACATCTTGCTAGTAAAAGGTATCTTAAGACTGACTGAGAGAGTCTGAACAAAGAGAACTTCAGTATATAGCATCACTTAATTGTACCCCCAATAAAATGTATTGCCCAATAGAAAACCCTAATTCTACTTCATTATGCTTAGAGATTCCTCTTTCTATGGCAGGAATCCTTATTCAAGGCCCAAGTGGTTACATGTAAATAAGTTTCACTTACTAAGTAACACAAACAGTTTAACTCTTTTATGATTGAAATGGTAACACTTGCTAAATCCCAACACTTGGCAATTCTTCCACTCTGCCTATAGAATGTAGACTCTTTTCCTATTTCCCTAATGTAGTGGCTAGAGGGTTAGGCTAGGACACGGGTCCTCAGCGTGGTGCCTGTAGTAGAGATGGGCATGAACCGGGAAAAAAATGAACTGTGCAGTTCGTGGTTCATCGCATTTCATGAACCACGAACTTTCACGAACCTGCCCCAGTTCGTGAACTGGTTTGTTTGTTTCATGAAAACGTCACATCCAGGTCAGCAAATTGTCACTTCCGGGCCAGCAGAAGGTCACTTCCAGGCCAGCAGAAAGCCACTTCCAGATCAGCAGAAGGTCTGCAGGAAGTCCATCCCCTAGGAAACTGATTGATTGGCGACAGGCTGTCTGTAGTGATGAACCAAAATAGTGAACCAAACAAACCAGCCTGAAGTTTGTGGCAGTTCATCAGAAACGGGCTCTGACAAACCGCCGGTTCACGAACCATGAACTGGCCTGGTTCATCACAAACTTTGGTTTGTATTTTGGTTCGTGCCCATCTCTAGTCTGTAGTCACCATTGTGCCTGCCAACACCTTTCCTGGTGCCTGCCAACTGTTTTTAGAAAGTAGATGGGGCCAGGTGGAGCTTTTTCCAAGCATGGCTTCTGTCAAGACGATGGCAGCATCTTGCCATACCTGTATCTTGGGGTGGGAGGAAGCTGGAGGTTGTGATGTTATGTTTATCTGTTGCAGATGTGGTTCTCAACTCTTCCAGGATGTGAATTCTGTCTAAAGTAATCTCTCTTAGACTATGCTGGTTCCTAGCCACTGGGAAAGAACCTTGAACCCTGTGTCCTTTGTGCAGCTAGTAGCCAGCCTCCGGGAAGCGGGGGGGGGGATGTTAGCCTGTGAATGATATATACTTATGAAATGTAATTGTGCTTCATTCCTGACAATTGCTCTTCATAAGATCATGATACTAGAACGTTCCAATAAAGCTTTCCTAAACCAGTGGAGTCTTTTGGGAAGATTCTTGGCAGACCCTTACAGCTTCTGATAGACCATTGGATATTTGATTGGCTGAGCTGATTTTTAAAAACAGTGCTTTGCCAGGTGCTGCTTCAGCGCCATAAGGATCTTCATTGTGTGACTGAAGATAAGCAGTAGCAGTCAATTTACAGATGACTCCACCTCCTTCAGCAGCCATTTTGTGATGGATATTTTATTGCTACACTCACCACACTGTCAGAACTCCAAAAGTACCTCAAAAAAAGTTGGGGCTGCAGCATTATGCATCCATTGAAGCATCTAAACATTTTTCAAGGGCAGCCCCATGTAGAGCACATTGCAGTAATCAAGGAATGTGCCTCAGAGCCAAACTACATGAGATGAATTACATGCATATGGCACATGAACACATTTACATGTGTTTCTCTGATGCTTTCCTGTTCACTTGCATACTGTGGTAACACTGCACTCCATCTGCACTCGATCCTGTGCTTAGACTGGCACGGGTTTCTTCACCTTCCTCCCAAACGAGGGATGGTATCCCATGATGCACCTTTTCTTTGCACATGCTCAAAACTTCCTCTGTAGCTTTTCTGAGAGGGGAATTGTTTACTCCATTGAAAGTATCAGGGGCAAAACCCTGCTGGGTTTCTGGGTGTGTGTGTGCTAAAACAGGGGTTCCACACATCTGCTGAGATCTTGCATCTTGGCCCACCAGGAAGGGGGGCATCTATGCAAAGGGGGGGGGGAATTCCCACTTCCCAAGCACTCCCCTTGTTCCAGGAAAGACTCCTCATTTCCCCCCTCTATAGGTAAGACTAATCCATCAATGGCTTTCCTCCTAACCCTTTAAGGCTGTCAGATGGGTGCCAGGCACAGCGTTGTAGAATGTAGTGAACTTCAAGAGCCCCGGACGCAGCGTTTCTTGCTGTCAGCAAAAATCAACTCTTTCCTGCCTGTTTGTCCCCAGCCACCTCCAATCTCCATTATTTCCTATGAAATTATTCCCCTATGGGGGAAACTATGGGGGGGGGTGGCATTTTGCAAAATAAATATACAAAATTTTCAGAGGACCTACTGCGAACTGTCCTCTAAAGACCCCCTAAGTTTCATAGAGATTGGACTTTGGGAAGCCATTTTATGCCCCCTCAAAGAAGGTGCCCCAGCCACCCCATTTGTTTCTATTGTGGGCAAAAACTGACAACAACTGCAGAAACACATAGATTATGATTTGCCCAGGGTCCAATCTCCCTGAAACTTGGTGGGGTTTTAGAGAACAGTTAGGAGTAGTTCCCCAGCAAATTTGGTAAAATTCGGTCCTAAAATGCCCCTCAGACCCCCAGATAGCCCCAAATCACATTTCCCATTGGAAACAAGGGCCAAATTTTACCCAATTTGCTCTGCATTGCCAAGGTGAACTGGAGAATGAGTACCTCCCACCCTGCCCTTTTCAGGTTCATGTATCAGGCATGTTTCTGAACTTTTGCTCAGATGCTTAAACATGTTGCCACGCTCTTTCTTCCCACCTTTTCTTTAACCAGACTGAGGACGCTGCATGGAGAGGAGGAGGAAGAGGAAGTTAAGGGGGGAGGAGGGTGCAGGAAGGAAGAGTAGAGAGACAGTGGCATCAACTAGAAAATAGGAGAATTTAAAACATGTCAGATTAAAAGCAAAACAGTTTGGGGGTAAGCCGGATCTAAGGGCAAAAAGAGGGGAGAGGGAAGCAGAAGCTGCCCAAAATTGACTCTGCAATAGTGACTCGCTGATTATGACCATGGACACTTGCAACCGTGACTACGCCAGTTATCTGACACGTGCATGGATTAGGGCTACAAGACACATGTTCACCTGGGGTAAAATGTACACAGGCAGGTAGGAACAGACATGATTCTAGACACTTGCATAGCCTCGTGTAATTCGTCTCGTCTAGTTCAGCTCTCAGTAGCCAGATCTTTCCTACCCAGGAAAGGCTGCAGTTGGCTAACTAGTTGAAGCTGGTAAAAGGTACTCCTGGTGACAAGTGCCATCTGCTTATCCAGCAGTAGGCCTGGGTCCAAGAGCACCCCTAAACTACAGACCTATTCCCACAAGGGTAGTACGTTCCCATCCAGAATGGATAACACCATAAATCCTGGGTCAGACCTTCTGCTCACCAGCAGCACTTCCACCTTGTCAGGATTATTAAGCTTCAGTTTATTACCTCACATCCACTCCTTCAGGCACTGGATCAAGGTTTCTATAGCCTCCTTGGAGTCAGGTGCAAGCAAGAGAGAGAGAGCTGTCTGAACTCCTGCTGTTGACCTGGAAACCCCAATCTAAGCCCAATTTAGCTTGATAGGCAGGTCTTCCTTTCAAGTGTGGAGCTCCAAATCTCTGGATGACTTCACTTGGTAGTTTCATGGATATGTTAAAAAGCATGGGGGACAGGATGAAACTTTGAGGGACTCAACAGGCAAAGGCCAAGGGGCTGAGCAGCAATCCCCCCAGGACCACCTTCTGAAACCTACCCTCTAGGTAGCAATGGAACCACCATAGACCATGCTTCGTAACCCCTGCCCAGAAAGGCAGTCCAGAAGTATACCATCATCAAAGTTATCAAAAGCCACTGAGAGTTCCAAGAGAATCCACAGAGTCACACTCCTTCTGTCCATCTCCTGGCCCAGGCCATCTACTGAGGTAAGCAAGGCTGTTTCAGTCCCATAACATGGCCTGAAACTAAATTTAACACCTGTTGCTTAGAGCTTATCCCAAGGCAGCCAGCAAAGTGATTTGGTGGCATCATCAGATCCGCCCAGCTTTGGTGCCAACAGCTGTTGCAAACAACACAGGGGCATTCATCAGGGAACCTCCCTAGGCTGTGGCTTTTGACTTGAGTCTTCAGTCGGTGAGAAAACCCAGTGTGATGCTGTTAGGGTTTCCAGGTCCCCTTACCCTCCCAGCAGGATGGGGGGGGGCTGACACTCACTTTTTTCAATGTCTTCACATGCACACAAAGTGTGCACATGCTCCCAGGGTGGTACAATGACATCACTTCCAGGAAATTATGTCATCAAACAGGGGCCAGGATGTCACTTCTGGGAGTAACGTTGCTGTGCCGCCCTGGGAGCATGTCCAGGAGGCCTATTCCTGTGAAAACCAGGAGTGATGTCATAGCTCCTGGTTTAGAGTTTGCAAAGAACTCTATGCTCTAGGGTTTGCAAAGAACTCTATGGTAAAGCCAGCACATGCCAGGACCCCCTCCCCCCAAAATGGCTGGAAACATCAAGGTTTGCAAGGAGGTTTTCTGATAGAGTGAAAGACCTGGCAAGCCTAACTAGAGATGGGAACGAACAGCAATACGAACAAAAAAGAGCCACAAACAACCCAATCTGCTGTTCGCGAACAAGCTGTTCGTGAGGCCTCATTCTATACTAACAGGTGGTCGTTGCAAGCCTCATTCATTGCTGTTCGTCAGGCCAGACAGTCTGGCACCTGCAATCAGTTCCCTTGGCAACTTAGGCAGGGATTGTCTGGATTCTGTCTGAACTCCTGCTGTTGACCTGGAAACCCCAATCTAAGCCCAATTTAGCTTGATAGGCAGGTCTTCCTTTCAAGTGTGGAGCTCCAAATTTGTTACAAGGAAGCAAAGAGCAGGGGGGAGGGGGGCTCCCAGCTCTGGCTTAGTTTGCAGACAGTGGAGAGGGAGAGAGTTGCTGTTGGCATTTTGATGAGAGAGTGCATTGGAGCTTGAATTTTCTTTGTGTGTGGTGGGATAGGGATCTACCCCTTCAAGTTCCAGGGCTGCTGCCAGGCTCTGGAACCAAGCTATTATTTATTACTGGTACCTTTCCTGGTGTTGGCTCAGGTCAGGTTTCTGGGAGTGGTGCAGTAGGGATCTTGACTTCGATGATGGCTGGAGGAGAGCCTGCTGGCCACCACAAACAGCCAACCACAAACATGTTTGTGAACAGGGCCATGTTCGTGGTTGTTCCGTGATGTGAGTCCCTGTTCATGGATGGCAACAAACAACAAACATCATGTTTGTTTGTTTTTCTGTTCGTGCCCATCTCTAAGCCTAACTACCAGTCATATGCCAACATAATGTAGTGGTTCGAGTGCCCTACTAGGATCTGGAAGAACTAGATTCAAACCCACAGTCAGTTTAGGAAGCTTGGGTGACCTTGGACCAGTCACACCCCCTCAGTCTAGCCTACCTCACAGGGTTGTTGTGGAGATAAATAGAAGAGAAGAAATATGTCAGCCACCTTGGGTACCCATTGGGGAGAAAGGTAGGATATAAATACAGTCAGTAAATAAGTAAGCAAAGTCCTTAATTTCAGTAAAAGTGCCTCCATTCTATGGCATGCAACAGATCTGAGATTAAAGCAGGTCCAGCTAACTGAGCCAAATGGAACTTATATGAGATGGATATCACAGCGGTGAAGGGGAAGAGAGACATTAATCGCACCCACAAACCAGCATGCAATGGAACCACTTGGTGTATAGTGCCAAGGAAAAACTAGAGTGACTTTTGGTTTTCACTTCTGGTTCCCATTTAGAAGTTACCATTTGGCGGCACCCTTGAGGAGAGAGAGGGATTAGCTTTTTCTTCATACCTCTATAAGAAAAAGCTGTATTGCCTGATTACTGCCAAACTGGCCAAGGTCCATTTGAAACAGAGTGCACCAATCAAAATATACTGGGAAGAACAGGATTTCTCTGTTAGGACCCAGTGCCCTAAGTTTTATGATCTGTCATATCAATTCCAGCCTCACTAGACTGGTATCCCCTACCCAACCATTGCAATAACATTCAGGGGCCCCATTTCAGGTGCTCTTCCCTTCTGAGCCTAGATGGGTGGCAACCCAAGAAAGGGCCTTCTTAGTCAGGGCACCAAAATTACGGAAGTCCCTCCCCTGGGTGATTTGTTTATGCTCCGTCCTCAGTTATTGTCGTCTTCTGTCAGAGAGGGATGACTTTTCTGTTTCTTCTAGCATACCTTTAGCTATCGTCCCTCTTGTTTGATTTTTAATTGTTGATTTGACAGAGATGTATTGTTTTTAAAACAGGAGGATTTGAATCCAGTAGCATCTTAGAGACCAACAAGAGTCAGGAATCTGAAGAAGGGAGCTTTGACTCTTGAAAGGTTATACACTGAAAATCCAGTTTATCTCTAAGGTGACACTGGACTTAAATCCTACTGTTTGTAAAAGTTGATTTTAATGCCTTTTCAATTGTTTTCTACCTTGAGGCCCTTACCTAGGCAGAAAGACATTATACAGATGTGTTCATTAAACAATTAAAATAATAAATCCTGGAGAACAGAATCATTTATTTTTCCCAACAGGGGCTCATGTAAAAAATTAATCTTAGAAAATCAGGTAACTTTCTAAGACAACCCCACCTCTTTCCTTCAGGACTGAGCCAGTATTTTCACTTTCTGGACTCAAGTCCAGATGCAGTCCTTTCACAGAACCTTGTTTCCATTTGTCTCATTTTTGTTACTCTCCTCAACTTTGTCATTATTTTTGCTAAATGTAGGTGCAGTAATGTTTGGAAATGCATTTATTTTGGTGGGAAAAACTGGCAGAAGGAAACAGAAAACTGTGCAAAAATAAAAGACCTGTAGGATTCTTTCAGGTGACAAGCCAAACTGAAAAGTCCATGTTTGAATTAAATGTTAAAAATTTGGTTGCATCCCTGCCTGCCCTTTTTTTCATGGGTTACGAGGAATTGATCATTTTCTCTGTTTAACTCTGAAATGGTTGCTTTCTCCCACAGATGTTTGCTTTCTTCCAAATCCCATGAAGTGTATGTAGCAAGCATAGTGTTAAAAACTGCACAATCCCACACCTCAGGGAAGTAGTAGGAAGCCCCCCCCCCTCCAAGTTCTCATCGTGTTAACTGCTCCCTCTTTAAATCCCTTCAGCTCTGCCTGCCACCAAAGCGACCCGGATCACATTAGATTCCCAGAGCAAAGGGAATAGTTCTCATCTATCCGTCACCAAGGAGGCAGACAAGCCTAGGGAACAACAAACCATTTGTACCTGAGGAGGAGGACACTCCTGGGAAACAAACAGATGAGCCACCCCACGAATCCGAGCTATTCTCTGTGGTAAACAGAACTGCATGAGAAACACACAAATTATCAGGGACATCTTGGTAACTCTCTCTGGCTTCGAGCTGTTGGTGAGGTGGGCGCGGGGTCTGAAATCCCACATTGTCCCAGCGGCTGGGCGTGTGAGAAAGTTAACCCTTGGAAAATAAAAAGGATGGGGGTGGGGTGGAGAGAGAAGGCCGGCCTGGCAAAATCCTCACCCTCCCATTCAGTCTGTAACCCTCCTGGTAAGGCAACGTTTCTCAAAATGTGGGCAGAGAAGATGCTCATGTGACTTAAGAGAAATAAATGAAGGAAATTCTTAAAGGCTCTTGGGGAGGTTCTGGGGAGATCTCCTCACAGACATTCATGAGGACAATTCTGCCACATTGCTACCTCTGGAGTGACTGAATATCACCTACTAAAAATTACTCGCCCTCTGTGTGAATGTCTGATCTGGGTTTCCCATTGCCTCCCCCTTAATTCAGAAAAAATAATACACTTTGGCTATCACACATTTGAGAATCACTGTGCCAGGTGGCACTGAACTCCAATGCTTTGAAGACAGATGGGCAGGGGATAAATGGATAAAAATCAGTAAAGAAAAATGAAATAATTCTTTATCTTTATTTATACTCTACTTTTCTCTCCAATAAGGACCCAAAGCAGCTTGCATCTTTCTCTATTTTATTCTCACAATAATCTTGTGAGGTAGAACAAGCAGGATTTTTATCCAGGGGTGTTAACAAGATTTTCAGTGTGTGTAAGCTTTCAAGAGTCAGAGCTCTCTTTTTCAGACAGGTAGTGAGGTAGGTTAGGCTGAGAATATGTGACCAGTCCAAGGCCGTCCTGCCAGCTTCCATGGCAGAGTAGGGTTTCCAACATGAGTCTCCCAGATTCTTTCCTGACGCTCTAACCACTATACCACATTGGCTGCCAATGATGGCTCTTGTTCTTTGTACTAAAATGATGCTAGCTCTGGAACCCAGCCCCGGTGGCTCAATACGGTGATTGTAGCCAGTCGTGATGCATGGTCCACGGGATAGGCTTGGCGGTGTAATGGCACCATGCACTATTGGTGCCATGCCCGTGACTAGGAAGAACTATCCGTTATTCGTTTTGATAGCCGTTATGGAAGAACGGTCTACCTCTGTATATAGTACCGGCTGCTGGCCAATGTGTAAGTGACAGAAGTGATACAACTGGACCACCCACAGACAGGGTAAGGGTGTCTGTGCTGAGGTGCCCCACCCCAATATGCAGAAGAGCGAAATGAAACCACCCTTAAAAATAGCCTGAAGAGGACAAAGTATGGAAAGTCAAGAGCAGCAGAGTGTCAGTGAAAAGGAAAGGGGGGAGAAGAAATTATCTTGCCGATGTCCCTGAGAGAATCCTGGAGGGGAAGATTGGGGGTGGGGGGGGGAGCTGAGAAGGAATTTACTGACAACTATTAAGATGCGTAGGAAAATTTTTCTTTGTTCAGTTGCAGTTGCCGAAAGCGGGAGCAGTCCTTTTTTGCTCAAAAAGTGTAGCTCTCTTAAATCAGATTTTCGAGTGGAATTCCTCCCATGGATTTCTTTCCATTTCGGTAGAATCTCAAGCAGAATTTGATCCCAAATTTATGAATGATTTTTATAAAATCCTGCTTCAGAAGCACCATGGTATCTTCTCCTCATCTCATTCTCTCTCTCTCTCTCTCTCTTTTGGGCTCTAAATTGTTCACACTGGTGACTCCAGCTTGTTAACCTATCATATCATTCAATTTATGAGTGTAATTTCCATGATTCATGTAGCAATTTGCAATATTGAATTGCTGAATATACCCCTGGTGAAGGTAACCTTCCACCTCCTTGCAATTAACATCATTTTTCAGGTCAGTTCTATAAATTCCACTTTGCACTCCTATCAACATTTATGAAATTAGACAGCCTTCAAAAGGGGGTGGGAAAGCAGAGCACATTGTTTGCCAGGTGAGTGTGTGGCTGTGGTTTCTGTGCTTATTAGAAATCCCTTCCATTTGAGGGTGAGGCTGGAGGGCATAGGGAATAGGTTCCTCTTCGCCATTGCGCTTCTGAGAAGAAAGACAGTGTGAATAGTGGTTAGAGGGCCGGATGAGTCTGAATATATATCTATAGTGTTTAGAGTTCTGGGTCCAAAGAGACTGTGTATAGGGGTTAGAGTGCTGGGTACAAATACCCCCTCAGTGACCTTCAGCCACTAAGAAGAATGACAGTTCTGTACAGTGGTGAGAATGTTGGATCAGGGCTTGGGAGCCATGGGTTCAAATCCACCCCTGAATGGATAATAACTTAATAATATTTGATTTATATACCGCCCTTCAGGATGACTTGACACCCACTCAGAGCGGTTTACAAAGTATGTCATTATTATCCTCACAACAAAACACCCTGTGAGGTGGGTGGGGCTGAGAGAGTTAGAAGCTGTGACTGACCCAAGGTCACCTAGCTGGCTTCAAGCGGAGTGAGGACTCAAACCCAGTCCTCCAGATTAGAGTCCTGCGCTCTTAACCACTATGCAAAACTGGCTCTCCAGTTTGCAGGATGCAGCTCACTGGCTGATCACTCACTTCCTCTTTCTGCCTACCTCACAGGATTGTTGTCAAGAGACAACGGAAGAGGAGAGATTCTTGGAGAAAGGATAGGATAGTAATCAATAGATGAAGGGAGAGTGAAGGTTGCGGATTTTTCTGCTTGCAGTTAAGGCGGTAGTCCTTAGGCTTCTCCTTGGAAGTGGCCTTGAGATGGAGATTCTCCTCACTCTGCCTGGAGACTGCTCAAGTTTCAGCGGCCTTGTAGGCTCAGTGCTGATCTTTATGGTCACAGAATGGTCCAGGCAGGGGCTGAGGTTATTTGCTCTCCAGAATGTCCAGGCACTTCCCAAGAGAGGCCTCTGCTACGTGAATGCAACCCTATTCCAGGCAAGGCTGGGATTGCACCAGCTCTTCTAGCAGGTGAAAGGTGCACTTTTGTCCCACCAACCATATAAGGAAGGGGGGGGGAATGCAATGATAACCAGAGAGAGAGAGCAAAACTTTGTCACATATTCATGTCAAAGAAGGCTGACAAAATCAAGAAAGCTACAGAAGAAACCAGGAAGAGTTTCTTCAATATTAGAACTAAGGGTAACTCTTTCTTCTTCTTAGAAACCAATTTGATCATTAAACGGCTGTTCTATGAAACATATCCGTGAAGCGTACGTTTTTTCTTGCTTGTACTTATTGAGGGGACTGAGTCTTTTTGTGGTGGTTGTTTTGAGGTTGTGGTTGTTTTTTAAATAATGATGATGATAATGATGATAATGATGATAAATTCATCAAAGAAAATGCAACAGTCCTGAAATAAAATCATTTTGGTTTTGGTAGAGATACCACCAAATTCCACCCCATTCAGCACTGGGAATACAACCACAGCTTCCAGAAGGGCAGCCTTCCTGGAACAGGAAGACCACGGCAGTGGATTCATTCAGGAAGTAACCAGAAAGCTCCAGCATGAAGGACACTTTTTGGAAATAAGTGGAGAACGACTCAGAGTTCTTCTCCAATCCCCTCTGCGCATGTGCACAGAAGGAGGCATCTCCATGCCAAGCTAGGTGGATTCTTTCCGTGACATTGACTGCATTTCCATTTGTGTCTGACAAAGTGCATTTTTGACTCACAAAAACTCTGGGAAATTGGGTTGACCTTTGTAACTGGACTTGAATTTTCTTCCCTGCTTCAGCTATGCACCGAAAGATCTAGCCATAGTAGACTTTTCTGCGCATGCCCAGGATAGACTGTTGAAATACTCCAGAGCTTCTGGTGGATAGCAAAAGGGAATTGTCCCATTTTTCACCAAAATCCTTCAGAGGAACCAAATAGGTGAGTTCCACCCAAGTTCATCACGGGTCTCGGCTGTTAACATTTATTACGGAGCAAAAATGTGCCAGGTGCAGTGCAACAGTTAAAGGTTGCCAAGTCCAGGTGAGGGCACTCCTGGAGATTTGGGGTGGACCCTGCAGAGCACAGGGTTTGGATAGAGGATGGACCTCAACGAGGTATAATGCTATAGAGTCCACCCTCCAAAGAAGCCATTTCCTCCAGGGGAACTGATCTCTGCACTTTGGAGATAAGTTGTAATTCCGGGAGATCTCCCGGCCCCATCTGGAGGCTGCAAGCCTAGCAAGTGCGTACGTTGAGGGCTCTGAGCTGAGACCTTTCCCTTTCCTATTATGCAGTCATGTGCATCAGGAATCAAATGTGGGGCTTCCCTTCAACTGTGCCCTGTCTAACCTAGAGTTGCCTCCTTCCTTGTTAAAAAAAACAAGAACAACTCGCCCCACTCTTCCATGGTGAAACAGTGATGGCCCACCCCACTTCCAAGTTCTTCACCCCCCAGCACACTCTCAGCATTTCCTTTTCAGTGGGCTGTGCCTTTTCCTGTGTTTTTGTTGCATGACTCCCGACAGAATTATCTTTATACAAACTGTTTGATTAAACAGGGAGTCGTCAAACAAGAGGTGTGTATAGTGAAAACGGGGCAGGGGGTAATGTATGGAAAGGAGGCACAATAGAGGAACAGGTTGGTTTGTTTAGGCTCCTTTCAGTGTGGTGCATCCTAAGTCTGCCTTTCCTGTCTGAGTCAAGGTATTGTCCCCGACTGTATTGTTTCTTTTACCTTCAAAGCGAAGGTCAGGTGAAGGTAAAGCTCAGGAGAGATGTAAGGACAGGCGGCACTGTTCTTCGATGGGAACTTTTGTGGCAAGGTGTCATTCGGAGGTCACCCGTTTTCACCCTCGCCGATTTTCATAAGTTCCTTCATTAAAAATTGAGGGTCGACCACAGTACAAAACATATTGGCAAGCCAGTTTGAAATTCCTATCAATAATGGATCAGTCGATCTATTCTGATTTCTTTCAAACACATCCCTCCGTTATTTTTAGCACAAAAGACAGTGTATCTAGATACCCGGCTCGACGGAAGGGCAAGAAAACTTCACTCATTCCTCGGCTCAGCTGAACCATTTTCTTCCATACTCCCATTGCCAAAGATGGTGTACCTGAAGTTCAAGTACACATGACACATTTCCAGTGTGGTGTAAGGGTTAGAGAGTGATTCTAAGATCAGGAAGACCCGGGTTCCAATCCCTCCTCTGCCACAGAAGTTTGCTGGGTGACCTTGGACCAGTTATACACTCTCAGCCTAACCTATCTCACAGGGTTGTAGTGAGGATAAAGTGAGAAAAATGATGTAAGCTGCTTCGGGCTCTCATTGTAGAAAAGCGGGGTATAAATGAAGTAAGTAAACAAATAAAAATTGATCTCTGCTGTTTAAAAAATGTTTATTACAGCCATGCTGTTTTGAGTCCAGATGTGTAGAAGCTGTTGCCTGAATGCCAAATGGTTTGTTGTCTTGTGGGACTATCCATTCATACAAACAATAGAGCAGACTGAAGTAATGGAGATGTGTAAAGCAGAATACACAGCTTTCACATGAGGACCACTCCAAGGCCACTTTCACGTGCATTGGATAATGCACTTTTAGTGTATTAAAATTAGTGATAATTAGTGATAACTGGCAACTGGATTTTTCTGTGTGAAACAAGAAAACTCACTTGCAAACAATCGCTAAAGCACATTGAAACTGCATTATTCACGGCGTTGCCAGGTCCAGGCTGGGAAATTCCTGGAGATTTTGTGGGTGGAGCCTGGAGAGGGTGGGGTTTTGAGGAGGGAGGAGCCTCAATGGGATATAAATGGGAGCCGTTTTCTCCAGGGGAACTGAGCTCTGTTGCCTGGAGATCAGCTGTAATTCTGGGAGATCTCCAGCTACCACCTGGAGGCTGGCAACCCTTCAACATGTGTGAACGCAGCCCCAGTGTTCTCCAGTTCTGAGTTTTCAGGATGAAAATATAGAAATGCTTTGTGAAAAACACAGTTGTGTCGAATATTCCCTCTTTTCAGATCAGTTTAGTGCCATTTTTGGCTGATTCTACTGTTGACTGTTTCTTGTTTCCTCCCTCCTGGCTCAGTCACATGAAGGATCCCAACCAATCAGGGATCACACGGTGAATAAGATGGCAACACAAAGTTGTGCAGCTTTGGCTCCATGATGGCTCAGAGCCATTGAAAGCAATAAAAACAGCAGCTGAGGGTAATCTAAAGGGACAATTGAGCATCTTCACGAGGAAGGCGGAAAAATCATCCAGACGGGAAGCGGCATTGACACCCGTCAGCATATTCACAAGAAACTGAGCAGCTTTAGCTCTTTCTCCAGCATAATCGTTCACACAAAGGAAGCAGTTCCAACAATGATCCCTCAAAGGCCAGTTCCCACAATATGCCTCTTGCCCATATCACCAGCCCTGGACACACCTGCACAGACAAAAGAAATGTGTAATCATGGAGATCATAAATATGTATGCAAGGAACTCGTGTGACCCCCCCCCCTTTTCAATTCCATGAGTTTGGGAACGGGTCTGGAGGGCTGTGGTAACCCCACTCACTGACATTTCTCCTTGAACCTTGTCTTCCCTTTTTTAAAAAAAATTATGCCCATGATGGGAGCATGTTCCCACATTGGGCACCTGAAGAACTTCAGCTGACCTCAGAAACTTCACATGTGCTGATGAATTGACTTTGCCACATGGAAATCTATAGTGACTCGGTGTCCTTATTAATATACCTGGCAGGTAGATCACAAGCGAATGTCAAAAGAGAGGGCAGGGCTGCCTCTTGTTTTTCTTTTTAAGATCCTTTGTTGCTTTTTGTGCGTTGTTTGGTTTTTCAGGTTTGGTTTGAGTCCATCTCTTCCTCCGCAATTGTTCAGCTTCTCGTGTTTGCAGTGACCTGCCACCTGACCTTCTGGCACAGGCCTCGTCGCTCTGTGTTACTCTCCCAGAGAAACGTTTTGCTTGTTCCCACTGAATTCACCATGCCGGGAAAGGTACAGTAGGTTAAAGAGTCATTTTCAAGAGTGTAGAAACTCTGGGTTTAGAATTTCTCAGCATGTAAAGTGGGAGAAAAGGGATATTTATATACCTGTGTGCAACTCCTACCTGCCAACCTCCAATTCCATGATGAAAGACATTTGCAACAGAAGAAGCTCATGGCAAAGATTAGACAGGTGTAAAGCCAAAGAAGCACATCAATGATTATATATCATAAAGCCGGCATTTGAAGGCGGGGAGAATGCTTAAACTTTTCAGTGCCCAATTCTTTTAGTTCTGAAGATTTTGGGTTAGAACAATCTCAATCATCTGCTCATGGAGTGAAGGACATGAATTGGGAAACTGAGGTGGGGACCTTGCCTGGTGAACCACCATAAACTTCTGCCTTGGACTGGTCAACAGGTCTACTAGTTTCACTCTGGGCTCCCGTATCCAGCTCAAACTGCTGGGTGGCGTTCTCCCATTCCATGCACAGAACACAAAGGGTCACACTACAAGTGACAAATGACACTTGTCTGGCAAGTGAACAGACTCATGTGTATTCCTCCCTGTTCACTTGCCATTCACTTGCGTTCCAGTTGATCAAGTCATTCGTCACTTGTTGTGCGACCCACAGTTTCCCCTCATTCCTCTCTGTTCCCGCAGCCTCTTCCTGCTTCTGGAAACATCACTCTCAGGGTCACAGGACTCACGCAGAGAAATAGCTGTAGCATTTGTGGCTGGAGTGAGAGATTACAAGGCAAAACCTCTCCTGCTCCTTCTTCCACAAGCTCAGCTCCACTAAGAAAAGGAGTTAGTTTCACACCCTTGTCCCTCTTCAATCCATACTACCAATCCCCATGGCTGTTCCTCTACAGAGATCCTACAATATTTCTGGGTGTCGGCAGGGACTGCGGGAATAGAGAGGAAAATTTCCATGCCTAGATAGTTGGGTACATGCTGTGGAGTTGAGTCTTCTGAAGATGGGAGATGCAAGTACAATAAAGGAAAGACCCCACTGTTAGTTCCTAAGGATTTTGGCTTTTTTTGTTTGTGGCAAAAAAACATATTCAATAACGTAGCATCAAGCCAGGTTGGTGTAGTGGTTAAGAGGGGCAGGACTCTAATCTGGAGAGCCGGGTTTGATTCCCCACTCCTCCGCTTGAAGCCAGCTGGGTGACCTTGGGTCAGTCACAGCTTCTCAGAGCTGTCTCAGCCCCACCCACCTCACAGGGTGATTGTTGTGGGGATAATAATAACACACTTTGTAAACCACTCTGAGTGGGCATTAAGTTTTCTTGAAGGGTGGTATATAAATCAAATTATTATTATTAATGTACTTATATACTACTCTTCTAGACAGATTAGTACCCAGTCAGAGTGGCAAACAAAGTCAATGTCATTATTATCCCCACAATACAGCTGGAGAGCTGGGGCTGAGAGGAGTAGCATACCCAAGGCCACTGGCAGAGCTTAGGGCAGTGGTGGGAGTCAAACCAGCAGAGTGCTGATGCACATCCCAACCATTTAGCCTATGCTACAGCAGCTCTCAAAACTAAGAATAATGGTGCTCATATACCACTCTTCTACATAGAGTAGTGCCCTTCTCAGTGGACAAAGTCCACTGATTATTATTATTCCATAATTATTAGTCCATAATTATTATTATTTCTACAACACAGCTGGGAGCTGAGGCTGAGAGGCGGGGCTGACCCAAGGCCACTTGCTGAGCTCATGGCAGTAGTGCGATTCAAACTGGCAGAGTGCTGATTCACAACCCAGCCATTTAACTACTATGCTTCAGCAGCTCCCATTCACATTTTAAAAGCACCCTTATGTGGGGTCAGGTCAGAGGTCACGATGATTGCTTCTAAGCCCACACTGGATTTGGACCCTATAAACTTACAAGGTCTTTTTGTAACCTTCTTTGCTATTTTTGAAGGTACATCTAATTGGAGGGTATCGGGTGCACCATTTCAGTACTTGCAATGTCAAATTTTAAGATATGACCATGGGAAGGCCAGTCCCCTACTCAATGCAGGAGACTGGACAATGATTTTCCATCCTCCACTTGAAGACTTCCAGCAAAGAAGAGCCCACTGCCATCATCTAGTTTGCAGCCAACTTCCATCTGTTCAGGACACACACAGGAACACATACCGGATGCTACCTCTTTCTGAATGAGACCATTGGTCCATCAAAGTCCATATTGTCTATTCAGACCAGCTGCAGCTCTCCAGGGTCTCCGGAAGAGGTCTTTTGCATCACCCACTGCCTGGCCCTTTTTAACTGGAGATGCCGGCGATTGAACCTGGGCTCGTCTGCATGCCAAGCAAAGGCTCTTCCACTGAGCTGCAGTCCCCAACCCCCTACAATACCACTAAGCCCTGTGGTTTTTGTTCCTGATTGAGTATTGCAGCTTAGTGATAATTTGGGGAATTACTGAAATATCCCAACTCCCCTTAATGCATCAGGATCATACAAGAAAACAACAACAACAACATTCGACTTATATACCGCCCTTCAGGATGACTTAACACCCATTCAGAGCGGTTTACAAAGTATGTTATCATTATCCCTACACCAACAATCACCCTGTGAGGTGGGTGGGGCTGAGAGAGCTCCTAAAAGCTGTGACTGACCCAAGGTCACCCAGCTGGCTTCAGGTGGAGGAGTGGGGAATCAAACCCGGTTGTCCAGATTTGAGTCCTGCCGCTCTTAACCACTACACCAAACTGGGTCTCATTAGGTTGAAAGTCTGAGGAGCAGAGGACAGAAAGGAATGGCTCTGCATGGACCATTTGCCCTGCAACTAAGGGTGTGCCAATGCATTCTTTTCCCACATGTGTGATCCTTTTTACTTTACCCATTATTGTTGCTGGCATTTCTGTTTCCTTGTTTTCTTTTATGCTATTTTTGCTCAGTTGTTTCAAAAAATGTTTTAAATGATGTGAAATTAAAGTAAGAATTCAGCCCAAGAAAACAGGAACTGGCAAGGTAATTGCAACCAAGGCAGCTTACAACAGATGGAACTGATAATAAAGTCTTTTAAGCACCAACCCCTAAAGACACATTAAGATAAGATGGGGTAGATGCTGCTATGGGCCCAATGTCACTTCTCACTATAGATGGGATCAGGGGTCATTTCATAGAAAAAGAGCTGGAGGGACTCATTAGCATAACTCATTAGCATATGCCATGCCCCTTGCCATCACCGGGAGTGTGTCATTAGCATAACTGATTTGCACATGCCGCACCCCCTGACATCACCTATCCTGGCAGTTTTGGACCCAATCCTGGCCATCCAAGGCTGAAATTGGGCCCAAAATGGCAAAAAGGGGCTGGAAATGGCCAAAAAGGGCCCAAAATGGTCAGGATCGGGCCACTGCTGAGTGGGAGAGTTATCCACCACCCGTCAGAGGTCCGATCCAGGCCGTTTCGGCCCCAATCCAGGCTGAAACAGGCCCAAAATGGCCGAGAGTCAGGTGGGCAGGGCCACCTGACATGTGACCCCTTTGGGGAACTGCCGAAACTGTGTTCCGGCATGTTCCCGCTCAAAATGAGCCCTGGATGGGATTCATTTTTTGTGATGGGAGTCTGTAAAAAGTACTTAGGGCTTCCCTTAGATTCTGATCTCCTGTTGGAGAAACAAGTGAATATGGTGGTGGAAATGCGTGCTTGCTTCTTTCTTACAGACAGCTGATATAGGCACATTAATCCATGTGGCAGTAACCTCAGGACTTGATTACTGTAACATGCTCTGTGTGGGGCTGCCCTTGAAGATGGTTCAGGGAGAAGGAGGGGGACATGTTTTGGTTTCCCACTTCTAGCATCAAATCATCTTGAATCAGGCTTGACAAAGACTAGTGAACTTTCCATATATATTTTTAAAAACTCTATTAAAGTGTTGATACATCATTTTCCTGACAAGCTAATGATAAATCAGTTTCATGCTGCAAAACTACCAACCAGATCCTTTCCACTGAACTCGCAGTGATCTAAGCAGGGCAAACTTCAAAAAACTTGAGTTAGCTTTTTGAAAATTATCTTCCTCTCCACCAGGTGGAATGTCTGACCTTGTTTCAGTGTGTGTATCTGAAGCAAGAACTGACCTCCTGTTCGAGAGCAAGGGCTCTTCGGCTTTTGAAGTAAAAGGGCCTCCTTTTTTCCAGCAACTGACTTCATATTCCTCGGCACCCCCAGAAAACCACAGAGGAAAGCAAAACCATATGTGTGGCCATGGATCTTGGAATAATTTAGTCATGTGTGTGGCCATGGGTCCTGGAATATTTTAGTCACATCTATGCCTACGGATCTCAGAATCCTTTAGCCACGTGGATGGCCACAGGTCTCAGAATCATTTAGTCACGTGTGTGGCCACAGATCTCAGAATCATTTAGTCGGGTGTGGCCACAGGTCTTGGAATCATTTAGTCAGAAGTGTGGCTAGGGGTCTCGAAATCATTTAGCTTCACTCTCCCTGCAAGTGCCAAAGATGTCCATACAGTGTTCTCTGAGCAAGCCAAAATGGTGAATGTTTTCCACCTTTCACACCTGTATCCTGTTTTATTCTCCAGAAATCTCAGGCTCCACATAGGAGGAGCTGCTTACGAAAGGCCACCTGCTGAGCATGGATCACAAATCCTCAGGGTTTTGCCCATGTGTAGGGTGGAATCTGCAGAAGGCCCTATTCAGACGGGCAAAGAAGTTGTAGCAGGGAACAGGGAAAGAGGTGGTCCTGTAGATATGAGGGACTGAGGCCACGAAAGGCGTTGTATGTGACATGCAAGCTTGTAAGGTAGGTTAGCCAAAGACTGATTGGTCGAAAAAGAATCTGAACTTGGGTCTGTTGGGTAAACAATGTGCTGTGGTTGACCTTCTTCTTTGCACTTACTCATGCCTGTCCTAATCTGTCACCACACCACTACACTAGTACGGTGTAATGGCTAGGCAGTTGGAATTGGGTCTGGGAAACTCAAGTTCAAATCACTATAATTCCAGTCACACTTTCAGCCTGATTGTAGGGTCATTGTGAGGATAAAATGAATGATGAGGGAAGTATGTACATCGCCTTGGAGGAATGGTGGGATAAAAATATACTACACAGGTACAAGAGAGGCACTTGCTTCAAGCCCTCTACGAAGCTTACCATATCATTCCCATTATGTCCTCTGGAGGGCTTTGTGTTCTGCGGACAATAATAATAATATTAAAATAACATTTGATTTATATACCACCCTTCAGGACAACGTAATGCCACTCAGAACAGTTTACAAAGTATGTTGTTATTATCCTGACAACAATCACCTGTGAGGTGGGTGGAGCTGAGAGAGCTCTGAGAGAGCTGTAAGTGACCCAAGGCCACCCAGCTGGCTTCAAGTTAGGGATGCCAGACCCCCGGTGGGGGCAGGGAATCTCCCGCCCCCACTCCTCACACCCCGCCCCCACTTAGCTAACCAGTGGGGGTGGCACACACCTTCCGTGTATGCTCCCCCGGGGCAATGCACGCTCCCATGCTCAGCCGCCGCTGGGATTGGGCCCGTTTTGGCTTGGATCAGGGTGGGAGTGCACCTGCGCTCCACAGCACCTCAAAATGGACCCGTTTTGGCCGAAATCAGGCTTGTTTTGGGCCTGTTTTGCTGCAGATCGGGCCCGTTTCGAGGTGCTGTGGAGTGCAGGAGTGCTCCTGCGCACCGCAGCGTCTCAAAATGGGCCCGATCCATGGCAAAAAGGGGCCCGTTTTTGGGCGCTGCAGAGCGCAGGAGCACTCCTGAGCTCCACAGTGCCTCATAACAGGCCCAATCCACAGCAAAATGGGCCTTTTGGGGCACTGTGGAGCACTCCTACACTCCTCAGCACCTCTTAACGGGCCCGATCCGCAGCAAAACGGGCCCGGTTTTGGGCACTGCGGAGTGCAGGAGTGCTCATGCGCTCTGCTCCTCCTCAAAACAGGCCAGTTTCGAGCCCCTGTGGAGCCTGGACATGCCCCCAGGGGCCGCGTGATGACATCACTCCAGAAGTGACATCATCGTGCTTGTGGGGGCGCGCGCGTTGTGCGCGCACGTGCACCCTCCCTCCCCCAAGGTAAGTGACAGGCCCCTATCCCTCACCGGGAGGATGAAGGGGACTGGCAACCCTACATCAAGTGGAGGAGTGGGGAATCAAACCCCGCTCTCTAGATGTCCCAGCGCTCTCATCATTACACCAAACTGGCTCTCAAGCAGCTACAGGTGATCCCCAGCCTGAGGAACGTTTGCCTGGCCTCAACCAGGGCCAGGACCTTTTCAACTCTGGCTCCGGCCTGGTGGAACACACTCCCAATAGAAATCTGTCTCCTGCGGGATTTTACAGTTCCACAGGGCCTGTAAGGCAGAGATGTTCTGCTGGGCCTTTGGTTGAGAGGGCAGCTATCTGTCCCTCCTGAATGCCATGCTCTATACCCTGCTGCCCTTGACGGCTGTGCCTGTAGTTTCATTGCAGCCTTTAGAACCTTTTAACTGTTGATTTTGTGATTTTTGATAAATTTATTGTCGTTTTAAGTTTGTATTATTTTACTGCTGTCACGAACCGCCCTAAGCCTGTTTGCAGGGAGAGTGGGATATAAATATGATAAAATAAATATAAATAAATAAATAAATAATGTAAACAAGCAAAAGCTGTTCAGATGATCTAAATGTGGGTTCTTGCTGGGTAAACATGGTGACCAGGAGAGGATACGGCAGTGGGGGTTAAGGGATTGGGTCCATGAGGGAGTGAAAAATAGCCTAGCAGAGCAAGAGGGTGCCTATCCTATTTAAACAGTAGTGCCTTCTGCAGACCCTTCCAACACATCCTCTAATGTTCTTCCTTAACAATGAGGGCTAGGAAGTTGTTTTTGAGAGGCAAGTAAAAGGTGTGATTCTCGGCCTCAATGCAGTGTGCACATCAGCGTCCTGCGTACTCCCCAGAACTGTCTGATTGTAGTGAGGGTACGTGACTGAACACATGGGAGTTCTCCCTTGTTGCGTATGTGTGCTGTACGTGCCAGTATCCTGGCATAACCCCAGCACATACAGCCTCACTGGCAAACAACACAGGTCCGATCTGCCGGCGGGTGAAAAGAAATGTGCCCCGTGCAACGGAAGCCTAAACTGAACCAGGATGGAATGAGGTAACCTGTGGTGTAGATGTATGCTCCACTGCATTGGCAAGACACATTGCTGGCCATCTGTGCCTTTCCCCCTTCTTTCCTCTCCCTGGCGCATGCAGGGAGCAGCGTTGAAAAGCAAAAAAGCAGATGCAAATACAGATGTTTCAGTTAAGACATAATATATGACATGTTGGTTGTCTGCCAGGGATTTAATGAGGAGTTAAAATGCCTGAGGCAACTTGTGTGTGTGTGTTTGTGTGTGTGTGTGCTGCTTGCACTTCACAACAGAACAGCTTTCCTTTACTTGCCCTTAGGATAAAAAGAACTCTTCTTTTTCAAGAGAGGCATGTAGCATTTTTTTTAAAAGAAAGGTATTTGCTTTTTTCCTCTTTATTCTTTAATTGGAAAAAGAGGAGTTATGGACATCAGTTTCACTTAGCGCTGAACTGAAACAGAGGGCATGTTTTGTGAACATTTTCACTACAGCAAAACCTGCCCCCTTCCCCCGACTTTATTTCAAGTGGATGCAAAACTGTTCACAAGGGTAGATGTCAAAGGAAGAGAAAACATTGCTGGACAACTAGGGGTGAGCAGAATGTGGTGGCCGTGTGTATTTGACAGCACACGTGAATGCATTTCCCCACCCCAGTTGTTTAGCACGGCTGTGCAACTAGCGCTCACCTGCAACCCTGCCAGAAAACAAAACTGCCAACACAATGTGGCAACATGGGCAACAGCGACATCATGTTGATTATATGATCCCTGATTGGTTGGGATCAAGTACAGAGGAAGCTGCTGCAAGGAAGACAAAGGGCCCCCAAACCAGCAGCGGACCATGGAAACAATGGAAGCAAACAGGTGTGAAAAAATGCACAAAAAGCACGTGCCAATTTCCCCCCATTCGCTCTTTTGCCCCCATCCCAAATGCAACTATTGTACGTTGATCATATTGATCTACACTGTGTAATCTGTCTTGAGTCTCAGTGAGAAAGATGGGCTATAAATAACGTAAATAAAGTCAATTTTACAATAAAATGAAGAAACCAAAACTAGCTACAAGCTCGTTCTCCCTTTAATTCCAGAATTAGAGTGGAGAGAAATTGGACAGGCTTTCTAAAGACTGACACCCCGGCTTGTGAACTTGCTGAATTCAGAGGCAGCTTCTCCCGGGTGGCTTCCATCCACTCTCTTCGGGTCCAGAGTTAGCACCTCTGTGCTGGTGTCTGCCACGGGTGATTCGCCCAGGCAGCATGCAAAGTCCTAGAGCTAGAAGGGACCTTCAATTCAACCTCCAAGTCCTTGCAAAAGATCCCAAACTAGAACATGCCCAACAAGTGGCTGATCAACCACTATCTGAACACCTACAACAAGGAAGTATCTCCCTCTCCCACGTAATGGGCTTCCATTCTCAAACTGCTCTTATGGATAGGAACTTTCTCCTAATGCATGTGCTGCCTCAACGCTGATGTTTGTACTTATGGGCCACAGTTTTTCTGCAAGTCTAGGAATACTCTACCTTTGGTGGATATCCTTTCCTCTCTACCTGTTTAGTGTAGTGGTTAAGAGCACACATTTGGACTATGTAATTATATGAAACTTACCTTGAAACATCCTTTGTTACTTACCAGTCTGACAGCAATTGAAGTATACCCTGCCAAAAAACTGTGATTAAGCTTTGTTCATTGAACAGAAAAAACTAATTTTGAGTGTATTGTATCTTTAAGCTATATGTTCAAAGGATGGATATCAATGCTTATGTATACACATGTTGTAATTTGCATTGGATTTGAGATATGCACGTAAGCACTTGCATTTTAAAACGTAAACATTTAAAAATCTGAAAGAAATCTTTGAGTTGCAGTGTTTAGTGTTTGGTGGAGTTTTCTTGTTGGCACGGTAGTGGTTAAGAGCGGCAAGATTCTAATCAGGAGAGCTGGGTTTGATTCCCCACCCCTCCGCTTGAAACCAGCTGGATGACCTTGGGTCAGTCACAGCTCTCTCAGAGCTCTCTCAGCCCCACCCACCTCACAGGGTGATTGTCATGAGGATAATAATAACCCACTTTGTAAACTACTCCAAGTGGGCATTAAGTTCTCCTGAAGGGCGGTATATAAATTGAATGTTGTTGTTGTTGTTGTTACCTGCTTCCTTTCGCCATGCAGGCATCCCATTTTACCAATAGCTCATTAGAATCGGTCACAGCGATGGACAGAATGTAGCTTATCTCGATGCAGAATGAGTTGGATTTGTTTGTTTCCTTCAGCCAGAGTATTGGCATCTTTCCCTTAGGCTGGGGCCTCCCACAAATTCACATCAAAAGTGCCCCTTCCACGAGGCCAGGCCAGGCATCCCTCGTGGTAAAAGTGGGGAACAGTTACAAAGGGAAAGTATTTCTTCTAATCATTTCCCGGGAAGGAAAGGACTATAGAAATGATCCTTCTGTATCTACGGCAAGAAGACACAAGTAAACAACTTTGCGATGCTCTTAAACAAATAAAGTGTTGTCCCTGGAGGGGAAATCGAATAGATCCAGAGAAGGGTCCTAATAACAAATCTTTGATAACCAAACAAACCCTTCCTTTTGGGGGCTGCCATCTGCTTTATCACTTACGTGATGTTAACGTTCTTTCAAAATAGGCAGATGGACCTCATTCAAGTTCTGACAGTAACTCTTTGTTATTGGTACAAATGGCTTCAGAGGTATTTAATTACCATTAGTAATCATCGGTTTGCTGCTCGCTGGTGACATTCGGAATAGTAAGCAGGCTGCATTCTTTGTGTCCGGTGAGTTCATAGAAAGTTAAACCTACTTTTGACAACAGACTCGAGCTTAGCCACCATTAACCCCTCTTCAGTTACAGGATGATGTGTTTGAACAGTATGAATGATTAATCGAGGCTAAAGAGGGCCGTTTCGAGCTTTTAAAAAGCTTTCGTCATTGGCAAAGGGGCAAAGAGATTGGCAAGATGGACAGGAATTCAAGGGCTGGGGTCTCGGCTCCCCCCCAAAAGGTGCTTGTTTAATTTTCTAGCTCTACGAGATGGCTAACTCCAAAGCATCTCCATCCTCATCATTGCTACCGCCTGTTTCTCCGCATCTCATCTCCTTTCCTAGAGATCCATTTTGCTTGGCATACAGAGGCCTAATGCAGGACGGTGTGCACCTTTGAACAGGCCAAGTAGAATGTCACCCATCATCCCTGTTCTATTCTATCATTGCACTGATACCTTGGGTTGCAACCAAAAGCAGCTCCTACGGTGGCTTGCAATAATGGAAAATGCAACACAAATGCATGGGTGTTGTGTGCGGTTGCTTAAGCTGGTGGGGGAAGGAGAAACATTTCTGTTGCACGGTGATTTTTAAAAATCAGGACCTGGAGTTATTTAAGAAGGGAAATGAGTGCCCCCACCTACTGACTTGACCAGCACCAATGAGAAATGGCTTAGAAGTTCAGGGTGGAGTTTGGATACAGAGAGTAAGAACAAGCAGAGAGAGAAAGATGTAAAAGGAACACACTCTCCGTGGTTTCCACTTTGATTCGAGATATCCGTTGGTCTCTGGCTAATCTGTAGCTGCTAGGCGGGGCCAGCCCTTCTTTTTGCAGCAAAAAAATGTGAGACAGCAGGGCTTTTTTTCAGCGGGAACGCGGTGGAACGGAGTTCTGGCACCTCTTGAAAATGGTCACATGGCTGGTGGCCCCGCCCCCTGATCTCCAGACAGAGGGGAGTTTGGATTGCCCTCCATGCATCTAAACTCTCCTCTGTCTGGAGATCAGGGGGTGGGGCCACCAGCCACGTGACCATTTTCACCAAGGGTGATTTAAACTTTTTAAAACTCCTCCCTTGTTCCAGCTGACCCAAAGTGACGTTATTGTGTGGTCCTGAGTTCCACCACCTCTTTTCCCAGAAAAAAAGCCCTGTGAGACAGTATGGTGGGCTGGGTTGTAGATTTGGTGGTGCAAGAGCACTACCATGCTCTATTGATGTTACGCATATGCACAAAAGTTAATATAATGCACTTTGGCTCTCATCACCATGGCTCAATTCACCCTACATGACAAAAGGAATAGCGAAGCTTCTTAATTATTGTAGCTATTCCATCAATGATCCTTAATGGCTCTGGTCCAGCCACCATCAGGGACTGTAGGAGTTGCCCCTCTCTCAAGTAAAACCAGGACGATTACATTTCCCATCAAAACTTGAGGGAAGCTGACAAGTGTCCAATCTGTGTATGGCGTCACTTGTAGCTTGGCTCTCAGCTGCAGGGAGTGGGCTGATTTGTGTGCGTGCGAGAGAAGGAGAGAAGAAAACAAAACAATAAATGCAGGAAGAGAGGGAAGCAGAAAGAATCAATTGGAGTGGTTGAAGCACCTTAAAGGTGAAGAATGTCTTTTTCTCCCCCCAAAAGTGATGTAGAGCTAGTAAGGTTGCAATTCGTTGGAGACTGGGGGAGCAGAGACTAACGCAAATGGCATCCCATGATGCTATGATGTCACTTCTGCCTACGTAAATGGAAATGACATCACCACATAGTGGGATGCTCTAGGACTTCAATGAAATTCTGTGATAAAAACTGTAGAGTTTCAAGGGAATCCTAGAGCATCCTGTGATGTGGTGACATCACTTCCATTTATACAGCTAGTAGTGGCGTTGTGGGATGCTGTTTCAGCTCCCCATTCCCCCTTCTACTGCTGTATTGAGCAGCAGTGGGGGACTGAGGCACAGGCCTCTCTAGGGGGGAGTAGATTGCCTGCCCTAAAGGAGTGCCTTTGTGCTGTCCCTGGGGTCTCCATATATTTGTAAACGAAGTAAACACTACAGAATTGCCTAAGTCTCCAGTGCTTTCTCCTCCCAACCCAGATAAGCCCTAGCTCCTGATATTTCTCACCACCCTGAGAAATTGTAACAATATTTTAAGGAGACATGGGTGTCTTTGCAGCGGTCACTTCCAACTCCTAAGAATCAATGGCAGGGTCCAGGTTGAAGAAGACTCTTCCCTTTAGAGGAAAGAAGGAGATGTTGCAAGGCAGCCCGCAGTATAAGGTCTTCTGTTGACCTGTCACTGCATTTCTTCTCATTTGCAGAGTGGCTTTCCACCACACAGACTTACCCCATGGTTTCCGGCTCTAAAGTAACAATGAGGCTATTACAACTAAAATCAATGTAAAGTCATTAAACTCTAAGCAACATCACACACCAGAGAGCAGTAGGCTTGAGGTCTGAAAGGACAAAAGTCCCCATAGGGGATGGAGTTGTGTACCAGGAACCCCAATTCATGAATCAAGGTTCTCAGAGTCCTTTCATATATATATAATGGGAAATCTGTTTGCCTGTACAATTGAGAAACATTTCAGGGGAGGGGTAGGTGTGTTCAGTGGTTAGAGTAGAAGGTCCCAGGCTCAATTCCCGGCATCATCAGTTAAAAGGATGTGAGAGTAGGTGATGTAAAAGACCTCCACCTGAGACCCTGGAGACCCGCTTGTGAATAGGTAATGCTGACCTTGATGGACCAAGGGTCTGATTCAGTATAAAGCCGTTGGCTTTTCTGAATGACCTCCATACATGAAGGCCTCAAGTTCTTGGGGGGGGGGGTTCCCCCTGAAGAAAGACAGCAGCAGGTTAGCACATGTGTGTTGACTAACAATGCACATCCCATGTGGCACTGGAAGATATCCACACTTGGATACACATTTCGTGCAAATACAACCTGTTTCCCCCCACTCTTCACTTAGCTTGCACAAGAGTTTATGCATTTAGCGCCCATCTGTATTTTATTTAGCACCCATTGGTTTATTTTTCTTGACAGAAAGTGAACTGGATAGAATCAAATGTAAAGAAGAGCAAGATTCAAGTCCAGTAGCAACTTAAAGACCAACAAGATTTTCAGGGTACTTGATGAACGGAGCTTTGATTCTCAAAAACTCGTACCCTGAAAATCTTGTTTTTTAAGTTGCTTGCTACTGGGCTCAGCAGACCAACACAGCAACACATCTGAATGTCAAAGTGTTTGGTGTAAATTTTCTATATCAGTAGAAGAATGCCATGGGGACATAACGCTATTGATCCATTTCTAGTTATTCATTTTTATTCTCTCTTTCCTCCAAGGACCTCTGACTGGAGTTCCTTCTCCATTTCAAAACAGAATAGGAGAGTCAAATCCATGAACAGTTGACTGAACCCGACCTCCATAACACACCATTGCTGATTGATGTTGAAGGGAAACGGTAAATCCAGACAGTATTTGGAGTATTCATAAATTTGTGACAACTGCAGATAACTTTCTGAGATACTCCTCATTAGGAAGTGAAGAGAGTCATCTGATTAGGCAGTAAGCTAGGGAGCATCTAATCACTTAACAAGCATTTCTGTTGTTTGTAGCACGTGGGAAATAATTTAGTTTTTAAAGGTACCTTTATATCACTGTCACGCACATCTGGCCATCTGAAACATCTGGGCTTATTAACTAATGCTTTTTTGGCAATGTTGAGCCTCTGAAGAGTGCTCAGGTAGGGCCCTAATTATTTCTTTTGTAAGAATTAGAACACTGCAGCTGTTACTTGTGTGATTCCCAATCTAGGAGCTGGCAAAAGGTACTGGTCTTTGTAAGGTTAGACCCTAAGCTTCTTGTAATTACAGGCAGGTGCCATACATTCTCAGTTGTGCAATACAAATGTAAGCACACAGAGTAACGTGTTAAAGCGCGCAAGTGAAATGGACTCATTCCTACCCGCTGACATTTTGCATTTCAGTCCTCCTGCATGTGGACTGGTGAGGATCTGGGAATGATCTAGTAGCCTGACAGCATGATGCACCCAGTCACTGGTGGTGGAGAGCGCCCTCAATTTATAGCTGACTGGGGGCGACCCCGGCGGGGTTTTCATGGTGAGAGACTAACAGAGGTGGCTTGCCATTGCCTGGTCTTCGTTGGAGGTCTCTCAAAGAGATGAGCACGAACCAAAATACGAACCAAAATTAAGTATGAACCAGGCCAGTCCGTGGTTCGTCAGATCCCATTTCTGACGAACCACCACGAACTTTAGGCTGGTTTGTTTTTTGGTTCATGACTGCAGACAGCCTGGTGCCAATCAATCAGTTTCCTAGGCAACAGGGGATGGACTTCCTGCAGACCTTCTGCTGCTCCAGAAGTGATGATTTTCTGACCCTGGGTGTCGAGTTTTCATGAACCAAATGAATCAGTTCGTGAACCAGGGGCAGGTTCGTGAAAGTTCGTGGTTCATGAAATTTGACGAACCATGAACTGCATGGTTCAGTTTTTTTCCAGTTCGTACCCAACTTTAGTCTCTCATCCAAGGCCAACCCTGCTTAACTTCTGAAATCTGACAAAATCAGGCTTACTTGGGCTACCCATGTCAAGGTGCACACAGTCACTACAGTATGTGAATAGGACAATACGTGTATTTTTCAGCATTGTACTGTGTGATCGGAAACCCACTTTTTAAAGGGTGTGTGCACATTTGCGTGTACCAAAGCTGCAAAATAAACACATTGTCTCCTTCTCCCCATAAACCTAGAATTAAGAACCGAGATCTATAGGGTGACTGCATATGTCCCCCAGTGACTAAAGACCTAGCACCTCTCTCCCTGATGGATATGGTCAAGGGTAGCCCAATTTCACCCAGTCTTAAAAACTAAACAGGATCAGCCCTGGATAATATCCAGATGGGACATCACCATGGAAGTCCAGGGTTTGCAACGGCAAACTGCCTCTGCTCATCTCTTGCCTTGAAAATCCTCTGAAGTGGTCATATGTTGGGTGTGACTTGACACCACCTTACACACACACACACACACCTCTCTTTTCAGAAATTAAACACTGACTCCCAATTCCAGCCAATAAACTGCTATAAGATAGCATCTACATTTTATTCCTCTCCCAAACCAATATAGTTTTTGTTTCCCCTCAGCAGCTCTTCACTTGTCCCCTTTCTCCTCATTTTAGGCAAGCTCTCCTTTCTTATTCTCACCCCTCCTGCTGGGACATATTTTATGCCCAGATCACATCACAGTTTTGCCTGTTTTCAATACTCCTGGAATACAGGAGAAAAGGTCCTCTGAGCATGTGCAGGGTACCTTTCCCTCATCAATGAGTAGCTGCAAGCTCTTGCCTCCTGAACAAGCTTCAGAACCAAGTTGCCTCTGACCACAAGCTTTGGCAGGGCTTTCGAGTATTGAACACATATCTATCCAATTTGATGCCAGCGGAATTGCCAAAATTCAATGCTGGAGATTCCCCATTGCAAAGACGAGTGTTGTCTCTGTGAGCGAACCCAGATTTGTTAAGACACAAAGAAGCCCTATGTTGCCACAGGAATCTCCCCCCACCTACTGCCATTCCCACAAGCTATGAGGAGGGGCTGTGGCAATTGTAACAGGTGCAACATTTTCTTCCACATCATTTCTCCATTTTTCACAGGTCGCAACTACGATTTGTATATTCATACATTTTAAAAAGAATGACTGATCAGGACAGCTCGTCTCACCTCTGAACTAACCGTCTTTTACTTCCTCCCAAGGGAGGCGATAGGATATTAATTAGCTTCATGCCCATTACTCAACAAATTCACAGGCTTCTAATTGCACCTTTGGTGTATTTTGCTCGCCGGTCGTGCAGGATCTCGCTTTTATTAACAACAGTCATTTAAGGGTCTGTGTAGCTGGAAGGGTAGCATATGAATACCGGCGCTCCAATGACTCATTCACCCGTGCTGAGCTGTCAAGAACATTTCCCAGCCCAGGTGCAAAACCTACTCACCCATCATGATAACGATGAGGGGGATTTTTTTTTCCTTCCAAGGAAGATATTTGTCAACGGAACAAGAATTATTTGCTTCAGACAAGCGGATGAGTACAATTTTGTGGAGAAATGGCTACAGTAATTTCCGACTGATTTCTAAAGGAAGGACAAGGGCTTTAAAAAAACCCAAAAAACTCTGGATCCTGTTCCTGATTGAGGGTGAATTTTTATTTTTTGGCAAACTCTTTGTTCCACAGAGGGAACCATCTCCTCCCCCCTCCCCCAGCCTCATTTTTTCCTCTTTGATTTGGGCAGGCTTTGGCTCCTTTCTTAGAGGGTTGTAAAACACCCCTTCCCCGCAATTTTACAGGTACTTTGGCAACAAAGAGCAGACCAAGCCTTTACAGTTCAAGATCACTATTAAGTAGGAAGGGAGTTATAGGGTTGCCAGCCTCCAGGAGGGACCTGGAGATCTCCTGGGATTACAACCGATCTCCAGACAACAGAGATCAGTTCCCCTGGAGAAAATGGCAGCTTTGAAGGATGGACTGTATGGCATTAAACCCCACTAAGGTCTCTCCCCTCCACAAACCCCACCCCGCCAGGGTCCACCCCCAAATCTCCAGAGAGCCAGTTTGGTGTAGTTGTTAAGAGCAGCAGGACTCTATTCTGGAGAACGAGGTTTGATTCCTCACTCCTCCACTTGAAGCCAGCTGGGTGACCACAGCTCTCTCAGAGCTCTCACAGCCCCACCCACCTCACAGGGTGATGACAATAATTACACACTTTGTAGACCACTCTGAGTGGGCATTAAGTAGTCTGAAAGGTGGTATATGAAACAAATGTTATTAATTTCCCAATGTGGAGTAGAAAAGAGCAAGAGTCCAGTAGCACCTATAAGACTAACAAAATTTGCGGTAGGGTATGAGTGTTTGTGTGTTACCAGAACTGCTATTTTATGGGGGAAATTAGCTGCAGTCTGGGTTTAATTATTGCGGATCTTAACCAGCTATACCAGAGTCCCTCTTCCAGATTACTCGTGCAATAAAGAGGCAAGACTAATAAAGATAAAACATGTTTTTACTAATAGTGTTGCGTATGCCTACAATAACACACACAAGCAAGGTACATACAAGAACTACGAAATAAAGAGTAGGAAAAATAGAGCCGTTTACATTACCAGAACCCACTTGAGATCGATGGAACTGGGCGATACGCACCTGGTCACGGCGAGGAATAAAGATGTAGCAGCGAAGAGTGGCGATATCTAATGCCTGCAGTAGACACGCAGAGTGACGGTTGAGGTTCAGGATAGGAATGGCACGCGCCCCTCATGGCAGGGGAAGCCTGCTGAAGTACCCCAAAACGTACCCTGAGGCTAGTGCCTTCCATGTGGTTCTCAAAAGGGGAACAAAGGCTTAATGGTTCTACAGCTACCCTAAATGGGCCACTTTAGTGTCTGATTGTAAGATTGTGACACCTTGGGAAGAGGGGACAAAGGAGGGGAGGGGAGTGCCGGGCGGGTCGATTGGATCTGCCAGGAAGCTGGAGTTGTCTTGATGGCATCAGCTCTGGAATGCGGTTGTTGCAGGGGTAGTTTTGTAGAATAAGAGCTGCAGGAACTCATTAGTATAACACATTAACACAACTCATTTGCATATGCCCCACCCCCTGATATCACCTATCCTGGCTGTTTTGGACCCAATCCTGGCCATTCAGGGCTGAAATTGGGCCCAAAATGGTCAGGATTGGGCTGCTTCTGAGAGGGAGAGTGATCCACCACCCATCAGAAGCCCGATCCTGGCTGTTTCAGGACCAAACCTGGCTGTTTTGGGTCTGATCCTGGCCATTTTGGGCCCGAATTGGGCCATTTTGGCCCTGATCCAGGCCGAAATGGGCCCCAAATGGCCAAAAATCAGGTGGGTGGGGCCTTTTTGGAGAACTACCGGAATTGCGTTCCTGCGCGTTCCCCCTCAAAATGAGCCCTGGGTGGTTGTATTGAGATGCGTCCATTAGATGTTCCGGACAGCCAGCATGTAGCTTCCATTCCGGGGCGGCTTCCAAGATATGCATAGCAGGGCGAGGCTGGCCGCTGCGGATGTGACTGGCACGCTTTCACAAAATGGCAGCCTTGGAGTAAACTGTCCAAGCTGGTTCTTTGCTGCCTGGGAACATGGCTTCTCCCTCTGCACAGCTTGGGGTTCGCTAGCAGGCTGCTCAGTGGTGAGGGTAGACTCAGTGACCGTCCTGCAAGGGGCTCCCCGCAGGAACTGACCAGGGGGTGCCTGGCCAGGCTTGTGGAGATCCCCTCTGGCTGGCCCTATGCTGCTGGCAGCATGACTCTGGGCCCAGGTGAGGTAGGTGCCCAAGGAGGCAGGAAACAGGCATAGGTGGCACAGTCTATTGCAGCAGAGAGAACAGGAAACAGGCATGGGCAATGCTGCCCCAAAACAGAGTCTTTGATGAATCCTTAAACAGCAACACAGGAAACTGGCACAGTTCATGGCAGGCCTCATAACAGGGGTGGTAGCACCTTAAAGACCAACTAGATTTCCAAGGTATGATCTTTCGAGAGTCAAAGCTCCCCCCATTGATCCCTCTATCACAGAAAGAACCTTCCGATCCCTTCCAACTGAATAATTTTTTCAAAAATAAATATATTCATTTAGTGCTGAATTATGAAGAATACATGCATGTCTAAACTTTCCCAGTGAATCTTCAGAATAGATTCTGAACAAACTCTACTTACTCAGAGAATTCAAACTGATAACCAAACTGGCCTGGATTTTTATTTGTTCTATCCACTTTTCCCATCCAATCCCTTGGTCAGCCCTATTAATGGAGTGGTCAGTGGTTGAATCATTTCTAGGGAAGAATGGTAAAAAAAAAAGATACATCTCTGGGAAAAACAATACGCCCATCTCACAATAAGTAAATGACAATCAATCATCCTTGTAATCTCCCCGGATAATTAGCCTCGAGGCCTGTCTAATTATTCCCATGAAATTTGAGTTGTCTTTCTTAGATTTCTGAAATATGGTCTGGTAGATCTCAAGTGACAAGCTAGTTAGCCACTGATTGGTTTGGGTACCCTCCCTAATAAATTCTACCTAGGTGTGGAAAAAGGAGGGCTAAACAGCAGTGAAACAGGGATAAAATATTTAATTCACAATGACTTTATTAATTATTTTATATCATTTTTTGTCTCCTGTAGCAAGTAATCTTCTTGAATAATGCACCAGCTTGAACTGGTGAATAAAACAACACTCACCCACCTCACAAAAGAAAGAGGTACAAGTCCTATTTGCACGGAAAAAGAGATAATCTTTGCCTTCTTCATAGAAATAAAAGCTACGTAATGTTTCAGTAAAATGCACCAAATATTCATAGTATGGGGAGGGGGGATAAAATAATGCTACATGAAATGCCATTTTTTAAAGTGCTCTTTAAACCAGTCCATCTTCTGTTCCATTCTATGCCTTTTCTAGCAGCAGGAAAACATTAAAATTGCGCCAAATATTCTTTCATTTTCTCACAGAAATCAGCTATTTTAGGAGGATAGAAATTGTTCCCCCCCCAAATACTTTTGTTATTCTAATGCTTTTTGATCTTGTTTGGTGCCATTGTGTCCCTATGCTGTTGCCACGAAGCCACTTTTTCCTAATTAGGATTTCTTTTTCTTGCTACCTAACTGAAATGGATGACACCAGCCAATCAGATACTACACAGTGAATGTTACGATGTGCTGAGACTGCAGAGCTAATCATAGGTCACTACACACTCACATGACAATGCACAAAACCAATTCAGAATGAGAACATGTATTAGTCATAAGACAGGTAATCCTAAGTAGACATAGGCACGAACTAAAAAAATTTAACGATTCCACTGTTCGTGGTCCGGTGTCACCGATGATCCCGAGGTTGCGAACCGCAACGAACATTTTCCGTTGCCAAACCAGTTTGCGGTTTGCTGTTTGTTGGGCTGGCACCAGAGGAGATAGATGCCTATCCCCAAAATCCCAGCTCAATTATACTCTCTCTGTCTTTCCCCAAAAGCTAGTAAGTAGCAAGCAAGAGCTCTGTCCCACTCCAGTGCTCGCTGAAAGTGAAACCAGAACTGGGATCGCAGTGCTTTTTATAAGCTGAAGTCCCATAGAGCAATGCAGGAGGTCTGTGTTTGGCCATCGGAGCTGCCTATCAGGGTTTGCGGGGATGAGATTGGAGTGCCCGTGGCTACAGAACACCCCTCCCCCTCCCTCCCCTGGGTGTCTTCTCCCAACTTGTAACCACTTTGCAGCTCCATGGTTGGAAGGAAGACCTGCCGATCAAAGTAAGCTGGGCTTCCATTCAGGTTTCCAGGGCAACAAAAGGAGCGCAGACAGAGTTCAGGCATTCCCTCAGCTCCGTTTCCAGGGGAATTGATTGATGGCACCTGACTGTCTGGCTTCCCGAACTGCGGCCAAATGCACCAAACCAGGCTTCTTCCGAATGCTGGTTCATTGGCCATGGACAATCACGAACTGCCAGATCGCAATCGCGCGATCGCCAATTTCATGGGTTTTTGAAGTTCGTAATGTGGTTCGTGCCCATCTCTAATCCTAAGCAATCCTATCCAATCAGGGATCATGTAGCTTTTATGATGTCATCACGATGCTGCCCAATCACATTTCTTGTCTAGGAGACTAGGGGCTAGGTTATAGGGATATAAATGTTCGACCAATAACAGAGAAAAACAAGAGGAGACAATTGTTCTGATTGTTTTTTAAAGCTTGCTCTTCATGTACTCCTAAAATTCAGGCCCATACTGAAAATGCAACATGGGACATGAATTAGATAGATTTTAAAAAAAACCTTAACATTTTGCTGTAGACTTCCCCTTGTATACCAATAACTTTTAAGCTTAAAGAGTTATGCTACTGTTTATGAAGCAGGGAAATAGCAGTGTCTCTTTAAAATCAAAAATGTTATCTTTCAGTCCCATAGTGAATCCGCCAGATGGTTCTGAGGCCAGAGAGCAGAAAGTCAGTTTGCTCTCTGGAGCTGAACTTCAGTGGTTCTGAGTTGAAGAAGCCATGATACTGTCCCAAGCTTCATAAATGGGCTCTTTAATCAACACTTGCCCAATTTTCAGCTTCAGAATGTTATGTGCTGATTGCTTATGGTGGTCTTACGGAGAGGGGGACACAGTGGACAATTCAGGACAAAAAAACAGGGAGAAAAAGGTCGTTCTGGATGTGATGGGAAAGCCTCTTGTCAGCATCTTGTAGAATTCATGCCGAGGGGGTAGCTAAGATCAAGCATGGACAAAACAACGAGTAACAGAGAGAAAAATGGGTGTGTGTGTGTTTATAATCCATGCATTTATGAAATGTCAACTGTCCAAAAAATCCTGCCGTGGGAGGACATTTTGACTGCGCTATTTATAAATGAGAGGAATATGACTTTTCTGCCGGCTCAGATGATAAAGAATAATTACTGCAAGCACCTCCCGGCACTGGCAAAATGCACAGATGCATGCGGATATCAAATCCAGGCCAAGGGGAAAATGCCCCCTTGTTGTGCAAGAGGGAGAGATGATCATATGCTCAGGAACTCACAGAGAGACTCATTCAGGCTCGCTCAGCAGCGGTCACCACCTGCAGATACGGCTGGTGACACACAAGAAAAGCGGGTACGTCTCCTACCAAGCAGCTGTCCGTTGCCACAGCAAATTACAGCTTCTTCCTCCTCGGAATGCCACCAGCCGTTCGCTTTCTGACGCTGGGATCCTCGCTGTAATTCCTTGGAAAGAAATCCCATTCGCTTCTGTGAAACTTACATCCAGGGAAAGAGGTTTGGACTGGAATCGGAGCCTTAATATGATAAGCAGACCTTTTTTTTTAATTACAGGGTCAGGGACAGTTTATGAAAAGGCTGATTTTGGCTCATAGACCTCTGGAACTCAAAAGCAGTACACAAAATTTTGGGCTGTTCGGCCTGAACACCACCTTTGCTTCACTATCCCTGTATAAGGCACCAGGGGAAGGTTGCCAACCTCCAGGTGGGCCTCAAGATCTCCAAGAAGACATACAGAGATCATATCCCGTTTGAGAAAATGGCTGATTTGGAGGGTGGAGTATGGCTTTCTACGCCACTGAACCCTCAAACCCTGCCCTCCCCCAGGCTCCACCCCCAAATCTCCAGGGGTCATGAACCCAGAGTTGCCAGTCTCCAGGTGGTGGCTGGAGACCTCCCGGAATTAGTACTGATCTCCAGGCCACAGAGATCCATTCCCCTGGAGAAAATGGCTGCTTTTGAGGGTGGGATCTATGAAAGTATACACTGCCATGGCCCCTCCCCTGCCCAAACTCCGCCCTCTCCAGGCTCCATAATAACCCAAATCTCCAAGAGTTTCCCAACTGAGAGCTGGCAACCCTACAAAGCTGAACCAGTGCTACTGCAACAGAAGGCCTGAGTACAGGTCTGCACTTACTAACTCAGCAAGGATCAGGTGACACAAAAAGCCAACGGGGTTTCACTTGGTTTTATAGGCTTAGAGACTTTGGCCAGACTCCTTAGTCCAAGAAACCAAGGGCACAATTAGATGTGATGGCACCCCTCCGGTTGAACCCGAGGACGCCTCCGCCATTTTAGTGCAGAACAGAGGAGACTTTAAAAAAAAGTTGTGAGGGCTCAGTCCTGATGAGGCCTGCCATGCAGCAGGACCAGGTGCTCATTTCTCTCCCACCGCACCTTTTCCAGTGCCAAAATAGCTGCAGGAGAGCGGCCATTTTGGCATCTGAAACACATGGGGGGAACAAGCACCTGGTCCCACTGCACTGTGGGTCTGATCAGATCGGACCTTTGTGGCTTTTTAAAATCTCTTCTGTTAGGCACTAAAATGGCGGCTGCACACCTAGATGCCCTGAGGTACCACTTCTGACACCCAGCTAGGGTTGCCAGCTTGAAGTTGGGAAATTCCTGGAGATTTGGGAGGTGAAACCTGGAGAAAGTGGAGTTTGGGGAGGGAAAGGACCTTGGAGGGCATGGGAGTCCACCCCTCAAAGTAGCCATTTTCTCCAGGTGAACTGAACCCTGTGGCCTGGAGACCCGTTGTAATTCCAGATCTCCAGCCACCACCTGGAGGCTGGCAACCCTACACCCAGTAAGGAAAGCAATTATTATTTCCCTTCTGTTGGTGGAAATACTGAGCCTGGGAGAGCCAAACTAGACATGATCATGGGTTATCCATGTACTGGATCTAGCCATCCTTTGAGGATTTTGTTCCCCCCAAAACCTTATTCTTCTAATCTAGAGAGAAGAACCTCCAAAATCTGGTAGCCTTGCTGTTTAGTCCTATAGAACTGCGAGATTTCTGTCAGCTTAGTACACCTTTATCCTGCCCTTCGTCTAAGCAACTCAGGATAGCATACACGGTTTTCTCTTTATTTTATGCTCACAACGACCCTGTAAAGTGGGTTAGCCTGAGAGAGTGATTGGCCTAAAGTCACCAAATCAGTTTCATAGCCAAGTGGGCATTTAAACCCAAATCTCTCAGAGCCCAGCCCAACCCTTGACACCACACTAGCAATTTTGAAAGGTGATGGTTGTGCCTCGTAGCTGATGAGGGTACTAAAAGCCAATCTCCTTAACCTTTGTGAATGATCCATCGCCTGGATATACCTGAGATTTGTTTCAAGTTCCTTTTTGCCTCCCAACCATGTACATGCATGTATATAAGGAATGCAAGAGGCATTAATGTATTTTCAGATAAATGATTTAGCCAGTATTGTATAGTGGTTAGAGCATTTGGGCTAGGATCTGAGGGACACAGGTTCAAATCCTGGCTCTGCCTTGGAAACTTGCTGGGTGACATATTCTCAATCTAACCTACCTGACAGGCTTGTTGTGAAGGTAACATGGAACAGAGCAGAAAGATGTAAACGACTTTTGGTTGCCACTGGGGGAAAACATGGACTCTAAATGAAGTAAATAAATAATATTTTCCTTGGTTGAGATCTGGGAAAAGGGGAAAGAGGAGAATTAATGTTGCTTTGGAAGCTGGAACTAGTACTGTCTGAGTGCTTGCTGCTGCAGCCAACACTATCTGCTAAAACGTTACATTTGTGAAGCAGACACTAACAAAGCTCCCCATTTGCTCAGTTACAATGAGAACTCGTGCCCTGTTGCAGAAGAGCAAGACTTACATTTACTGTTCAGTTTACAGATAAAGCAATGGAAAATTATCTGGCAATCTAAATAATCCCATCAGCGGCAATAGCTCACACTAGTCGTGGCATTCTTAAAAACCCTGGGAAGCAATTCTGCCTCTTTTCCAGGCTCCAACTGCCTTCTCTGCATAGGGAACCATCAAGCTGATCAACCACCGGTCCCAACCAATAGGCCTGGGTTGCTGGGGGCTCTGCAAGATTGACTGCCAGATCTACACTACAGGCTGGGGTTGTGAAGTCCACAAGCAAAAGGAAGAAAATGAGCCCAGTAATTCTTGACTGATGCCAGAATGTGCCAACTGGGCAGGGGTGGGGGGGTTACTTAGAATATTCCCCCCCCAAAGGCTCCACCTAATTATCAGGTTGCCAAACTGCAGGTGGGGCCTGAAGATCTCCTGGGATTACAACAGCTCTTCAGAGAACAGAGATCAATTCCCTTGGAGAAAACGTGGACTCGGGGATTACATCCCTGCTGAGCTCCGTCCCCAGGCTCCATCCCCAAAGCTCCAGGATGTTCCCAACACAGAGTTGGCAACCCTACCTAATGCTCAGACAGCCCACAGGCAATGTGATTGTTTCTTCTCTTGCACATAAACCGCACAAGAAAGAAAGAAAGAAAGAAAGAAAGAAAGAAAGAAAGAAAGAAAGAAAGAAAGAAAGAAAGAAAGAAAGAAAGAAAGAAAGAAAGAAAGAAAGAAAGAAAGAAAGAAAGAAAGAAAGATCCTCTGATCTTTAGAATCGCAAAGACCTCCCACCTGAGGCTGATGATTCATTTGGAAGGCTTAAGCCCTCAAAATGCGATGCACAAATAAAGCAAGAGGGACTTTGCTTGGGAAAGCGTCCCTTCGGCTGCTCCTCTTTTTGAAACAAGGGAGCGAGGAAGCGCGAGCCAACTCGCGGCGGCCCCAGAAAGAGCCGTGCCCCAGATTTGCCGAGGCGCAGCGCGGGTCTAATTGGAGGAGCGCCTGGCTGCGGCGGGCCGGGCCGGGCAGCTGCTCGTTAGCGTGGCTCTCCCTGCCGGGCCGGGCCTCGGGGCCCCTCCGGCCTGTGTCGCCGCCGTGGCCGGCGCCCCAGCTGCGTGCGCGCCTCCCAGCCTCGCTGGCTCCTGCTTTCTGCACGCTTCACTTTCCCGGGCCACTCCGGGCTGGCGTCGTCCGTCCGGCCACAGCTCGCAAAGTTTGCCATGTGCACTGACCCCGCGCTGACCTCGAAGCATGATACAAACTCGGGGATTGTAATTAATCTCTAATTATCCACCAGCCCTCGCCGGGGCCTCGCCGGTCGCCTCCTGGGGCTCCTTTCCCCGGTAAAGCCTTCGACGCTCGCTGCAGCTTGTGGGGGCGTGCAAAGAAGAACGCAGATGGGGTTGCCAACTCTGGGTCGGGGACTTCCTGGAGATGGGGGGGAGACTGGGGAGGGGGGAGTGCTTGGGGAGGGGAGAGAGTATAACTGGGGAACTGATCTCTGCAGTCTGGAGGTCAGGCAGTTTTTGAGGGCAGATTCTATGGCATCACACTTCTGTTGAGCTACCTCTCTCCAAACTCTGCCCTCCCCTGGCTCCACCCCCCGAATCTCCAGGAATTCCTCAAGCCAGAGCTGGCAACTCTAGACTATGGAGGCACGTTGGTCTCAATGGTCTGCACAGGTACCATACTTTCAGCATAACACACGTCTCTGTTTCATCTCCAGACTGCAGAGATCTCCAGGCCTGACCTGGAGGTTGGTAACCCTAAAAGCTAGGGTCGATTCAGACAGCCACCAAACTCTCCTCCCGGTGTCACTCACTTGCTAACATGACTCGTTTCCACTAAGCCAAAGGCCTCCACAACCAGGTGCAATTTGGGATGGTGTGTTCCTAGGTGTTGCATGAATGCTTGCTATTAAACCAGGAACTGCAAGGGCGGCCAGTCTGGGCTTTGAAAAAGTTTGGCCCTTGGGGGAGAACATTACCTGCCACAGTTGGTGGAATTAAGGCAGAAATGTGTGTGTCGGGGGTAACCAAACTCCAGATAGGGCCTGGGATTCTCCGAGCATGATAACTGATCTCCACGCTACAGAGATCAGTTCCTGTGGAGAAAATGGCAGCTTTCTGTCATCACATTTCTGTTGAGCTACCTCCTCCAAACTGCCCTCCCCAGGCTTCACCCCCAAATCTCCAGGAATTCTATAAACCAAAGCTGGCAACCCTAGTATGTAGGCATGCAGTGTTCAATGGATTACACAGGTACCATATTTTCAGCATAACACACTTCTCTATTTCATAAAATCCTAGAGTTGGAAGGGGTCTTATAGATCATCTAGTCCAACCCCTTGCCCAGTGCAGGAAACAGCCAGCCTAAAGCATCCCCGACAAGTATAACAACAACAACATTTGATTTATATACCACCCTTCAGGAAAATTCAACACCTACTCAGAGTGGTTTACAAAGTGCGTTATTATTTTCACAACAACCACCCTGTGAGGTGGGTGGGGCTGAGAGAGCTCCTAGAAGCTGTGACTGACCCAAGGTCACCCAGCTGGCTTCAAGTGGAGGAGTGGGGAGTCAAACCCGGCTCTCCAGATTAGAGTCCCACACTCTTAACCACTACACCAAACTAGATGCTCCTTGAAGACTGTCAATGAGGGGGAACCCCCACATACCGGGGCAGCCGATTGTACCGCTGAATTACTCTTAAAATGAAGAAGTTTTTCCTAATGTCCTGCCAGTACATTGACTCCTGTAGCTTAAATCCATTATTTTGAGTCCTATCCTCTGTTGCCAACAAGAACAGCTCCTTCCCCTCTCCTAAGTGACAGCATTTTAAATACTTAAACAGCCATCATGTCTCCTCTCAGCCTCCTGTTCTCCAAACTGTCTAAAGAAGGCCAGCAATCTAGACTGCGGCATACTGGATTCTTTCACATCTTCACATTATTTCGTACTATACACTGTAAAAAACTCTTTAATCTTATTTCCTTCATGCATAACATGAATGAGGCTCTGACAGGATTTCCCAGATACATAATCAAAGATCTGGAACTTTTATATTCAATTCCAACCTGCTACCCACCAGCATTCTGTCTGTGCATACACAAACATATCACTAGCAGTACAATCATAAGCGTGAGCTACTCGAGCCCATGGACAGTTTAGATGGGGGCAACTCTGCATAGGATTGCGCAGTAAGGCTGCAACTGTAAACACTAGAAATGGGCACGAACCAGGAAAATACTGCACCCTGTGGTTCTTGATTCATTGTGTTTCATGAACCACGAACTTTCACGAACTTGCCCCGGTTCATGAACTGGTCCATTTCGTTCGTGAAAACGTCACTTCCAGGACAGCAGAAGGTCTGCAGAAAGCCCACCCATCCACGTTGCCTAGGAAACTGATTGATTAGCACCATGCTCTCTGCAGCGATGAACCGAAAAACGAACCAGACGAACCAGTCTGAAGTTTGAGGCAGTTCATCAGAAATAAGCTCTGATGAACAGCTGGGCCGATTCCACACGACTTACCTGAACCCGGGACGTTGCGCTACGTTGTGGATCATGCCGGGGAAAACACGGAATATTGCGTTTTCTCACGCGAGTTTTGCGCGATGTCGCGCAAAACTTGCGCGAGAAAACGCGATATTTTGCATTTTCCCCGGCATGATCCGCAACGTAGCACAACGTCCCGGGTTCAGGTAAGTCGTGTGGAATCAGCCCTGGTTCACGAACCATGAACCTGCTCAGTTCATAACGAACTTTGGTTAATATTTCAGTTCGGGCCCATCTCTAGTAAACACCCTTATTTCTGAGAAAATTCGTTTCAGATTCCACTGCATGCCAGATTTTTTTTCTCCACCACACACTCTCACCTATCCCAGAATTCTTTCTGTGCACACACTATGTAAGCAGACAACCTCTTCCTCTCTATCCACTTCTGCACTCAACAGATTATAGAAATCCAGGTTAAGTATGTTGTCTGAAAGGCTGCAATGTGCATTAAACAGTAAACAAAATCTTTGGACAAGCTGTAAAAAATGTGATTTCACAGTGACCCAGAAAACCGACATTTACTTATTTACTCAATTTATACCTTGCCTTTTCCTCTAAAGCAGCTTACATTGTTCTCTCCTCCATTTTAATCTCAGAAAAAAACCTTGTGAAGTGGGTTATGCTGTGGATGTGTAGTGGGACCAGGGTCACTTCCATAGCAGAGGAGGGTTTCAATACAGGCTCCTCAAGAGCCTAATCCAACACTCTAACTACTATACCACGTAGCCTATTTGAAACCATCTATTTCTACTGGATTTCTTCCAATCAGTGATGGTAAAATTTGCCTTCTTTATGGTAGGGGATGCCAGACATGGCAGAGAGAAATAGGACTGTGGGTGAGGGACACCCCATCGCCACCTGGGGGCTGGCAACTCTGCCTTATGGTGTAATTGGTGCCTGAATGTCCCCTATACAATTATCAAGAGTTCTAACATTAAGTGCAGCAGAAGACTTTGTGGCATTAAACTGCAATCCTGGAAATCTAGTTGGTCTTTCAGGTGCTACTGGATCCAAATCTTTTTCTTCTACTGCAGACCAACATGGCTACCCATATGAAACTATTTGGATGGCATAATTTTAGGTGGTTAGCCGTGTTGGTCTGTAGTAGAACACCAGGATTTGAGTCCAGTGGCATCTTAAAGACCAACAAGATTTTCAGAGTGTAAGCTTTTGGGGGTCAGACTCAGCTCCCTTCTTCAGTGTCTGAATAAGGAAACTCCTCCTGACTCTCAAAAGCTTACACTCTGAAAATCTTGTTGGTCTTTAAGATGCCACTGGACTCAAATCCTGTTCTTTTAATGGCATAAACCAGTGGTCACCAACCTTTTTGCGACTGCAGGCACATTTGGAATTCTGACACAGTATGGTGGGCACAGCAACAATATGGCTGCCATAAAATGGCTGCTGCAGGAGATGGAGCCAGCCACAAAATGGCTGCTACAGCTTACCTTCAGTCACACAGTGAAGATCTTTGGGCAGTTTCTGCCAAATAAATGTTTTTAAAAGTCTGCACAGCCAATCAATACTCCAACGGCCAACCAGAAACCATGCTTTGCAAAAAACCCACCTAGCCCCACCTACTTTCTAAAAACACTTGGCAGGCACCATAAAAGGTGTCATAGGCACCACACTGGGAGCCCTTAAGTGCTCCATGAACCAAGCTGTCAACTTCTGTGAGGGAAGGGAAAGTGATGGCTTGGCTGGGATGGAAATTTCATGCAGGATTCAGGGGTAAGAAGAAGTACCTGTGAGGCGGGAAGAGGCACTGGGGATAGGGAACTGAAGAAACAGAGATCTCAGAGGCGACGTGAGAGAAAGAAAGGTGCAAAGCTGGTGCAGGACTTAAAAAAGGCAGAGGAATAGAGAAGTTGGGCAAGAGGCTGCTAATGAGAGAGGCAGCTGTGAAGAATTCTAACAGTGCTTACGGTCAGGAAGGGTTACATGTTGTAGATGGCGGGATTCAGAAGTGCTGGCCAAGGGGCAGGGTGGCTAAAGGAAGTAGGAAGGAATATGCCCTGGCTTGAGAAGAAGAGACCTGAGGGAACAGTGGATGGCTGGAGGAAACTGAGGCTGAAGAAAGGGGAGCCAAGAAGAAAGCAGAACTGGCAGCTCCCTTGAGGCAGCCCTCCCAGTATTAGCTTGCTACGGATGAGTTCTCTGCCAGATGCTCTCAGTCTAAATTCAGTACTGCAGTTTCTTCATTTTTCTTACACCTACATGCCTGTATGCATGCAAAACACCATTGCCTTTTAGTGGGAGGGACCAAAGCATGGACAGAAGTGCCCAGTTCAGATGATGATGATTGTTGTTGTTGTTGTTGTTGTTGTTCACATGATCAGTGGCTGGGACATTCAAATAGACAATACAATAAAGTGTAGATCGCAGAAAATAAAAAACAAGCAGAAAACCTGATAGAGAGTTGATACAATGCTGACACCAAACGTAAGAGAATTGGCGCGACATATTTCCAGTAAAAGGGATCTGAGCTAGCAGGGCTATGAAGGACACCTGACTGATGCTAGAGCAGAAAAGAAGGATGGACTCTCTTTTGATTGGGTAGCTTCATGGCATTAACAATTGACTCAAACGAGAGAGGCCTCAATTCTCTGTTAAGAAATCAGCTTAGCATTCTGGATGAAATGTGTTCTGTGGCAAACATGACGTTAAAATGCATGGTTAAAATGTGGAAATATTGTCCCATTTTTCATGAAACTGTCTGTACCTCCCCTGTTGAAATAATCAGTTCCTGCCAACAGGAGATATTGCCAGTGGATTTGTCCTGATCAACCACAGAACCTATTGATCAAATTGCAGTTTTGCAGCTTGACTGGGGGGTATTGTTGACAACTCCAAGTGGTGCCTGGAGTTCCCCTGGAATTATAACTCTCTCCAGACTACAGAGATCAATTCCCCTGGACAAAATGGCAATTTCAGAGGGCAGACTCTATGGTATACCAGAGAGTCCTGGAGAAACAGAACTCCTAGAGTGGCTACAGATGGTGGGGCTGTAGGACTTTTGTTTCTCCTGTGGAAAAAACATCCCCACTGAGCTCCTGCTCTTATCAAATTTTACCCTTCCCAGCCACCAGCTCCAAACCACCAGGAATTTAACAAGTCAGAGACAGCAACTCTAAACTTGTCCCTTTAACATCCTGGGAAAGTTCCTTGTGGGCAGGGTCACCGGCATCCCAGAGCAAGATGAGCCACGTGGCCCCAGCAGCACTGGAAATGCAAGAAGGTCTGTCTAGCTTGGACCCAAGCCATGGCAATGATGGCAAATGGTTTGGGCTCCTACACCCGTTGCAATTGTTGCCACAGTCCAGGCTCAAGCCGGACAGAATCTGCTGCCTGCACAAGAGTCCACTTGGCTGACCTTGCTCCCAAGCTTTTTAAATATTCCAATTTACTGCTCAGCCTTCCTAGCCAGATTATAATTAGGATTAAAGCCCCCATCTATCACTCGGAGCCATAGAGGAAGGGCGATAAATGGCCAGGTTTTTTACCCTGAGTTATTTGCCCAACAGATTGGTAGAGCGGGTGGGGACCAGAGAGAGACAGCTCCGTTGTGGGGTGCCTGCAGTGGTTGCTGTGGGGAATGTTTCGTTCATCAATAGAGCATGATCGTCTAACTGGCCCTGGGAAACCTGTTTGGCTTGTTCGTGTGGCATTTACCATCCACAAAGCTGAAGCAGAGGTTCTCACTCATTGAGCTAATAATCTGTTTTGAAGCGGGCACGCAGCCCTTGTGGCACTGTATTTATTTATTTACATATTTATTTATTTATGTCTCGCTTTTTTATCCTTGCGACAACCCTGTGAAGTGGCTTAGGTTAAGATTGCGTGTTACCCGAGTTACCCAGCAAGCTTCCATGGCGCATGTGTGTGAGTTAAACCTCCCAGATCCTAGGCCAACACTCTAACCACCACACCACACTAGTGTTATTGGCAGGGGATTGTTCCACAAGATGAGGAAGACACAGTTGTCTAGCATAGATTCTACCTCTCTCTCCCTCTCCCCCCTGCCCAGCCTCACACGCAAACAGGTTCAATTTTTGAAATGCTCTCCAAATGCACTCCTTTCAAGAGTGTTTTGAAACTCCAAATGATATATAATGGCAGAACAAGGTTGCTGGTGGGTGTAACATAGTCTTCCAACCTTAAAATAATTACACTGGCTGACATTTTTATTTGTAAGTGTAATTCAAAGTACTGATTCCTGTCTTTAAAGCTTTAAACCTGCAGAGCACAGAGCCAGTTTGGTGTAGTGGTTAAGAGCGGCAGGACTCTAATCTGGAGAGCCAGGTTGGATTCCCACTCCTCCGCTTGAAGCCAGCTGGGTGACCTTGGCTCAGTCACAGCTCTCCAGAGCTCTCTCAGCTCCACCCACCTCATAGGGTGATTGTTGTGGGGATAATAATAATGTACTTTGTAAACTGCTCTGAGTGGGTGTTAAGTTGTTCTGAAGTAGTTCTAAATCGAATGTTGTTGTTGTTGTTAATGGAAAGACCATCTTTTTCTGTATGAACCTGCTTTCCAATTAGGGTTGCCAGGCCATTGCTGGCAACTGCTGGAAGCTTGGAGTAAGGTGGGGACATGGTGAGATACTAGCATCACATATGCTGAAACAATGACTACCAGGAAAAACTGGAAGTGATGTCACATTGCTCTAGGAATCAACAGAAACTCTATGGCAAAACCATAGAGTTTCTGACAATAATTAACTTTGTTCCTATGTTTATTGGCAGCCTTCAATTGTGTTTTTAAATTTTGTTTTTGTTCATGTTGTGATTATTTTATTTATATTGTAAGCCACCTTGAGTTCCTGCAAGGTAGAAAGGCTAACAAATATCTTAAATAAATAAATAAATTCCTAGAGCAATGTAACATCACTTCTGAATTTCCCCATGTACAATGTCATGTACAATGTCAACTTTAAAAAAAAAAAAAACCTTTCTCCCACAAAGACAACAAAGATTGCCAGTGGAGGTCTCCCACCACACCCAGAGAGCAGGCAACCCTATTGCCAGTCAAGATAAGGACCGTTCCCACACGGCTTACCTGAACCCGGAACGCTGCGCAGCATGTCGAAAAAAACATGGAAGATCATGTTTTCTCTCGTGAGTTTTGTGCGATGTTGCACAACATTGCTCAAAACTTGTGAGAGAAAACGTGATCTTCCACGTTTTTTTCAGCATGCTGCCCAGCGTTCTGAGTTCAGGTAAGCCGTGTGGGAATGGCCAAGGTCCTCTTTCATGTGCCTTCTTCATAGGCCTTCATACCTTGTTGTGGAAAATAGCGAAATCTCGCGCAAAATCACGCGAGAAGACGCTGTTATCACGTCCTCTCACATGATAACAGCATCTTCTCGTGTGATAACAGCGTCTTCTCGTGAGATTTTGCACGAGATTTCGCTATTTTCCACGGCCCTAGTTAGGCAAGGTGGAGCAATCAGACAGGTCCTTTTCTCCAATACAGAATGTCTTTTTTTCTGACAGGAAAAGGCTTCTCTATCTATCTCTAGCAAGTCTTCGTGTCTCAAAGGAAGTCTTTCTCTGTTGGTAGGAGTCATCGGATCTAGGCCATAATTTGCAGCCAGAAATACTAGATTGTTGTGAGGGAGCTACTTACTTCCAGTTTGAACCCCTTGCAGTTGTGAAAAAATTCAAGGCAAGTATGGTAACTTGGTATTGGATTTCAGACACATTATTAACTGTGTACATTCGTTTGTTTATTTGTTCACTCGCTTGCTCACTCACTCACTCAGGTCTTCCTGCCTTTCTCCCAAAGGGTCAGCCAAAGTGGCTTACATCATTCTTCTCCATTTTATCTTCATAACAACTCTATGAGGTAGGTTAGTCTGAGAGTTTGTGTCTGAGTCAAGGTTACCCAATGAACTTCCATGGCAGAGTGGCAGGGAGCTGAGAGAGGCTGGCTAGTTCAAGGCCACTCTTCTCAATTTAGCTCAGAAAATATTGGGTTCCCAATATGCAAATGACATTTTAGCCAGTGCTGCACACTGACTTCTTTTTAAAAATGAAATGTAGACATGGAATTTTAAGTTGAACTTGAATAAATATTGTGAACAGTCACAAACATTTGGGAACTCATGCTTTTAACCAGGGCTTTTTTTCTGGGAAAAGAGGTGGTGGAATTCAGAGGGTTGTCCTTGGAGAAAATGGTCACATGGCTGGTGGTCCCGCCCCCTGATCTCCAGGCAGAGGGGAGTTTAGATTGCCCTCCGCGCCACTCAGTGGCGCAGAGGGCGATCTATATTACCCGCTGTCTGGAGATCAGGGGGCGGGGCCACCAGCCATGTGACCATTTTCAAGAGGTTCCGGAACTCCATTCCACCGTGTTCCCGCTGAAAAAAAGTCCTGCTCTTAACAGTCCAATCATGCACATGTTTACTCAAAGGTAAGTTCAGCGGGACTTCAGCAACAAGAGCCTTGGTGAATCTAACCATTGAGTCTAACATTGTGCCATTGCTATCTGGTGCTTCTGAGAAACCCACAATCTGAGCATGACGACAGCAGTCCTCTCCCAGCAACTGATATTCCAAGCTACATTACCTCTGGGAATGGAGGTTCCATATAGCCATCATGTAGCACACTGGTCAAGTGGTTTGGCTGCAAATCAGCACTCTACTGGTTCGAATCCCACTACTGCCATGAGCTCAGTAGATAGCCTTGGTTAAGCCCCTCCTCCCAGCCCCAGCTCCCCAGCTGTATTGTGGGGATAATAATAACACTGACTTGTTCACCGCTTTGGGTGAGGCACTAATCTGTCTAGAAGAGTGGTATATAAATCATCATCATCATTATCATAGCTCAAAGCTATTCATAGACTTACCCTCCTTGAGTATTAATCCCCACTTAAAGTCATTGTTAAACAAATATATTATTATATGAATATATAAAACGATCTAAACCAGTGGATCATTGTGATAAATTGGGGGTTCAATCATATGAGAGACACATCAAAGGAAAACTAAATATAATAATATATTGCCGAACAAGCACAATTTTCTCCTACCTTCCCATAATACTCTTTAGCTTTTCAGGTAAGCCAGGAGAGGAAGCTCCAGGAGGTTGGATGTTTAATTTGGATTTGCCTTTGCATAATATTCTAAGAATGTGATCCTATGAAGAGTTACTCCAGTCTAAGCCCATAGAAATCAATGGGCTTAGATCACATTGTAAATGTCCCTGAAATATAGACTGTTGTTCAGTAATGCCATATATATTGATTAAATACAAAACATTAAAAAAAACTCAAAAATTGTTCAGTGCTTCTAACTGATGTGAGATGCCTGTGTTTTATGTTGAAGAGAAGGAAACCAGCACAGAGTAAGTTTTGCAAATGACTCTGGAAAAGAACAGTAAGTTTAGAAATGGATCCTGAAAAGTACAGTAAGTTTAAATGAGGGTCCCATGGGAAAAAATTTAAGAACCACCAGGGCTTTTTTTCAGCTGGAACGCGGTGGAACGGAGTTCCAGAACCTCTTGAAAATGGTCACATGGCTGGTGGCCCCGCCCCCTGATCTCCAGACAGAGCGGAGTTTAGATTGCCCTCTGCGCCGCTAAACTCCCCTCTGTCTGGAGATCAGAGGGCGGGGCCACCAGCCATGTGACCATTTTATCCAAGGACAACCCACTGAGTTCCACCACCTCTTTTTCCAAAAACAAAAGCCCCGAGAACCACTGTGTTAGACCCAGTTTCTACAGACTGTTGAACCCCTGTAGCTTGCAGCTCTTATCTTCTGATATACAACCATGCACTAAACATCAGACAATCATCAACATAACAAAGGAGTGATCAGCCAACAGAGGTACATATCGGGGGTGGGGGAGCAACTTCATCCCCAATCCTGAACAATAGTGTTAATACTGTTGGCTTTGTTTTCTGTTGGGATTTCATCTGTATGTCAAACATGTTTCACCACCACAATTCCATCCCTCAACTAAAAAGAACCTGCTCAAAGTCAATAAAAGAATCTTGTTCGAGTCAAACTAAAGAATGTTCAGAATTCGTTTACATCCCACCCGTGCGCTTTAGCCTTTCCACATGGAGAAAATGCTCCAACCCCTTGTTGATTTTGACTGCCTTTTTCTGTACTACTACTCTGCATACCCCACCTTATTCAATCACACCTGCCATTGTCATTCATCAGCAATTATCATTTGGCTTCTGTTATCACGCCACTCTCCAAGATATATGACAGCTGGACTCACATTCTAGCTGTATCTGAAGAAGTGAGCTGTGGCTCATGAAAGCTCATACCCTACCACAAATTTTGTTAGTTATTTTAGGCACTACTGGACTCTTGCTCTTTTCTCCTCTTTTCTGTACTGTTAGCTCCTTTAAGAGCAAGTTATTTCCAAGTAAGCATCCACATTATTTCAGCTGTAATGTTTTTACTTTTCACATGGGAATGTAGATATCCAAATTCCCACACGAGTGTGATTGACTTAACTTTCACCAAGAGTTTTCAGTGAGGAAAGGATTTCCTCTATGGGGGATTTTCCAACTGGGGGTGGGGGGAAGAAGTATATATTGTACCCCGGCAGAGAAGTGGTTAAGGCAGAACAGGCAAGAAAACTGGAAATCTGCAGCACGGTGAACAAAAAGCCATGTTTAAGGAGACAGGTGCGCTAGTTAGAAGGGGCTAATGCTGAGAGCGCAAACAGCAGGCCTCAATCTACTACAGACCAAAGGAACCTACAAAGGTTTGCCTGGAGGGGGCTGTTGGATTCATACAGAGCAGGGATCTCTTATTAAGGATAAAGGCGAATGGCTACAGTAAGGTGTGCCTGCTGAACACCACGTGCTACCTGAGAGTTATTGTTCAACTGCTGTCAAAGGAGAAAGGTGTTTTTTCTTAGGGACTTTATTATTGAAGGGGGGGAACAGGAGTTCCCATATCCAGACCCCCATTCTGGACAGTATCCCAAAGCTTGCAATTCTTATATGTCAGGGCCCCATTGGTTCATTTTAAAGACTGCAGTACTCTTATGAACAGAAACGGCAAGACATTTGGGCAACAGCCAAGCCTTTCTTCTCTGTTCCCTCTGGTCCCGCTGCATGGCAGATGCGTCTTTCACCACCAGGCCAACCAGCACCTGGCAAGGTCAGGCAGTGGTGGAGAACTGGAGGGACCTACAGAGCATTGTTGGTTATGCGACAACCAATCCATTGGTGCTTGGAAATTAGCAGGGAGGGCAGAAGTGGATGAGCAAGTGGTGCACCCCCTTGTTGGGGATTGTGATATTGTAGGGGTGTTGCTGGGGGCTAAGAGTGAGCCCTGTATTTCCCCATGTTCAACCCCCCTTTATTTGTGTCACAACATATCTCCTTCCCAAGACATCTGGCAAGTGGCAAGGTATTTTCCTGTTTGCTCAGATTTTTGATACTCACCTTAGGGTAAGGCAGTCAGCAGCACACAGTGAAGTTCTCCATTGCACTAATGGCATTAAACTGTGTCTGCCTAGGTGTTGAAGAGCTAGGCCACAGCTGTGCTATGCTCTCCCTGGGGAGAAGCCATAGCACAGTGGTAGAGCATCTGGTTTGCATGCAGAAGATCCGAGGTTCGATCCCCACATCTTCACCTAAAAGGATCAAGTAGGAGATATGAGAGATCCCTAGCTGTGACCCTGGAGAGCCTCTGCTAGTCTGTGTAGACAGACAGTACTGACCTTGATGGATCTGAGTTAGCATAAGGCTGTGTTCATGAGTATGTCCCCCTCTGCCCTTCCAGGCCCAAGGTATGACCTCACTGCCTAGAACACACCCAATGTTCTTCTACTTCTCTTATTTGCACACTTTGTTTTCTTGGAAGCTTCTCTGCCATTGCCTGTCTTCTGGAGGGATCTTTGATGAGTGTCTAAGAAACCCTGGTGCACCTCAGAAAACACAGCCTGTAAACCATTCTTCTATATCCATCATATTTCCGTTCTCTGGGCTGCCTTGACTCAGTCTCAGAGACTAAGAAACATTTCACATAGCCATGTGAATGGGTCACTTTGACCACTGATGGCCCACCAACAAATTATCCTTCTGGAATACATAAAAGATAGCACCTCTACATGTTTTGTTTTGAGTTGGGGAAGTTTTTTTATTTGCGAAGGACTTAGATACATTGATTTCCTTTCAGTCTTTTCAGAAACTGTCTCATACAGCTATTGAAAGGCACTTCTCCCGACATATTTCTCTCTTTTTCCCCCTCTCTCTTTATTGATTCCCCCCTTAAGACTTTAATTCACTCTTCTACACTTGCCACGATGAGAGAAGAAATTCGGTAGATCACATAGAGATAACATCCTACCCTAGACTGGGTCATTCACATCTCACATAAGAATACCAGCTTCCTGTAGATACGTAGCCCTTTTCTGCTTTTTCAGGCTTCTTTTTTCAGTCTGCCTTTTTAGTTTTTTTTTATCTTACTCTGTGTTTCTTTCTTAGTATTTGGCTCTCAAATCTTTCTTCAGCTTGATTCTTCATGCTGTGCTCATCTGAAATGTACCAATAATTGCTGCTACCTAAAAATCCAGTTTGAGCAATTTTTGAGTGTTGCTGGTTGGAGCTGCTGATATATGAGGATGTTTAAAAATACAACATTGGCCATTTTTAGTGCTTGGCTGGGTAACAATGCCATCTGAAGCAGAGGTACAGGGGCTTAGAAGGTTGTGATTCTGCCTAGGATGGCATCGCAAATCACTGTTCAGAGTTACTGCACACTTTTGCACAGTTTGCATTGGTGTAAATTTATTTATTCACTGCCTCTCTCCAGAGTCTAGGGCCATTTTCACACTGCTTACCGGCTACGGAACATCACACTGAGCTCCCGGAATGACAGCATCTTCCTGGCGCGATTTCGTGCGAGAACTGCTGTTCTCGCGAGAAATCGCTTCAGAAAGATGCTGTCGTTCCGGGAGCTTCGCGCAATGTTCCGTAGCCAGTAAGCAGTGTAAAAATGGCCTAGTTCGAAGTGAGTAACGAGTTATAAACAATACCATAAAATGATACTTGTTTTATTTATTTATTTATTTATTTATTTATTTATTTATTTATTTATTTATTTATTTAAAATGTTCATTAGCTGCCTTTCTAACTTACAGCACTCAAGGTGGCTTAAAACAAACATAATTTTTTTTTAAAAAAACCTTTCATTTAAAATTACAATTTAAAATGAGCAATAAGTAGAAAAACTAATCAAATACCATCCTAAATAAAAACTGTCCTAAAGAAAACATCATACATTATCAATATGTTAAAAAAAAACACAAGCTATTGAAAACAAGCCATGGACTCCAGAACAGCACAAAACAACAACTGGCTACCCCTATTCCCCCCGCCCCGCCAAAGTTCCATCAAACTGACCTCAGACAAAAAGCAGCTAAAAAGACAAAGCACCTTAATACTCTTTCCTAAATTCAGAGTGAAAATGCACTAAGGAACTTCCTGGCATGTCCCAAATTCTGAGGGATGTATGTCCATCCTTCACAATTGAGGTGTTTACTTAAAGCTATGAACTCAAACTGGCCCTAAATCATAGATAGAACACAAAAAAGGGTCAGGACAATCACCTGCTTCACATATGCATCTTTGTTGAGTGATGGATGCATGATCAAGCAATGGCTTACATGCATGAATCACAAAGAGCACATGAAAAGGCTTTCAGATTGGGAACTAGGGCCGCCAGGTTTCTTGTGGAACCCCTGCTCCCCAATGCTGCTCAACATGGTGGAGAAAGAGGAATGAGGGGGTAATTTGGCATCATCCCAATGCCACGACATCACTTCCAGCATGAACAGGAAGTTACATCATTTCATTGCTGTGATACTCTAGGATTCACCCAAAATTCTATGGTTAAACCATAGAGTTTTTGTGAATTCTAGAGTTTTGTGCTGACATAATGATATCACTTCTGGTTTGTGTTGGAAGTGAAATTGCAGCAACAGCATGATGCCAGTCAAGTAGGTTCCTGACTCCTGCCAGCACTGGATTGGCAACCCTGCTGGGAACCAATACAATATCATGGCTGGAACTTTAGCTGGGGGAGAACAAGGCTCAAATTCCTGTCCAGCCCTGATGTTCACCTTGTGCCAGTTACTCTCTTTCAGCTGAACCTACCTCACCAGGTGGCCTTGAACATCACATTAGCCTCCTTGGAGGAAGGACAAGACAAAAATGTTACTGGCATCACATAACATGATGCTTTCCAGCAGAGACTCTTCACACATTTGCCCAGCTGAAGAAGAAGCAGGGGCTTCCCAAAGCACCAGCAGGTCTGTGTTTGGAGCTCAGCTTGGTAATAATAATAACAACAACAACATTCGATTTATATACTGCTCTGCAGGATGACTTAACACCCACTCAGAGCGGTTTACAAAATATGTCATTATTATCCTCACAACAAAACACCCTGTGAGGTGGGTGGGGCTGAGAAAGCTCTGAGAGAGCTGTGACTCACCCAAGGTCACTCAGCTGGCTTCAAGTGGAGGAGTGGGGAATCAAACCCGCGCTCTTAACCACTACACCAAACTGGTAGTAATTTAGAACACTTCTGTGCCACCTCTCCAAAGAAACTGCTTGAAGAAGCTAACAGAGTAAAACATCATAAAGACATAAAAACATACAAAATCATAAAGGCAGCACAAAAATTAGGATCTGAGACACCAGGTTTGACTCCTCCCTCTGCCATGGAAGCTCTCGGAGTGACCTTGCACCAGTCACTCTTTGTCAGCCTAAGCTACCTCACAAGGTTGTTGTTGAGAGGAAGGGAGGAGAATGTTGCAACCTGCTTTGGGGGCCCATTGGGGAGAAAAACCTGGTATAAATATTTAAATATATACATTTATTTGTACCCATCATACAAATGTTTCTTCTCTAGTCAGACTACAGTTCCTGCTGGAGCGTATGACAAAATGGCCTAGTCTAGCTTCTGTGGTCTTTGTGAGACTAAATTGTGGGAAGTTACCCTGATCTTATTGGAGGAAGGGGAATAGAAATAAGTACAAGAATAGTTTGGATGAATCCAGAATAACCACCAATCCCCGTTTCCTTTTTTTTTTTTTTGAAAAGTTTTTATTAGGTGAGTACAAATTACAAATAGAATTTTTATTTAAAAACCTAAATATCAATTTTCCCCCACCCTTTCCCTCCCCCTTTTTCTCGGACTTCCAACAGCTTTCCAACCCATATCTTATTTTATTACTTACTTATCTATTCCCTTTATATATTATTATCCCATATTTCCTTAATAAACTAAATAATATCCATTAAAACCAAATCTATTCAAAACTTAAACTTAGCAATAATTAAAACTTCATTTTAAGTGGTAAAGATCCCTATCTCTAATAATTCCCCCAATTAATAACTTTCAAATTGCCATAATTTCCCCTTCACGTCCCACTTTTTCTCCAGATACTCCTTCAATCTCCCCCAGTCATTGAAAAATTCTTCAGAATTCTGGTCTCTCAGCGCTTCTTATCATTTTGTCCATTTCTGCCATGTACAGCAACTTTTGTATCCACTCTCCAATAGATGGTGTTTCTTGCACTTTGCATTTCTGCGCATATAGAATTCTTGCCGCTGTTGTCATATAAAATAACAGTGTTCTGTGTTGTGTAGGAACATCTTCCATATTTAAGTTCAGTAGCAGGAGTTCTGGGTTCTTTATTATTGAAATCTGCAAAATCTCATTTATCGTTTCTAAAATATCTCCCCAGTACTGCCTAGCAACCTCACAAGTCCACCACATGTGATACAATGATCCTTCATGACTTTTACATTTCCAACACTTATCAGACATCTTAGCATTTCCATAAGCTATTTTTTTTGGCGTCAAATACCACCTATATATCATCTTAAAAACATTTTCCTTAATACTGGTACAGGTTGAAATCTTCAATGTATTTTTCCACAAATACTCCCATGCTTCCATTGTTATGTCTCTTTGACAGTTTATAGCCCACTTCACCCTGTTTCCGTTGTCCTTAAACCTCACCGGGGGCGCCATAAATCAGCTATGACTTGAGGGCACTATCCACCCCCACCCAATCACGGAAGTATGGAGAGCATCTCACAGGGTAGTTAAAGTCTGACATGGTAGTTAAAGCCCCTCGAGACTAACTATCCTGCATGACGTGAATTGGAGTATGTATTTCAAACCTCTGCACCAAACTGGCCCGTATGGATCTTATTAGGTTAAATAGATGTTGTTTCTGGTTCTGAGTCCTAAAGAAAAGAGAAGGTTAATGAATGTATGAGATACACTTTAGAACTGGACTCTCGTTCTGGCAAACAAAAGACCAGAAAGTTGCTGAATAAAGCCCTAATTTTTTTTTTGTTTTGGTTCATGTTTTTGACACTCCTGACATCAAACGAGGCATCCATTAGCGACTCCTGCCATTGCCAAAAGAAACAGACTTGGGATGGGAGATTGCTTTCATACCGTGCTATCAAGCCGTCGCACGCTCAGTTTGTGCAAAGCCGACAGCCGTATATCACTTTTTTAAAAAATCAAAACCCTAGTTGTTAAAGGTATGGTTCCCTTTGTCTTACATGTGTATGTGTGTCAGCTTGAATGTGTTTGGTTAAAAAAAATCTGCTGATTCAGTCAAGCATCACAAACAGAATCCACAACGGGGCAGCGGGGCCGGGGGAGTGCTTCTAATGGCAATCTGTATTTCATTTTTTCAGACTTCCCCCCCTCTCTTTATTCCTTGATATGATATTAATGATGGCGAAGGGAAGTTTGAATTATTTTTTTCACAAAGATGATACTTTAAAGAAGAGAGTTGGGATTACCAAACTACCCAACTGAAAACACTGGCATAGAAAATTTCTAAGTAAATAAAGTATATGTTCATTCCAGTCACATGTGCTTAGGCTTAGTTTCAGCGGGGGAGAACTAGGGTTGCGGCTTCAAAGGAAAAGATGGGTTTTGTGAGGAGGCCCCACGCATGTGTTCTGGGGGGCAGTTCCAGGCACATAGAAAGAGTGCTACCATCCAAAGGAGCAGAAGATCTTTGGATGGCTGAAGGTGGTAGAGGTGAAGAAGTGAAGGTCATGGGTATTAGAAATATATTTCTTTCAGTAGCAGAGCTACTTACTCAGAAGCGTTTTCCTCAATGTGCAGTAATTAATCCTCAGGCAATCAAATTGTAGAAAGATAGAACTTACAGTTTAATGGATTCCATTCATGGCAATATCTTGGAGTAGAAAGGAGTTAGTCTAAAGAGTCACTTTCCCTATAAACACCACAGCCAGAACAGGCCAGCAGCAAGACTGCAAGTGGATGTGTGGATGAGGCCTTCATAGCAGGAGCTCTGAGAAATACATCCTTCCCCTTTGGAAGGCCATGATGAGTCAAGAAGAAATCTCCCAAAAGACACAACAACCTTACTATCAAGAGAGTTACACATACACACACCCTGACCTGGATAGCCCAGGTGAGCCTGCTCTTGTCAGATCTCAGAAGCTAAGCAAGGTCAGCCTTGGTTAGTAATTGGATGGGAGACCTCTATGGAAGACCAGGGTTGCAGAGGCAGGCAATAACAAACCACGTCTGTTAGTTTCTTGTCATGAAAACCCCACCAGAGGTCGCTGTAAGTCAACTCTGACTGGAGGGCACCCTCCATCACCACACACACACACAGAAAAGACATGCAGTGCCCCCTATTGTCCAAGGCATCTGAGTTGCCTATTCCATCAACGAGCATGTATGAGAACGGAGAGGTAAGAGTGGGAGGAAAGCTGTGGCGGGCTTCAGAAGCCAAGACAAAGCCATGTATCCTGCCACTCCACAGAACAAAACTTAATGTCTTGCTCCAGCCTAAGAAGCTATCCTCCTATGGAAGAATTCCTTAATTTGGAGGAAGTTTCCTTAGGCTGGAGGAAAGCTTGTTGGGCTACAGGAACTTCCTCCATCTTAAGGCAGGACACGAGCCAAGGCATTGGTGTGAAATTACAATGGACCTGCATTCTACCAGTCTGCTCAAGAAAGTCTGGAGCCTTCCTCCAACTCAAGAGGCTCTGCTAGGATACAGGCAGACTGGTAGAATACAGCTCACCGTACGGATTTAAGAAGATGTACTACTTAATGCTCTGATAAACAGATATGATTGGAGAGCTTGGTGCCAAATCTTTGTGTACAACGGAGATGGTATTTTGAACTCTGTGACAACTAATGGCTTCCCCAACACCAAAACAAACGTTAAGTGCAAGAAGCAGTGTCAGTCATAATTTACTCACGAAATGCTGAATAAACGTTGGCCTCTTCCATCATCAAGGAAGGATAAACCCACCGTAATTTCAGAAGACAACTGCACAGACCGCTAATCTTGTAAAGATGAAGTTGCCAACATCAACGGGACTATGAATTCAGAGAGGACTGAGTGACAGACCCCATGATTAGGCGAGCAAGCCTGTGTTTTGAGCCATCACCATGTCATTTGTGACCAGAAAGATGATACTGGGTAGACATGCCCTGAAGGGTGTACATACCTGGTATTAATTTCCTGCCTTGATAGGCACTTAAGTTTGGGCTGTTCATGCTTGTGACTTCCCCTTGAGAATAGGCAGGCCTGTTGAGGAAGAAGCTTTCATAGATATATATCTATATGTCTAGCTTGACAAGAACTCTGTATCAATTATTATTATCCAAGCTGGATGGAGAGCCAATTGTGAGAGATTCATTAAAAAATGATTCCTGACTGAGATTTATTTCTGCTTGTCTGAGACGACCTAACCTACCACTTGTTGAAGGCTTGCTAATTAGGGGTGAGCATCCCATTCTCCTTCACAGTGTGGCTTTTATCCTCAAGTTCTTACTGAGGCAAAAGATCCCTGTGGAGTTTCTATGGGAGTTTTGCCTGAATATCCTCCATGTTGGGTCCCCACATCAATGGACCATAGGCCAAATTCTAGTCTCATTGACATACAAACTATTGTTGGAATCACTGCGGCTGTGTGTAAGGTAATGAGCACTGCATGTGGAGTGGTTTCCTATTTTACGCTATGCCAGCAGCCCTGATCCTATGAGAATTGATTCAATTACGTTTAGACAACCCTGTACAAAACGCCAAGTTCCATTTTTCTTCCTGCAGTTTTCCCAATAGCTGAGGGTCTGTAAAAATGGTTTTGGAGGATGTTGAAGTAGAAGGAGTAGGGGAGAAGACTTAAAATTCAAGGTTTATTCCTCAGCAACTCTAGCTAAAGGGCAACATAATTGTCAAAAACATCTGCCTCAGTCCTTGGAGATCTGATACAAATTAAAGAAGTAAATACTGGGCTACTTGCTCTGACTACCTAATCATACAAGGTGGCATCATGTTCATAGGTAGGTCTGTTGTATGTGCATATTCCTGGATTGTGGTCATTTTCTATAACAGGAGTCTCCAGTATTGCTGACCCTGTGGGCATTTTTGGAATTTTGAGGAATAGGCACCTCTACAAAATGGCCGCCATGGGCCACTCTCAAAATGGTTGCTTTTTGGTGCTGGAAGTATCACCAGATATTAGTAGGTACAAGTCAAACATCCAAACATCCTCCTGTGGTGAAAATTGCTGTTTCTGAATGTGTGCTCCCTGCAGACATAAAGGTAATGTTTCTGAAGCAGCTCCTGCTCCGATGATATTGAGGAAAGCCAGGATTGGTTCTTTGATCTGGGGAAGAAAAAAAACAGGCATAAAGAAACTCATTGGTTGCCCCATTGCAGACATAGACACCATATTGAAGATCACTGTTCTAGGTGGTGGCTGGAGATCTCCTGGAATTAAAACTGATTTTCAGGCTGCAGAGATCAGTTCGCCTGAAGAAAATGGTAGCTTTGGAGGATGAACTCTATGCCATTATACCACACGGAGGTCCCTCCTCACCCCAAACCCTACCCTCTCCAGGCTCCACCCCCAACATTTGCAGGAATTTCCCAACTTGGAGCTGGCAACCCTTCTCCTCCTGGCCATATTGGTTGGGTCATCTTTGACACTGACTGTAGTATTTCAGTGACCATGTGGCCTATCTTCAGCTTACCAACTCTCTCTACCTCAGTCAATTCTTCTTTTATTGAAGATATTTTTCTTTCACTTCACTATGACCTTGCCTCTTTTGGCATGCTAAAATCCAGAGACTTCATTACCTAGCATAGCACTGAGTTCTTCATCCCGTGACTATCAGAAGCCAAAATAAATGCTCCAGCATCTATGCAAATTCATTTAATTTGAAGAAGGCATACAGTGTGTGAAGAATGGGTTTTCTCCTTCAGTGGTAGAGCTTGTCCAATAGTAGATTATTCCTCTCACTTCCGGATGCCTTTTTCTTTGATAACGTCCATTCCATTGAACAAACAGAACGTTCCTGGTAACCTCAAGATTCCTTTCTTTGCACAGAATCACCCTAGCACAACATTTTGATTCTTGATTGCAGCACATTGCATGGGTAGCCCTGTTCGTATAAGCATGTGAGATTTTCTTTAGCTAGGGGTCCAATTCCCCTGAGAGGGGGCAAGGAATCTCCCACCTCCTGTTCCCATTGCCTGCCACCACTCAGAGCAGTGCTGGGAGAACATTTTTAAAAACCACAGCATCATGTGCAGCATCATATCACTTCCAGTAAAAACCAGAAGTGACATAGGGTAGCTCTAGGAATCTCCGGAAACTCTGTGGTTTTACCATAGAGCTTCCAGAGATTCCTAGAGCTACCTATGTAACATGGCTTTTTTTACTGGAAGAGATGTGATGCCACGGCCAGCATTGAGCCCTGCCCCACATATCTCAGCCCACAGCCCTCCAACCAATTGTCAGGCACTACTTGGCAATCCTATCTGTACCATACATGTCGAAATAAATTCTGTTCATCAGTTTCCAGATAAAAATGCTGCCATGTATTGACGTAAACAGAGCTTTAGACTTATACCCAGTTGTACCATTATAGTAAGGGGGAGGATGCCAAAGAGTCCAGATTGTAGTCAAGGTTCTAATGTTTGATAAATTGAAAACACATGTGTGCTTTAGGATCATTTGTTCTGGTTATCTTGTTATAGACCTCATTACTATAACATCAGTGGCTTAGATCCAGATTAGATGTTTCTGCAGGCACAAAGATTTCTACCCAAGGAATAACCCTTCCCTCCTCTTGCAACATCCTGAAATCCATCCCCAGCCCAGAAATTCTGTTCCTGGAGGTCCCAAGAAAAGGATTTCATGGAGGCATTTCAGGATTCCATAGGACAGGGGAGGTGGGAAATCATATTCCATAGTCAGAAATTCTTCCACATGCAGAAGTGTTAGTTTGGGTCCAACCCATTATCAAGAGGTCAGTCTTGATAACCACCCCTTTATACACCTCTTTTTAAGCTATTGGATTTGTACTTTTGCTGTGCAGACTCAGCACACATGCCCATTTATAATTGTTTATAACTAAAATCACTGCAGACTAAAGTATAATAATAATATTTGATTTATATACTGCCCTTCAGGACAACTTAATGCCCAATTAGAGCAGTTTAGAAAGTATGTCATTATTATTCCCACAAGAATCACCCTGTGAGATGTGTGGGGCTGAGAGAGCTCTGCTGTGACTGACCCAGACCTGATGGAAGTAATGTCCCACCACTATTGCATGCACCCCATGAGACCCCATGTAGCAAAGAAAGGGGTTGAACTCACACCCCACAGAATATTGGTGTGGTACAACCTTCCCTCTGTTTTTCTTTCCTCCCCTCAAGGGGGGAAAATACATATTTTTATTTCACCAGTAAGGGGAAAAACAGCTTAGGGGATGCAGTTTTGAGCAGAAAAATTGAGAGAAAGGTTTAAGGGCTCCCTTCCTCTGTCACCATGCAAATCACATTCAATCCTACTCCCCTCTTCTCATGGCTGTCGGGAAATATTACACAAAGAATAATAGAATCATAGGGTTGGAAGGGACCTCTAGGGTCATCTAGTCCAACCCACTGCACAATGCAGGAAATTCACAATTACCCCCCACCTCAACTGCCCCAGTGACCCCTGCTCCATGCACAGAAGATGGCAAAACACCTCCAGGATCCCTAGCCAAACTGGCCTGTGGAAAATTGCTACCTGACCCCAAGGTGGCGATCAGCATTACCCTGGGCATGTAAGAAAGGCCACGAGAACTACGCACTGATGCAACCCATTCTGCCCTCCCTCTCATGATCTGCCCAGGTTCACAGAATCAGCACTGCTGTCATATGGCCATCTAGCCTCAGCTTAAAAACCTCCAAAGGAGAGCCCAGCACCTCCTGAGGAAGCCTTTTCCACTGAGGGACTGCTCTAACTGTCACAATGTCACCCAAGTCATATCAAGTTTGACCTACCCTGTGTTCATTGAACAAGTTGGTCAGAGAACTATAACTGATAGTGAAATCCTAAGCAAAGTTACTCCAGTCTAAGTCTATTGATGTCAAAGGACTTAGACTGGAGTAATCCAGCTTAGGAGGATTTCACTGTTTATGTTGTCTGAGGGTTGGCAGGGGGATACCTCTCTCCTCACCCAAACAGCACCCCTTCTCACACAACTTCCATCAAATAACACAGGAGCACTTAATAGTCCTCTGAAGAATTCATAAAGGGTGTGCCCCACAGAGAGGGATTTAACATATGGACGTGCATTTCTTCAACTGTCAGTTTTAATGTTTAATGTTTCCACCAGGTGGTCTATACAACTGTTGTTACTGCTCTAATAATTTTGTGTATGTTTTTTTTTAAAGCCCACACTCGCTTTTACAAAGTACAGGACACGCCAGGTACAGCATACTTGGCTGCTTGAAAGATCTGACTTAAAGCCAACATCTCCAGATGCGAGGGGTAGGAGCAGAGGAAAATTTCCTTATGAGGCCTTCTTGGGCAGATTTAAAATAATGTGACTGAAGATCTAAGTGGACATGACAAGATTACACCTTTTTCGAATAAAGGAGTGCACTGCAATGCCGTTCCTGTTTCTCTCTCTCTCTCTCTCTTTTTAAAGCCTAGAGGGATAATTTGAACCACATTTTATTGTGATGCTGCTCCTTAAAATTTCCACTCAGATCAATTGTAATGATAATTTAAAGCAGGGATTCTTGTAGTGAGGAGCCTGTCCCCTGAGAGGGAACAACAACGAAGTTGAAGGGGAGGAAGCAGTGGGAAGACTGTGAAAAATCTACAGCTCGTTGGCTTGATTTCTGTACCAAAACCCTGAATGAAAATATAATGGCGGAAAAGCTGAGGTGGGAGACCTGACGCTAGAGTTAGGCTTACCAGGCCTCCCACTATGGTAGAAGGCCTCCTTCTGGTAAGTGTCCTTGTCCACTGGGAGAAAATTTTTAAAAGCACAGCAATGTTGCTGATGTTGCTATGTCACTTCCTCGTACAACCTGAAAGTAACAATGGACAACTCTAGGAATCAGCAAAAACTCGATGGTTTTACCACAGATTTACCATACAAGCTATATTTACCACATTTACCAACTCTATTTACCATAGAATTTCCAGTGATTCCTAGAGCTACCCTTTGTCACTTCTGGGTTGTGCCCAGAAGCGGTGTAGTGACATCATTAACATTTAATCCCTCAATTCCCCTCCCCCTGCTCTTCTGCCAGTTTGTAACCAGAGTAGATCCTGGCTGATGAGCAGAGTCCAATCCAAGGTCTTCTCCCAGATTTTTCTTCCACTGGGTAAGGGCTGGATTACTTGTTATGCTAAGCACAAAACAAAAATCATGCCCAAACAAACTGGACTCCCTGCTACGGCACAAAATTTCTGAGGCACAAAGAATAAGATCCTGTTGTTGGCTGTATGTGTAATATCCTTTTGAGTGAGCCCTCAAGATCCAGTTTCTTTTCTCTCAAGTTGCTTGTATTGCCATTGGTGTGGGAGGTATTCGCACAGAGGCAGATTTTGATAATAACAATAACATTTGATTTATATACTACCCTTCAGGACAACTTAATACCACAGAGTGGTTTAAAAAGTGTGTTGTTATTATCCTTACAACAATCACCCTGCAAGGTGGGTGGGGCTAAGAGAGCTTGGAGAAGCTGTGACTGACCCAAGGGTACCCAGCTGGCTTCAAGTGGAGGAGTGGGGAATCAAACCTGGCTCTTCAGATTAGAGTCCTGCTGCTCTTAACCACTACACAAAACTGCCTCTCTTCTGAGTAGGCTTGCCAACCTTCAGGTGGTAAAAACAAAAACAAGATAGCCCGCGGTATACTGACTAAGATGTAATAAGATACAGTCAATAGAGCAATAAAGCAAAGAATACAATAAATCCTTCTGTGAAAAATATTCTAATATAGAAATGTCTGTCATATAAGGTCTCTGTACCCAAAGTGAGTAAATTCTTAAAGTGCTATTGCAAATTGGTGAAGGATATACACACTGGAAACACAGGATGCAAATAGTTAAGGTGCTAGTCCTCAAAGAGTAATCATATTGCACATGGAAATATTAAAGTGCATGTATAGCAGCATATAACAGAATTAGTCTACAGAGCATATCCAACAATCAAACATGAGTCCAACAGTGAAGAAAGTCCAAAAAGCACTTATATCATGATGGTATTAGAGGAAATAAAACTTGACACGAAGGTTCTTCATTAAGTGGAACAGCAATCATGTTGCCAGAACACAGAAGTAGCAACGTAGAAAATTAGTTAATTAGTTGCAAAGTGGCCTGAAGGCTCTCAGTAAAAGCTCTCAGGTGGTGGCTGGAGATCTCCCAGAATTACAACTGACCTCCAGGCAACAGAGATGAGTTCCCCTGGAGAAAATGGCTGCTTTGAACAGTGGGCTTTATGGGATTATAACCTGCTGAGTTCCAGCCCCTCCCCAAACCCCGTTCCTCCCAAGCTTCACCCACAAAATCTCCAGGAATTTCCCTCCCCGGAGCTGGCAACCCTACTTCTGAGACCTGGTCCTTCCAAGACTTGCCCACTGGGATTGACAGTGCACCCCCTGCCCTGCAGGGCAGGCGAAAGGCAGCGCGGCCACCTGCGCCATTCGCAGCCAGCCGCCCCCCTGTCCTGCGGGGGCAGGCGAATGGCACAGGCGGCCCGGCAGCCCTCCGCACTGCCTTTTGCCTGCCCTGCAGGACAGGGGGTGCATGGCAAGCCGGCCGCCCCCTGTCCTGCAGGGCAGGCAAAAGGCAGCGCGGGGGGCTGCGAGGCTGTCTGCGCTGCTGCCTGCGCCCTCTGGCAGCTGGCAGCTGCTCCCGGCACCCCCTCCCTGGTGGCGCCGGGGGCAGACTACCCCCCCTGCCCCCCCTCGATCCAGCCCTGCTCAGTAGAATAACCTCTGCTTTACATGCAGAAAGTTACAGGTTCAATACCCAACATCCCCAGGTAAAAAGACCAGGAAGTAGGTGACATGAGATGTTTACTTGGAGAGCTACTACTAGTCCAAGTAAAAAATCCTGACTTTAATGCGCCTATGGCCTGATTCAGTTTAAAGCAGCTTCATATGATTATATATGGAAGAACATTCTCTACATCAGAGATCTCTGCTTTTAAGGATGGGTTACCTTGGTTTCCACCTCTGGTATTTAATTACCTGGCTAGTGATCCTGCAAGCTGTAACCCTAGCTCTCATTTTGGGCTTAAATATCCCCAGAGAATACAAACAAGCACTTTTTATTTGATCTATCATGCACCCCACAGGTTGTGTTTTTTTCCCTATCAGAATGTATGTGACTCAAGGTAAATAGCAATGCATCTTCCTAATTGAATACGTTCCCAAGAAACTGGGTTGCAGGTGTGTGGTGTGTCAAAAAGGGAGCTAGCTTGTGTTCCGCTCACTCCTAATGCCCCGCAGGGGGAGATTTTTCACATGTGATATTTGTTGGTGCTTTCTTCTCCCCCCCACCCACCCCCCGCTCCCTTCTAGCAGGCCTCTCAACTGCGAGAGAGGTCGCCCTCCGCGAGGCACTTTCCTTCTCAGAAACAAGAAAAGAAATCACCAGGAAGGAGCGAGAAAATGTGTCTGGGTAACAGGAGGAGATCTTGTCAGTCTTCGAGTCGCTAGAAAATGATCATGGAAGCCTTTTGTTAGGAAAGCTTATAATGGTACTATTGCTTGACGATTGTGGGCCATAGCGGCAAATAGCCTCAAATGGGAGGGGAGACGTGGGATTAGGTAAAATTGGAAAGAAGGGCCGGAGGTGCTTGAAAAGTGCATTACTGCTCTTGAAGGTCACAAAGGTCAAAACGCTGCCACCATTCATTTCCAGCAGCGGTGTTTTTACAAACAAATTGACCTTTAAAAAACAAGGTTCCCTGATTTTGTGCTGCCTCTTCCTTCCTTTTCCAGAATCTATCCGGCTCTCCCATCATTTCATTTCCCCCCACCTACTTTTTATACCATTTCTCCTTCTGGGAATTTGTCTTGTCCAAACCCTCCGATTCCTTTCTGTAGTGTGACCCAAAATAACCACAGATTCATTTTGGAGAGAAATATTGATACCCTTGTCCACTTTCACAGCAGTTGAATCAAACTGTTTTGTACATTCATTTGTTATATGCATTTTTGATTATTTAAACTATGTTTTCCCATTGTATCAAATACATCAGTTTTGCAATAGTGCCCTTGTACTAATGTATTTGTTACAACTGGTTAACATAACAAATAATTCTAGCGGTTTATTTCAGTGCTTTCATTCACCTACCAATATTCAATACAAGGATTTGCAAACTTCTCTTGCCTTTTGGCTCAAATCAGTTCAATTAATTTTGATTCTTGAGCAACAAGCTTTGCCTTCAAAATCCATTCTTTAATTCTCGGCGTTGAATTTGTTCTCCAGTGTTTGACAATGGTAACCTTTGCTGCTCTCAGAAGTTAGGGAATGAATACAGTGTTTTGTTTGTAACAGTTTTATCCAACAGAACTAATAATACTATCATTGGATCCAAATAGTAAGGCATATTTTGTTGAAGTAACTCAATTCAATATGTCATTGCTGGGCACGTCCACAATAATGCAAGAATTCTGCAATATACCTGTAGTGTTTTCATGCACTACCTTTAAAACCGTTTTCTAATATAAAGCTTGAGGCTAGCCAATGCTGTGAACACCTTGGTTTATTGCCTGTGCCGAGTGGCGCAGAGGGCAATCTCAACTCCCCTCTGTCTGGAGATCAGGGGGCGGGGCCGCCAGCCATGTGACCATTTTCAAGAGGTTCCGGAATTCCATTTCACCGAGTTCCTGCTGAAAAAAAGCCCTGCAAATATTTACATGAATGAATGAATGAATGAAAACTATAAAGTATGTTATCATGGCAAGATCTGAGTCAAGCAGCACCTTAAAGACCAACAAAATTTTCAGGGAAAATCTTTTTTTAAAAAACACTCTTTGCATTGTTTGTTTGAAAAGTTTGCCAAAGGCTCTTTATTAAGAGAAATTAAAAAATAAACACTATGGCTATAGGGAGGAAGCTAAGGAGGAGACAGAAAATCCTGATGCCTCTAATAGAAATTTTCCCTCAAATGGAAATATAAGGCAGATATAGTATCCTGTAGCCTTGACCTGGATAGCCCAGGAGAGCCTGATCTTGTCAGACCTCTGGAGCTAAGCAGGGTCAGCCTTGGTTAGTAATTAGATGGGAGACCTCCAACAAAAACCAGAGTGGCAGAGCCAGACAATGGCAAACCACCTCTGTGAGTTTCTTGCCATGAAAACACCACCGGGGTCGCCATAAGTCAGCTATGGCTTTAGGGCAGGATTTCATTTTTGTATAGTATCCAGTAACACCTGAAAGATCAACAAGGTTTTCAGGGTATAACACTGTGAGGGTCAAAACTCTCTTCGCAAGTATCTATATTTGCCTCAATTCACAAGTGATTTATAGTAACCCACACAAGGGTTCTCAAGGCAAGTGAAAAGTAGAGGTGGTTTGGCCTTGCCTTCCTCTGCAACGTCTTCCTTGCTGGTCTCCCATCCAAGTACCGACCCTGCTTAGCTTCCAAGATCTGATGAGATCGGGCTATACCATGCCACCTTCCCTCCCCTCCATTTAGTACAATATTAACAATATTTGAGAATTAATGCTTGAGAAAATTCATAATCTTTTGCTATATAGTCAGTCAAAGATAAATGTAAGATCTTAGCCCATAATTAATAATGTCCTTAATCTCTCAGCTGGAAATTCTGAAACCAGCATGGATTTTTCTCCCACAACTGTTGTTAAAGTGAATCCCTCTTAAAGTACATCCTTAACAGTGAAATCCTAAGCAGAGTTGCTTCAGTCTAAACCTGTTGAAATCAATGGGCTTAGACTGGAGTCACTCTCCTTAGGATTTGACTGTAAATCATGAATTTATTCTAACCCAAAGATTTACAAATTGCTTTTGAGGATGGCATACAAATGTTAAAATGGCCTCCTGTAGACTCTCTTGCTTTAAGTATGCTCCGACTGGATAGTTCTGCGCTGTTTTATGTTTTCACTGTTGTTGCTGGTTCCTTCAGCTATGTATCAGATTTCTTCTTGTTTTCAAATATCCACTATCCTTACCAATTGTATTTTATATGAATGTCAACCCATGTTTGTATTGACTTATACTATGTAATCCACCTTGAGTCTCAGTGAGAAAGGCAAACTATAAATAAAGTAAGCAAACAAACAAAACAATCATATAAAAGCTAACAAGCAAAGTCTAAATCCCCAGTGAAATAATCTATTCAGCAAAGATTGCTAAGAAGATCTCTAAGAGAAGAGAATTCCAGAGGTGTGGAGCTACTGTGATGGCATGGTGTCCATATTTATACAGTGCAAAGGCACTGAGTTAAATATCACCACTGTAGGGAAGCTGATAGGCAGATGGCAACCCAGTCTCCTATTAACATGGGTCTATGGGTATTCAGTACATGGTATCACATCCCCCAAGAGTTAAGTGCAGCCAGGGTCTATGGACCAAGAAATTGGAACCACAGGGCCACAGAGAAAATCATCACTCTGGAAGCATAGCTTGCCCCCTCCCCATGCAGGGAAAGACACAGAAGTCTGAGAACAAATGAATTCTACTTGTCTCACTCGCTTCTCCTCCCAGCTTTATGGACACAGCAATTATACCTGTTGTTCTGTGTAACTAGTCAAATCACTTTTAAATCACTTTCCTAGGATGGGTTCCCATGCAAAATGGGTAGACCTCCATGTTACCAGAACTGCTCTTTTAATGGGGGAATTAGCTTGCAGTCTGGATTTAAATTAGTGCGGGATCTTGACCAGCTATACCAGAGTCCTTCTATCAGAACACTCGTGCAATAAAGAGGTGAGACTAATAAAGATCCAACGTGTTTTTACTAATAATGTTGCGTATGCCTAAACTAGCACACACAGACAAGGTACACACAAGAGGCTAAGAAATACAGAGTAGGAAAAACAGAGCCGGTTGCATTTGCAGGAGAGCCCACTTGAGATTGATGGAACTGGGTATACTCACCTGGTCACGGCGTGGAAGAAAGATGTAGCAGTGAAGCATGGTGGTATCTAATGCCTGCACTTGACCTGTAGAGAGAGGCAGTGGAGGTCCAGGATAGGAATGGCACGCGCCTGGCTGGGATCAGGAGAGGAATGGCACGTGCACCTCATGGCAGGGGAGGCCGGCTTAAATACCCCAAAACGTACCCTGGGGCGAGTGCCTTTCCCTGTGGTTCTCAAAAGGGGAACAAAGCCTTAATGGTTCTACAACTACCCTAAATGGGCCACTTTAGTGTCTGATTGTAAGATTGTGACACCTCGGGAAGAGGGGACAAAGGAGGGGAAGGAAGTGCCGGGTGGGTTGATTGGATCGGCCAGGAAGCTGGCGTTGTCTTGACGGCATCAGCTCTGGAATGCGGTGGCTGCATTGAGATGCGTCCATTAGCTGTTCTGGACGGTCGGCACTTAGCTTCCATTCCGGGGCAGCTTCCAAGATATGCAGAGCGGGGCGAGGCTGGCCGCTGCGGATGTGACCAGCTCGCTTTCACAAAATGGCAGCCTTGGAGTAAACTGTCCAAGCTGGTTCTTTGCTGCCTGGGAACATAGCTTCTCCCTCTGCGCGGCTTGGGGCTTGCTAGCAGGCTGCTCAGTGGTGAGGGTAGACTCAGCGACCATCCTGCAAGGGCCTCTCCGTGGAAACTGACCAGGGGGTGCCTGGCCAGGCTCGTGGAGATTCCCTCCAGTTGGCACTGTGCTGCTGGCAGCATGGCTCTGGGCCCAGGTGAGATAGGTGCCCAAGGAGGCAGGAAACAGACATAGGTGGCACAGTCCATTGCAGCAGGGAGAACAAGAAACAGGCATAGGCAATGCGGCCCCAAAACAGAGTCTTTGGTAGATCTTTAAACAACAACGCAGGAAACTGACATAGTCCATGGCAGGCCCCATAACAGGAGGGGGGGTCCTTGGCAACATCCAAGTCTGATAACAACAACAACATTCGATTTATATACCTCCGTTCAGGACAACTTAACACCCACCCAGAGCAGTTTACAAAATATGTTATTATTATAGATACCCTATAGTATAAGGATAGCATCCCAAGAGGTGCTTTTGGAGTCTGGTCTTTTTTACTTTTTCATTCATTTAGCTTTCTTTGGCTTAATGCCACTGATATCTTCTGTGCACCTTTTTTGTGTACTTTTAATACATGCCCTTACAGCAAACACCTTTACAGCTTGTGAGTACGATTAAACACAATCCCTCACATCTATGGTTTGGGAGTTCTTTTGAGAGTTTTCCAACTTGGACCTACCTCTCTTTGGGACATGTTGCATTTTTTATTATTGTACCCACACCTACAATTCACTAGCATATTTAAGGACATCTAGAACATCATTTCAACTAGAAAATCTGTTGTGTTCCATCAGTTGTGCCTATGTGAGATTTGAAACTGTGGATGATATGGAGTGTGTACAAGTGAATATCCCTTTGTTTTGCTTTGTGTTTTTCATCGTATTCTACCTAGTTTCTGCTACTGTGGCTGTTCCATGGTTTGTCTATTTAGTAGTAGTAAAACCTCATTATCATACTTGATCATTCCCTTTAATTCCCCACAATCATGATAGAGTAGAGAAGACAGTCCACTCTGCCGGTCTTCCCTTCCCGTCTCTCTTTCATCTCTCCCTGCCTCTGGGTTGCAGTGCAGGTTAGCACTACCCATGGGACCCTGATATAAATAGGAATAGATTCCACTTTGTATATTAACCCTTTTGGTGCCAGTCTGCACTCTGGATGTGCTCAGAGGGACATCTCTCAGGGCTAGAGGATAGACACATGTGGACATTCAGGTAACACTACAGCCATCAATCAAAACTTGTAAGGAGACAAGATCCAAAGGACGTTTGTTTAGAAGAAGATACTTTGGGTCCAGAGAGATAGATCAAGATGGATAGCCATGTTAGTCTGTCTGTAGCAGTAGAAAAGAGCAAGAGTTTAGTATAGGTAAAAAAAAAGGTAAAGGTGCAAGCACTGAGTCATTACTGACCCATGGGGGAACGTCTCATCACAACATTTTCTTGGCAGACTTTTTACAGGGTGGATTGCCATTGTCTTCCCCAGTCATTTACACTTTACCCCCAGGAAACTGGATACTCAGTCAGGGTTTAATTGTATATGGCCATAGGCCGTCACAGTACAGAGTTAAGAACAATAAAAGTAGGAATTTATCAAACATACATGAAATACAGTTATTAAAATAACAAAATAAAATACAATTAAAATAGAACCTTAATAAATCCAATTATTCAGACCAGTATTAAAATACAGTACGATTATAAGCATCTGAAATAAGACCAAATAGTTATAAAGAAAATTAGTTTTCTGAAGAAACAATCTTGGCCCTAATCTTTTTTGCAGCTAAGGCAAACAAGAGTACTCATTTTACTGACCTCGGAAGGGTGGAAGGCTGAGTCAATCTTGAGCTGCTTACTTGAACCCTGGTTTCCGCCAGGATCGAACTCAGGTTGTGAGCAGAGCTTGGGCTGCAGTACTGCATCTTACCACTCTGCACCACGGGGCTCCTAGTATATGTAGGTATAAGATCAGTATCCAAAGAAGTGAGCTGTGACTCATGAAAGCTCATACCCTACCACAAATGTTTAGTGTTATAGGTGCAACGAGACTCTTGCTCATTTTGGGTCCAGGCGGAGATGTGAGTGTGGGGGGTAGCCCTACTGTATATATAAGCATGTATACAAACTGGGCCCTATCAGTGTAGCATCATGTGATGATACCTTTGTGCATTTGGGGGGAGATGCAAGCACCCAGCATCCTCTCCCTCACTTGATGCATTAGATCCCCATCTGTCAAAACAGTGAAGAAGGTCTTGAGGTGCTGAGAATCACGGCAAAAAGTGGAAGTGGTTTATTTAAATAGCTTGTAGCTCGGTAAGTGCAAACACTATTTCTATTTCAAAAACAAGAGAGTTTGGAGGAGGGAGGGAGAACCGAAGGTTACTCCATTGTTAAATGGATATATGAAAAAGAAGGTTTTGTGGTGGGAGGGGAGGTGGTAGAAAGTAAAGCACTGCCGGGGACAGTAAGCATGTGCAACCTTCAGCAATTCATAAAAGACAATTCAGAGCTCTATTGACACCAGGTGCAGCCCTGGAATTGGGCCCAGATATGTATTCATTCATTCCTACCAGCCATCTAAACATGACCTTGTATCTCAAGAATATGACTGCATGCCAAATAATAAATACTTATTGGTAGCATGGATTTTCTTTTTGGCATATTAATCATTGTCCTCATTAATTCTTTGATGTTGTCCTATAATAAAAAGCTAACTGGAGTTCAAGGTGTCCACGTGACCTAATCCGAGAAAGAAGACAATAAGAATAATAAAAAAAAGAAACCTCTGCTTTGTGTAAGGCAGAGGCGTAGTCTGGTACCACGTTCCAAATATCTAAGGTTTGATCTTCACATGCAAGCAAGTCATGTGAGGTAGAAATATTCAGGGGCTGAATAATTTGTGGTTCAGTTTCACCTGGAGGCTGGCAAGGCAAAAAGGACTCACCTTAGAGACTTTGCATTCACATGGCGTCTCAAGGAAACTGGGGTGCCCTCTGTGCAAAGCAGCTACACAGTACACCACGCCAGTTCAAATTCCCATGGGAGAGCCCTTTCGCTCTTAAATCAGACCTCAGGCTGCAGCCAAGGAGGGCTCACACTTGGAAACATTCCCCCGCATATCAGATCATTCCTCATCTCTGATACCTTGTGTTTTGTCTCAAATACTTCTGTTTTTCTTGGAGGGAGGGTGGAATCATTTGCATGTATCCCCCAGCCATCTGCAATGTGGCCTGCCTACCTCCCAGAAGGAACAAGCAGTGGATTTTCCTCTCCCAGGCACTCTACATAGCCAAAGGTGGGAGTGGTCGCCTAGCTTCTGCCTTAATCTCTCCCAGTGTCAACATTCCAAAGTATGTTTCCCCTTCTCACCTTGCAGGTATGTTGTCTCTTTGAGTAGAGGGACATGGCTTCTGCCTCTGTCCCTCAACCCTGTCTGCAGCTGCCAAACTTCCAGGGGGTACAAGCAAAGCCAAGCAAATGCTGTACTAGGGACAGAATATCAAGCAAACAGGGCCTACCTCTGCATATATACAAGAATGCCTTCCTAAAACCTGTGGAGATATTGTACTGGTTGGCAGAAAATGGGAGCACTATTGACAGACACACTTATTGAGACAATCTGGTTTGATGGGAACATCTGCTAATGTTTCAGGTTGGAAGATGTTCCTATTACATAGATGAAAAGCACTAGAATAACAGCCATTTTCGAATATTTCCTGAGATTGTTTATTGTTGTACATTTTAGGAAGCAGATTATTTCATTAATTAATCTCCCAGTGCATATCCCTAATTCAAACATGCTTCCTTCAAGAAGAAGAAGAAGAAGAAGAAGAAGAAGAAGAAGAAGAAGAAGAAGAAGAAGAAGAAGAACAACAACAACAACAACAACAACAACAACAACAACAACAACAACAACAACAACAGCATTTATATACAATCTTCTAGACAGATTAGTGCCCACTTGGAGCCGTGAACAATCAATGTTATTATTATTCCCACAGTACAGCCAGAGAGCTGGGGCTGAGAGAAGTGGCTTACCCAAAGCCACCTGCTGAGTTCGTGGCAGTAGTGGGATTCAAACCAGCAGAGTGCTGATTCACAACCCAACCACTTAACCACTCTGCAAAGTTATTTAGAGCAGCTTTGGCAGATTAGTTCTGAATAGAAGTTCAGCCACAATTCTCAAAGTATGCAGTACACTGCATACAGAATGGACCTAGGAAGCAGAAACGCAGTAGCAGTGCAAGCTGATAGGCCAAGTACAAAGTAATGATGTAGGGACTACAACTTTAGCCATCTTTTTATTTATTTAGATACTTGTTCCCCATTCCTCTTCCCAGTGGGGGAACCAAAGCAGCTTATAACACCAATCTCCCTTCTTCCTCTTTATCATCACAACAGCTCTGCAAGGTAGGTCAGCCTGAAGGAGAATGACTGGCCCAAAGTCATCCAGCAAGCTTCCATGGCAGAGTGGGGATTTGAACCAGGGTTTCCCAGATCGAGCTCTGATGCACTAACTACTACATCACACTGGGTCTCCGAAAAACTTTCAGAGCTGCCGGACCGGATACAGACTGCACAGAGAGACTGGGCAATGGGTAAGACAGCACAGCCTCTAGGACATTAATGATGCAATCCTAAGAAGAGTTACTCCAGTCTAAGCCCAATGACTTCAATAGAATGGAGTAACTCTTCTTAGGATTGCACTGTAAAACTACCACAAAACGTGGAAGCGTGACTCTTAGAGCAGGTTTCTAAATGATGCAAAGTGGATAGGGGTGGACAGATCTCTCTATGGGACACCATCTGTGCCCGTTTGCCCCTAAGTTGTGTGTTCTCCGGGGTACAAATTTCCCATTCACTTCAAGGAAGGAATCATTTACTACTCGCTGTGCTTTCTGTCGCTCTGTCTTTGCGCACATGGAACTGACCCCTCCTGAACTCTTGCAAGCCGTTCCGCTGTGGAACAGAGATTTGAGCAACTGGGATCCATGATGAGGAGTGGTGCGCGGCTCACTAGGGGAGAGCACCGGTCTTGTATGCAGAAAGCCCCCGGTTCAATCCTATATGAAAGACCCCTAGCTGAGATGCTGGAGAACTGCTGTCAGTCAGAGTAGACCTTGATCAAGGATCTAATTCAGCATAAGGTATCGTCATTTGGGGGAGGGACCTTGGAGGTCACCTGGCTGGAATGAAGAAGATCCCAGGTTCAATCCCCGACACCTCCAGCTAAAGGGATCAGAGAGTGGGCAATGTGAAAGACCTTTGCCCGAAAACCTGGACAGCCACTGCCAGTCAGAGTAGACAATACTGACCTTGACAGATCAAGGGCCGGACTCAGTCTAAAGCAGCTTTGTGTGTCCATGTGTTTCCAAGCATCCAAGCTTAGTCACAGAACACCCATCAAGCTGGCCAGTTTGGCTAGGGATCCTGATCGTGTTTTACCATCTTCTGGGCACGGAGTAAAGGTCACTGGGTATGTGTGGGGTGGGGGGCGTGGTGGAGGTATTTGTGAATTTCCTGCATTGTGCAGGGGGGGTGGACTAGAGGACCCTAGAGGACCCTTCCGACTCTATGATTCTATGATTGGCAGGTGCTACCCTTTACATTTGCTTTAGTGTAGTAGCCCTTCCCTTTAACTACTGCCAGAAGGAAAGAACAGGCACCTTTGCCTTCCAGCTTACCCCCCTACAGCAACACCCGGAAAGATCTGCATGCAGACACCTGCTGCCTTTCTGCCTTCCCATTAAACACCTGTTCCAGGGTTGGGGCCTCTGCTTCCAATTTCTCGCTCACAGACTCCAGTCTAGCTGAAGGGGATATGTGCCGTAATTGAAGACCACTCATTTGGAGTGGTCTGAACTTCCAAAGCAGCCAAGTCTGAGTTCTAATACAGTCGTATTTAAGGACTGCGAGATCCCCACCCAGTTCTGCAACCTGGGCATTCCCCTTTTGCTTTTGCTTTCAACAAAGGATCTCCCAGGTAGCTGATTTTTTTTAAAAAAAAATCCATTTCAGACTTTCAAAAAGGAACTCTTGCCAGCCGCTAGCTAATTTAATATTTCCCTGAGTTGAGAAGTATGATGGTTTGAGGCAAATTCTTTCTTCCGGTTTTTATTTTATAGGCTTGCTGATACAGCCAGATCCCAAAGAGAGCCAAATTTGACAAATTTGAATGAATTCGTGGCTGTTTCCCAACAATCCTAGAATCTCAGGGAACAAACAAAAGGATCTTTCAGTACTGGACTGGTTTCCCTGTCAAACTTTTTCACAGCTTTTCTCAGCATAGAGGGATGGATGTTTTCGGTTTCATGTTCTGCAGCTTCTCGTCTAGCTGTGATATCATCAGTCTCCAGGCTAGTTCACACAACCCTGGTGTTCATAAGAAGCCCCACTCGGAGAGAGAATTTATTTCAGTCTGAGCTCAAAATGTAAAGTGCTCACCTTAACATAGGAAGGGTTTGGGAGTTTTTTCTCTGCATCCTGGAAAATCACAATCTGTGTTTGTGATAAATTGCTAATACAACCCAGTTGACACAAGTGCATTCCAACTCTTAACAGAACTCTTGATAGCCTTGCATAGAAGTTAGAGTGTTAGAGTCTCTCTACACGAGACATCTCGACGTGTATTCCTCAAGTGTAGGGAGAGGCAATGTTATCCAAAGAGCGCAGTTTAAAAAGATAGAGCCAACAGAGATCGCTCCTCAGAGGGTTTGGTAATTTCATCTTCACCTCCCCAAAGGCTCTGTCAATTTCACCTCTCCAGTCTAAAAGGGTGTGGGATTGCAACCAGAGGGCAGTGAGGAATGGAAATGGACTGGAGCTGCCTTCCAGAGCCAAGCTTGGTCCTGGAGAGGTTCTAATGGGCTGAAGTTTCCCTTCTAGCATTTCACAGCCCCTTCACACAGCTCCAGGGTATAGGAAAACCTTTGTCCTGCCACCAGCTCTGTCTTTTTAAACTACCTTTCCTGGCAACCATTGCATGTCCTGACACGTGTTCTTCCCTGCCAGATGTCTCATGTAGAAAATCTCTTAGACCCAGGGGTATGAGAGACCCATGGCTGAATTCCCACTCAGCCATGGAAGATCGCGCGGTGAGTTGGGTCAGTCACCCTCTCTCAGCTTAACCTATCTAAGAGGACTGTTGGTGTGAGGATAAAATTGGGAGAATGGAGAAAGATGTTGAAAGCTTGTTTAGGTCCCTGTGTGTAAGGCATTTGCACGTGTGAACCAGCCAGAGGAATACCATTTTGAAGTTTATTTATTTATTTAGGTAAAGTACATTTCTATTCAAGAATGAAGTCAGCATACAATAATTTAAAATACAAAATCCAACACGCACAATAAAAGATAAGATAACAGAATCCAATGCACAATAAAACTAATGACAATAGCAACTGATCCACTAACCCAATTGTATCATACAATGAACATCAAGGCAGCAGTAATCATAAAATCCAGAAATGGAAGCAATAAGATCTTACGGCAGCAATAAAATCAATGCAGTCAATGGAGTTTAAAAAAAAATAAAGAGACAGCAGTAAAAATCAGTGCAATCATTAACTGGCCCTGAAAGCCTTTGGAAACTAATGGATTTTCACATTTCACTGGAAGGTCTGGAGCAAGAAATGAAAAGTTGCTCAAGTAAAGGTCAAACTCTGCAGTAGGATTTAAGTGCAGCAACATCTTAGACACCAAGATTTTTCAAGCTTTTATAAGCTTTTAAGAGTCAAAGTTCCCTTCTTCAGTGGCATCTGACGAGGAAGCTCTGACTCTTGAAACTTATACCCTTGAAAAATCTTGTTAGTCTCTGACAGCCAGACCAAACAATATGAATTACACGCGAATGACACAAAAACTTACTTACACGTGTTCCAACGTTGTTTTCAACTACACGCGCCAGGACTGCAGGACCTCCATCGAACCCGTGTTCTCGGTGGCACAGGTTTTCTCCGCGTACCTCCAAGATATCCCATCATGCATCTCCACTTTGCACAGATAGGAAGCGGAAGATATAGAAAATAAGGACGCTCTGCATTGCCGACTAACTGATCGTGACCGCGTACATGTGCTGTTGCTGTTGCGGCTACACTGGAGCAGAAAATTTTGAATGCGTGCCTGGACCAGATAGAATGCTGGACACGGGCATTTGGGATAAAACAGGACTCCTGACACTCGCTTGGTCTCGTGTAATTCGTATCGTGTGGTTCGACTCTAAGGTGCCACGGGACTCAAATCCTGCTATTCTGCTACAGACCAACATGGCTACCTCCCTGAAACTCAGCAGTGTTTCACACAACTCCTCTACATTCCTACAAGGGTCCTAGGAGCTGGTGCTTAGGACCAATTTACACATGCGCGCACGTGTTTTGATGTCATTTAATTGCTCGACAATATCATGCTAGATTGTTGAATGCATGCACTTCCTCCACGGATGTGACACACCGTTGTCTGTGTGCATTGTTCATTGCATTTTTGTTCCCTCCCTCCTTCAAGGAGCTCAGGAGAGTGTGAATGGCTCTCCCCATCTCCATTTGATCCTCACAACAACCCTATGAGATAGATAAGCCTGATACAGAATGATGGTTTCAAGGTCACCCTGTGGGTTTCATGGCAGCTGGGAAACTAAATGTGGGTCACTGACCTGCTCTCTTTCTGAAATGCTGGTTCTCTATCTGTACCTTTCCCTCAGCTCACTCCCCACCCACTTCTAGCCAAAAACACGATGGAAGGCTGGAAGTTTCAAGGGAGAAAGGTTCAGTGGAGGATGCTCTTAGGTTGCCAGACACAGTCTGGGAACCAACAGGAGACCGGGGTGGGGGGGGAGAGATGGTGGGGCAACCATGAACAACAGTGTGACTACGCTTTTGGGAAAACCATAGAATTTCCAGCGATTCCTAGAGAGGTGTGATGTCACTTCTGGGTTTCTCCAGAAGTGAAGTCATATCGTTTGCCTAACCACCTTCTTTTTTCTCCTGCCACCACTCCAGGAAATGGGAGCTGGGTGTGGGGGTCCCTCAGTTCCAGTGGGGAGCTGGTAACTCAGAAGGTACTACTACTCATTTGCCTCTGGCTAGCTTTACAGTTCAAATCACGCAAATTGACAGTGCAGTCCTAAGCAGAGTTATACCCTTTAAATCCATGGAAATCTACGGGCTTAGAAAAGTGCGACTCTGCTTAGAATTGAACCATAAGCTTCTTTTCTTTTGCTCAAACTTTCAGCCTCCTGAAGCTATCTTTGACTGTAAAAAAAAATTCCAAGGGAAGGAGACACATGACTGCATGTCATGTGCATGTGTCTCATGATGACTGCACGCCTCTGAAGCACTGCATTTATCATAAAAGAAGACAGCACGAAAGCTGTCTCTGTGGGGGTGAGTTAGGTTCACAGATACGAATCCTAATCTCTTATTATTAGCCCAACTATGCATTACACACAGATACATATACCACGACATGGTGGTTGCTTCAAGCAGCCTGCTAAAGTAGAGTAGCAGCTGAGGTGGGAGTTCTTGTCCTTGCCCCCCCCCACTACCTTTTACTGCTGTTGTATTAATGGGATTGCACCACAATTGCAGGAGGCGGGGGGGGGAGCACTGGCAAAGATTAAGGCCCTTATCTAACTGGTTCTCTACTCCAGGTTCAATGCTTCTGGGAAGCAGGTTTTTGTCCTGCTTCCTCACACCATCATGGTGCATTTGCGCACCTCCAGGGGTTTCTCTGGCTTTTCTCCAAATTTTCTGAAACTGATTTTGCTCCACAGTTTTGGGAAAGTCTGGATGGCTGGTGTAGGGGTAGAAAAATTTGGATTTCCCAGCTCACACAGCAGCCATTTTTCCTGACCCTGTCTCTGCAGCAGCCGCTTTTCTTCTCCTGCAGGGCTGTTGTCCTTGTCCGTCGCTACTCCAAGTCGCAGCAGAAACATTTTTTAAAGTCAGTGTTTTTTGTGCTGCTGTGTGCTGGGTAAAACCCAGGACCAATGTAGGGTAGCTCTAGGAATCACCAGAAACTCTATACTTTTTCCTGAAAGTGACATAAAGGTGCACAGGACGTCGTGTCTCCCATTTCTCTGTCCCTAAATCCCTCTCCGGTTGTCATGCACAGCCTAGCAACCCTAACCCCTTGCCACCAGGGTGTTTAATTTTTTTTTTAAAAAATCAGCATTAGAATATCACTGCGTTGATATACCACTGTAACAATAGTTGTAGCAGGTTCTCTGAATTCTCACCTTTCCTTTTATAAAGGAAGTCTCTAGCCCCTTCCCTTGTGGAGTTATAAGAGGAAAGGTGGAGATAAAAGGAGGAAAGAATATCTTTGTAAGGGAAGGGGCTAGAGACTTCCTTTAAAAAATGAATACTGGGAATTCACCTATTGTTACCACAGTATATACCGATATACCGATACCAATATACCGATATTCGAGTAGAGTGTGATTTTGTTTGGTGTAGTGGTTAAGCATGTGGGACTCTAATCTGGAGAGACGGGTTTGATTCCCTACTCCTCCACTAGAAGCCAGCTGGGTGACCTTGGGTTAGTCACAGCTTTCTGGAGGCAGGTGTGACAGGTGGCCCACCTCCCAGCCCCCCCCCGAGCGCTCCCATGATTCCAGCCATGCTCGCCTCCCCACCCCTTACCTCTTCGCCACAGCCACCTGCGCCGTCACCATCAGCTCGGCGCCCAGCAGTGATGCAGGCAGCTGCGGTGGAGAAGTAAAGGGAAGTGAGGCAAGCCACCCGAACCGTGGGAGCGCTCTTGGGCAGGTGGGGGCACGCTCCTGCATGATGATATCATGGAAGTAATGTCATCGTGCAGGGCCTGGAGCGCATGTGCACTTCGCGCATGCGCACGGGGGCAAGGGTGCTACCTCCTGCCCCAGGAGCCGCTAACCTGTGCTATGCCGCTGTTTGCGAAGCTTGGGTACTATGCTATTGTACTACAAAACCAACAAAAAACCCTACAAATCAAAAAATGTTACATACCCATAAGTATCATAACTGGATTTAAAGTAGTTAAATACCGTAGTGAGGCACGAGTATCAAGCTAGTTACTTATAAAGTAAGGTATGACTTGGAGACCAAGAGGGGAATGCGAATGAGGAATGAAGAACCCTTTGCCATCTCTCCTTTAATATCCTTTTTTCTCAAGCTTTGAGAGCAACACAACAGGGAGAAAAATATCCAGAGGAGAGACTTTGGGGAGGTAAAAGAACATACGGGGGGGGGGGGGGGCAAGTTTAGTATCCCTCACTCTCATGCCCCCTTTTGCTCTTATAATTTGACCCACCCACCTTTAAAGTGGGGAAGGCCCGCATTTTAAAAGGTGCGTCTGACACTCTTATAGCTCATTAACACAGCCTGGGGAAATCACAGCTACTTCTCAGGCACCAGCAAAAAATCTCTCTGCCAGCAAAGCAGCCATTTGCTTCACCTTCACTCAGGGTTTATCAGCAGGTTCCACCCTGAGTTTTGATATATCTGGGCTCAGCTGGGGAAAAATAAAATTCTATATCGAGAAGGACTATACCAAGAGAGGGTTTGTTAAGCACGGCAGCTGTTTGACTTTTTGTCAGTAACCAAGGAATAGGCTAAGGATCTCTGGACACAAAGAGAGATTTAAGTTGCTTTTATTAAAATCCCTGGCTGTGTAAAATCTTTTGATTCCACTTTGTCAACTACACATCTGTGGGATTTTTTCTTCCTCCTCTGGCCTGCCCTGGTTTTCCTGACCTGCCGAATTTCCCCAACTCATTTATCTTCCCATTTCCGTTCTGTTGCACTTGTTAGTTTTCGGATGTTCCATTATTTCTATGTTTGAACCTTTTTTTAAAAAAGGTAACAGACCTGGTGGACTTTCAAAGCCCATCAAAAGGAAATTATCCTTTTGTGTGGCTATTTGCATACAAAACATGACTCTATTCCACTTAAAAATGGCATCTTTTTTTAAAAAAAATGACCTACATTTCATTTGGGGCTCAGGCCTTGTTATGTGCAGCCTAACTTTGTGGGAAGATAGAGTTTCACTTGGTGTAGTACAAATTAGTTTTGAGAAAGGGGGAGGAAAAAGTGCACAGAATATCTCAAGCCTCAAAAACTGACGGTTAATTGTTCCCCACCAAATTCTCAGTTGTCTCCTTCCATTAAATTTGATAATCATTTCCAAAGATCTGTTATCTCCCCCCACCCCACTCCCCACCGGAGATTTTCTTCTTACAAGATAATTGAACCCTTGCAGGCTGTTACAACTTGACTCAGAGAGAAGTAAAAAAATAAATGGCATCTTCTAGATTTATAAAATAATTGCATTTTAGAGAAAGCATCTTAACACTTGACTGTAAAAGCAAGAGAACTAAATCAAAGGCAAGAGAGGGCTTCAGGGCAGATTCAGTCGAGAGCTGAAGGCAGGATGGGCAAATTAAAATGTGGATTTTATCACGGGAAATAGAGGCTCCTTGCCTAGTTGCACCACAAATGCCCTGCACGTAGGAAGTCCGTGGTTCCAATCTTACCATTTGTGTTTCTGGATCACAGGCAGCAAGGCTGGGGGAAAGCCTCAAGAACGTCCATATTGCACAGTGCTTTCAAGAGATAACGTAGAGGCTTGCCCACAGATCTTGTAGTGAAGAGGGTACTCTCAGGGCAGATTTTTATATTAATTTGCAACATTTACCTTATGTTGGACTTCCAAGGATCTGGTGTAGTTCACATCCATTATTTTGTTATAATCATTAGTACAACAACTTTGCAAAGAAGCCCGTTGTGATTAGCTCTGTGGCTGAGTGCGGTTCTTTGCCTAGGACCACCTTGAACACTCATGGAAGAAACAAGAGCTGTTTCCACATGTCTTACCTGCCTGCGGAACATGGCTCGAAAGACCCGGAAGACAGTGTCTTCTCGCACGAATTCGCACCAGGAAGATGCTGTTATCCGGGAGTTTTGCACGAAATTGCTGTCTTCCGGGTCTTTTGCGCGATGTTCCACAGGCAGGTAAGATGTGTGGAAACGGCCAGGATTTAAGCCATCCATATAGCCACATCGCAGTGGCTCTCACCATTTTCGCACAGCCATTTCAGCATTGAGCAACTATGGGGAAAGCTCTCTCTGTCCCACTGCTTCTATGTTATGATGGCTAAATAAAACCTTCACACTAACAGGTAATGCGCAGCAAGAGAAAGCTGCTGCTTTCATATCCTGTTTGCGTGCTTGCAAGAGGCATCTCTAGTTAACACCAGACTACGGGAAACAGGGTGCCGGACTAGATGGACCTTTGCTCTTATCCAGCAGGACTCTTCCGACGACTTTATGTGCAAGAAAAGCAGTAATGTTCTGTTGCTCTGATGCTCATGCAGGGAATGTTCTGAGTAGCAGCAGCATGGAATCAGCGCATTTCCAGAGGCAAATCCTCAGCGCCTGTAAGCTGAATGCAGCCCACTGGTCCTGTCTTGTGGCCTTCCAGATGCTTAACAACCTACCTTTGTTTTCATTTTCCAGATAGGCAACAAAGATGCATTAGGGCCACAGCTCAGTGGCAGAGCGTCTGCTTTGCACGCAGAAGGTTCCAGGTTTGATTCCTAGCATTGCCAGTTCAAAGGATCGGGTAGCAGGCAACATGAAAGATCTTGACCTGAGATGCTGGAGCAACGCTGCCCGCCACAGCAGACAATTGTGACCTTGGTAGACTAATAGTAACATCCTAAACAGATCAAGATGGGTAGCCATGTTAGCCTGTCTGTAGCAATAGGAAAGAGCAAGAGTCCAGTAGCACCTAGAAGACTACCAACATTTATGGTAGGGTATGAGCTTTCATGAGCCACAGCTCACTTCTTCAGACACCTGGGTACTACTGGACTCTTGCTCTTTCCAAATCCTGAACAGAGTTACTCCAGACTGGCAGCAGCTCTTCATAGTCTCAGGCAGCTCTTCGTCGTCTTTTGCGTCACCTCCTGCCTGGTCCTTTTTAACTGGAGATGCCTTGGATTGAACCTTAGACCTTCTGCATGCCGGGTAGATGCTCTCTGGGGTTTCTAGCCTCCAGGTGGTGATTGAAGATCTCCCAGAATTACAACCAGGGCTCATTTTGAGGGGGAATGTGGAGGAACGCAGTTCTGGCAGTTCCGCAAAGAGGTCACATGTCAGGTGGCCCCGCCCATCTGACTCTCGGCCATTTGGGCCCGTTTCGGCCTGGATTGGAGCCGAAACAGCCTGGATCAGGCCTCTGACGGGTGGTGGATCACTCTCCCACTCAGCAGTGGCCTGATCCTGACCATTTTGGGCCCAATTTTGGCCCTGAATGGCCAGGATTGGGTCCAAAACAGCCAGGATAGGTGATGTCAGGGGGTGTGGCGTATGCAGATCAGTCATGCTAATGACACACTTCTGGTGATGTCAAGGGGTGTGGCATACGTGAATGAGTTATGCTAATGAGTTATGCTAATGAGTTCCTCCAGCTCTTTTTCTACGAAATGACCCCTGACTACGCAACTGATCTCCAGGTGACAAAGATCAGTTCCCCTGGAGAAAATGGCTGCCTTAGAAGGTGGACTTTATGGCATTATGCCTAGCTGAAGCCCCTCCCTAAACTCCACCCTCTCCAGGCTCTACCCCCAAATCTCCAGGAATTTCCAAACGAGGAGTGGACAACCCTATGCTCTGCTGTTCAGCCCCAGATCCTCCCCAAAGGCAGTTTCAGGTGCACATATGGACAAAGTCTTCCAACCCCCTGGCATACAACCAGAAATGCCCAGTTAGCTATGCTCGGCTTTGTGTGTGACAAACTGTGAATGTCTCTCTGTGTACAATGTGGTGTGTTGTCTGCCTCAGAAAGCCACAGGGGCCCTGGATGCTGATCAGAAACCCAAAGTTTTAGAGCATGCTTTCTGCCTTTATCCAAAGAAGGCCAGAGATAGTTTGATGCCCGAGGCGGAAAATCCATCTAAACTGGTGATGAAAATATAAATTAACTAACCATTTTCTATTCTTTAATGGTCCCTCAAAATCTGCAGCCCACTGAACCCCTTGTTCTCTCAAAGAGTAGGGCCAGCCCAGATTCTCTCTTCTGCTGACTTGAGGGAGTAACTGTGTGTGAGCAACTTTCATTTGGTTTATGGCAAAAGAACATAACACACTCCTGCATGGATGCCGGCATGTTGTTTCATCTAGAGCTTTTTATGTCGTGTTATTTCTCCCCCTTTAAAAAAAAAATCAGCATTGTCCACTTTTTCTTTTGTCTCAGCATCAGTTCTGATGCGAGCCATATGAACTCCAAAAAATCCTGAGAATAAAATAGAATATTAAAAAAAAAGTTTGTCAGAAAGGGTATCGTCGTAAGCAGCCAAGTTAAGTGCCCATCTGTGTATCTGGGAATTTTATGAAGCTGTATATCATTTCTGAGATGTTGACATATACAGGTTTAGTTGTGTGTGTGTGCTTACAAGCGCTTTAAAACATTCTTTTTGGTTAAGCTCCCTAAAAGGCATGGCTTGATGGTACACAATTAGTCTCCTGCACATGTGCTGAACACATGAGCCTGTTTTTGGTACCTGTTCTTTATTTGTGTTTTTAAATGCATATTCAACGTGGTCGGCATTTAGCATTGTAATGAACTGGGCAGAGGAGCTCCAAGCATAAAATCGGAATTCTAATTCTTAAAGGGGCCTTCTGGGGCTGCCAGCCGTCTGCTGACAAACTTTGGGAGCTTTGCGAGCAGGGTGCGGTGACATTACGGCGCACGGCATCATGGCGACATAGCAATGTCATGGCGATGCCACGACCAAACCATAAAGATTTGGGAAATTCCTAAATCATCACCACAATGGTGTGATGGTACTTTTAAGTATGTGCCTGGAAGTGACGTTACAGCACTGCTTCCCCCTCACTTTGCTCTCCAATGGCTGATTCCGCACACGTTGGATAATGCACTTTCAATGCACGTTATCAGTCATTTGAGGTGGATTTTTTGTTCCGCACACAAAAAAAACCCATTCCAAATGATCTATAAAGAGGATTGGAAGTGCATTATCCAACGTGTGCGGAATCACTGATTACTCTACCAAGCAGCAGGCAGGACTTGGGAGCCTAGAACAAGGGAGCAGGTGGTCTCCTGCCACAGCAAGATATTTGGTGCCCCTAGACTTTTTGTACTTTTTTTCTTAGTTGTTTGAAATCTTGCCCATCCCCAGCTACCCCCAAGGGCAGGGTAGATGAAGCTCAGAAAACAGTCCAGCATCTCATGATGTTGCTACATTTTTAAAGCTAGGCAGGTTTCAGCTAACACCACTGTGATCCAAATAATGTGTTCAGAACTTCAAACCTACCCTGTTCACAATGCTCACTAACTCACCCCATATGCTCACACTGATGATTTGTTCACAATTGCAGTTGACAGCATTCATCATGGTACCTGGCTGAGTATGTTTGTCCCTGGATCATCCTGGTCAGGTCATACATCCTTTAACATCAGTTATACTTCAAGTATGCGTGCTGTTTTTTCGCTCATGCAGGCCAGTTACTCTCTCTCTCTGTCTCAGCCTAGCCTACCTTGCAAGGCTGTAGTGAAGGTAAGATGGACAATGGGAGAACCATGTATATTGTTCTGAGCTTCTTGGAGGAAAATCTGATAGGTTAGTAAATCGATAGATAGACATCTACTTTCCCCCTTGTCTTGGGACCTGAGACACTTTCCCTCCCCAAGGGTTTTTAAGGCCAAATGAGACATCTGGAGTTTCATCCACAAAATCCCAACCTCAAGTGTTGGTTGGCTTGGTTAGCAAGTTCAGAAAGTTCCTTTCAAAGGGTTATACAGAAACTTTGCAAAGAATAATTTGGGGATGATTTGATCAAAACACACAAGTTATTTTTTTTTCTTCCAAGTTCTCTCCCCGCCCCCACTGCCCCGTAAATCTTCTAAAGGACACCAAGCAAGCTACAAGGTAATTACAGATTTCTCATCTCCTTTACGGCCTGTCAGAAGTCTGCTATCCTTATGAAGCCATTACAGCATGTACTTAACGTCAGCTTAATAGAAGAAACACTTTCATAGGTTCCCAGTGACTGACACATTTGAAATGACATCAGTTTCTCGCTTTAAAACCTATTCTTATTAGGTCTCTGTTGCTATTTATGTTAGGAATATGCGCATGTATGTCAAAACAGTATATCAACTTTGCTGATTGGCTGCACCCACATCCTGTTGCCACAGCAACTGAACAATTGCTTTTAATCTTTCCCCCCAAATTGCTTCATTTTGTTTGTTTCCTTACCGAGCCAAAGTTTCAGGCTTAATTCCTTTCCCAAGTAGCAATCATAGTTTTTTTTTCTCAATTTACTTGCTAAAAAAAATCTTTCAAAGAACATGGGGATGCCAACTTATCAACCAGCCAAGGCAGCTGTGCCTTTAACAGTGTTTGAACCAGTGATGATGCTTAACTCCAAGATGGGAACAAAACTTCTGTGAATGCTGTTCAAGGCTCCAAAGCAAGCCAGATGAAATGGGTTTCTGCCCAGATGGACTTTTGGTCAGTTTAGGTGGGTAGCAGTAGAACAGCAGGATTTAAGTCCAGTTGCACCTAGAGACCAACAAGATTTTTAAGATATATCCAGGGCTCATTTCAAGGGGGAATGCACAGGAACGCAGTTCCAGTAGTTCTCCAAAGAAGTCACATGTCAGGTGGCCACACCCGCCTGACTTTCAGGCATTTTGGGCACATTTCAGCCTGGATTGGGGCCAAAACAGCCTGGATTGGAACAGTGCCGGGTGGGGGACCCCTCCTCTGCCCAGCACTGACCCGATCTGGGCCGTTTCGACCCCAAACCAGGCCCAAAAGGGCCCAAAATGGCCACTTCAGTCATTTAGGGCCCCTTTTGCCATTTTGAGCCCAATTTCAGCCCTGAATGGCCAGCATTGGGTCCAAAACAGCCAGGATGGGTGATGTCAGGGGTGTGGCATATGCAAATCAGTTATGCTAATGACACATTTCTGATGATGTCAAGGGGCGTGGCATATGTGAATGAGTTCTGCTGATGAGTTCCTCCGTCTCTTTTTCTACAAAATGACCCCTGGATATATCTGAAGAAGGGAGTTCAGACTCTCAAAAGCTTACACTCTGAAAATTTTGTTGGTCTCTGAGGTGCCACTGAACTCGAATCCTGCTGGTTTTTGGTCAGTTGGCAACTTACTCAGCTTAAGAGAGTCAGTGCTGTTTAGAACAGACAATTCAATTGTTCAGGAGACCAATGTTCCAGTCACTTATTCGTCAATTTATTTGTTTACGTAGGCATTTTTATTCTATACTTCTCGCCAGTGGGGACACAAAGCTGCGTACAAAATACAAAAATAGGAAACAGACCCCCCCCTGCTCCCAGCAAAATACACCAAATTCCAGGCTACTCCTGGATCTGTTGACAGAGTTCATTCAGGGCCAAGAGGTCTTTGTCTCATGCTAAAGACAGCCAATGTGGTTTAGTGGTTCATGAGTCAGACAAGGACCTGGGAGACCCAAGTTCAAATCCTCGCTCTGCCACGGAAGCCTGCTTGGTGGGTGGTCCCCTTGGGCCAATCACATGCTCTCAGCCTAACCTACATCACCGGAATAGCAAGATTCAAATAGCACCTTAAAGGCCAACAAGCTTTCCAAGGAGATAGGATAGGATTTCCAAGATGGGTTGCCGTGTTTGTCTGTAGCAGTAGAAAAGAGCAAGAGTCCAGTAGCACCTATAAAACTAACCAAATTTGTGGTAGGTGTATGAGCTGTGACTCACGAAAGCTCAGACCCAACCACAAATTTTGTTAAGTCTTGTTTTGTTAATCTCTTGCAAGATTTCCAAGTTATAAGCTTGCAAGAATTAAAGCTTCCTTTGCCAGATACCAACCTCACAAGGCTATTGCAAAGATAAAAAGGAGGAGAGACAAACGATGCAAGTTGCTTTGGGGGGTCCCTTGGGGAGAAAGGTGGGGTACAAATGAAGTAAATGAATAAATAAAGGTTTGTGCCCTCGGGCCCTGCCCAGGATAAAAGGGAGACGGAAACAGCCCGGATGTTACACAGCTGGCAGAAATCTTCCCAGAATTCTCCTTCCTGCTTAGAAGAGCCTTTGGCCATGCCCAGACATAAGTAACAGCCCCAGAAAGAGAAACAAAAACTACTTCCTATGCACTGGCAAGAGATGTACCCAAGAATCCCTCCACACACACACACACTTCATAGTTCATGTTATTCTGACCAATAAGAATGCTTAGTAGGCTTGCTAGTGGAGAGATGACAGATGGAATAAAGGAGGGAATGCTTCAATAGATAGATCAATGACACCGAACCCACAATACAGTGATTTATGTGGGGACCGATCAGCACAAAGCAAACACTGACTCACTGAGTTCTAAGCATGAAAGCAAACACATTGCAGAATGCAGGTGGGGCAAGAGAAGGGCAAAGGCACTCTCCAGGGTAGCACCTAAGGGCTCCAGATTCAACGGATGGTTCTTTGCCCACCTAGAGAGCTCTTTGATGTCTCCCAGCCACTGTTCAAGCAACTCTTTCCTTCATACCATTTTAGGTGCCCTTTCAAAGGGCCAGCGTATGCTCAGATGGCCAAGGAATCTCTTGTCTCTTAAAGATACCCATCTCAATCTTAGATGGATAAACCTACAGAATGCCCTATGTCAGAAGATTTTTTACAGGGTCACTTTGTACATTACACCAGAACAAACCTGAGTTTGTCACTGTGGACATCGGATGTCGGAACCACGGTCAGTTCTGGCTTCCTGACAAGTGTATGAAACTTGGGTAATCTTGTTCTCCCGTCTCCAGCTGCAGCAGCAGGAGAAATTGAAGGCCAAAGTAACGTTGCGGCGACACTGTGATGTCACTTCCAGTCACATAACCGGAAGTGACACCACACATCACCATGACACTGTGGCAATCCTCCCAAACTCTATAGGAAGTGATGTCATGATGTCACGCACCATCACATGATGCCAGGCCCCGCCTCCAAACGCTGTCTTGCAAACACACATGTACAAGTGCATATTTATTTTCCCAGTGAGACATTATACAAATTTCACATGCGTATTGCAAACATCTTAGATGTATACCAACAAATGCAACATGTGAAGCTCCACTTAAGATTCCCAAGGTTGAGAGAGTTCCTCAACCAAGGTAATCTAGCCGGACTGTGGCTGAACTAGGGCCTCTCTGTCCAATGAGCCACAGGACCTATTGGAAGAAAGGCTGGATGTATTTGAGATAAAATATCACTATGCACTAAATAACACATTTCAAGATCCAAGAACCCAGTGAGGAAGTCCAGATAACATCATTGTCAAGTCTGTTTCTCATTTTCATATGATACGAAGGCCAATAGGACAGACTTTTCCAATAATTCCTTCGCTTACTGATAGAAGACTTTGAAAACTCTGGATATTATAGTATGAGGGTGAACAAACAGCCCATATTTCAACAGCTTGACCATTGATACTCTGTTCTTCCAAGTAACTGGTACTCGAGTCTTTGCAGTCAAAGATCTTCAGTATCTGCTGGGCTCCATCCTAGCTCACTAGATTTCTGCCTTAGCTGTGTCTGTCCTGCCACTGTACATTGGCTTTTCGAGGAAGGGGGGCACAACAGGTTTAAAATCAAATATGTCACTTGCGTGAAGCAAACTCTGTAATATTAAAGTACAGCATGAGCTGTAACATGGGTTATCTTTTCGTAGACCCAAGGAACACGTGTTGGGTATTTATGACCTCTGAGATCAATCATTTGGCATGGTGTAGCGGTAGCGTATGTTGGAGTAGGATCTGGAAGGCCCAGGTTCGAATCAACAGCCTGCCATGGAAATTGCTGAGTGACTTTTGGCCAGTCACTTTCTCTCGGCCTAACTGCTCTCGCAACGTTGTAGCAAAGATAAAATAGCAGTGAGAAAAATGATATACACTGCCCTGAGCCCCTTCAAGGAAAGACAGGATAAAAATGTGTTAAATCGATCATCCGTTCAAAATAATTGCTTCCAGACTTTGGTTTAACTGGCATGCTCGAATAAAACTAAAAACAGCAAAATGCAAATGTGACCCATCTGATGATGATAATACATTAAAATCAACAATTCATTGTTATCAATATGTTTATAATAATTCATTGGTATAATAATTCAGTGGTAGCCAGTTCTGGCCATTTCATCTTATGCTTTCACTTGACAATAAATGGAAGGCTTCTTGGATTACATAACTGGTAAGAACAAATGTCTTGCTTGAGAGTTGAAAGCCACACTTGAATATTCAAATCCCCAATCAATTAGGAAGCTGTCTGGGTGGCCCAGCACAAGTCACTACTTCTCACAAGAGTTGTTCCAAGGCTAAAAATCATTCTCGGGATCCTTTTTGGAGGGACGGTGAGAGACAAATCAGTGGCATGGCTATCTCTACTCCCAGGAATATGCGTGACCTTGATCTCCACCGTCCTGGGCAAGAACTGACTTGCAGTGCCATACAACGCAAATGCTCACATCAATGAATGCAACAACCATGGAAAACGATACAACCTCAACCCTTTCATGTTGCCATGTTAATCCTAACTGGCACAACATAACTCTGCTTTTTTGTGTGTGTGCAATTAGGTTTGCAAAGAGAAAAAAAAAGAAAGAAAGCGAACACACGTCAACTGTACCAGCTACAATCTAAATAATCTAATCTTGTGTGGTCTTTCTCAGAAGTGTATCCAAGAACAGTTACAAAATTACATATATATACATTTTTTCCCACTCTGATTGTAACAAGAAGCTTTCCCCATTCTCCACTATCTCTTTTTAAATCTTTTTTTCTATAAGATCTGTCTGGACTCAGCGGCAACCTCTGAATCTATCCCAGTACGGTTGCCTATATTATTTGAACGAAAACCTTCAAAGATCCATTCCACTTTCGCAAAAGTTATGCTAACCTGGTATCCTTTAAGTGTGCACAACAATATCGAAATGTCACTTTGAAATGTGAATAATGCCTGCTCTGTCTGGATTTACTGATTATCTTCTCTTTGACATTTTTTTGTCTTTCTTTTAGCAAATTCTTTATTTATACAAGGCACAGGAATTTTACCCTTGGAAAGTGTCTTGAATTCATGCCTTAAATCTCTTTTGGGGGTATCACCATTAAAGCACACAAGATTTTCCTGCTTCAATGACATCTCCAGGGTCACAAATCCCTCTTGCTCCAATCTAGGAATTTTCCAGATGCTTACTGCTAGGAGAACATACATAGCAGGGAAGAAATTTGGGCTATAAACATTTGTATGCCCCCTCCAATTTGGTAGGCTCCCAGTTATACATTTCCTCAGAGACCTGGCACTACACAAATCCCAAAAGAGCCTTTTCCTTCTGAGACCCAACGTGATAGCAATTGGTAAAGAAGTTAAAAGTGTAAAACTTTTTGACTGATATTAGAGGAGGGGGAGTGATTGGTTAAATCTTGTCTCAGGCAAACCCAGACTAGTTGTGTTCCCTGAAGAGTATTTCTGAGCATATTACAAGTGCTCAAAAATCAGAGCAAAAACCTCGCTGCCCTAAAGGTAGTCAATAGCCAGAATCGCATCTCCAGTTCCCACCTCCTTCTCCACAAGCAGGATTCCTCAGAGCTGTGGGTGCTTTAGGAATCTAGAGCTACTCAGAAGTAAGAACCCTTTTCTTTTATGGGACCTACTCCCAGGAAAGTGTGCTTAGGAGTAAGTACCAAAAGCAACGAGACTGCAAGGATGCTGCTCAAAGCCCTGCAGGGAACTGTTTTTTTCTCCGTAGCCATCTATAATAATCAAATCTGAAAAGGAAACCTGCATAATTTAACATTGTTGACTTTTAACTTCTGCTTTGATCCCTTTCCATTTTGCGCTAGGAACAGGCGGCTATAGCACCCCACCTTACTTATGTTACTGGGGACAAGGGCTCTGGGTTCTAGGTGGTGCCTGTTCCCCGCCCCCAAATAAATTATTAAACTGAACATGTGCCAGAAGGGTGCCAGGATCCCCACCATCTAGTCTGCTATCTTTCCTCCTTCCCATTTTTTCTAACCATTGCTGGATTTACAGCTCAGAGATTTAGGACTGTATGTTGCAAGAGCAGCCATGAACAGTCTTCCTTCATGGCTATATCCAGTGGTGCTATAGCGATACAATCGCATGTGATTACCAGGATCACATGGATCAGCATAGTAACAACAACAGCAGCAACAACAACAAGGCTTATATACCACCCTTCTGGACAGATTAGTGCCCTACTCAGACTTGTGAACAAAGTCAGTGTTATTATTACCCCACAATACAGCTGAGGAGTTGGAGCTAAGAGGAGTGGCTTGCCCAAGACCACCTGCTGAGTTCATGGCAGTAGTGGGAGTTGAACCAGAAGAGTCCTGTTTTACTGCCCAACCAGTGCTGCAGCAGCTCATAATAATAACCGTGTTTATATACCATGCTTCTGAGCAGAGTAGTGCCCCGCTCAGACTGGTGAACAAAGTCAATGTCATTATGATCCCGACAATACAGCTGGGGAGCTGGGGCTGAGAAGAGCGGCTTGCCCAAGGTCACATTCAGAGTTCATGGCAGCAGTGAGCTTCGAGCCAGCAGAGTGCTGACTCACAACCCAACCACTTAACCACTATGCTACAGGAGTATATGCATTCTTTCATTTATACCCCACCTTCTTCCACAAGGGGACACAAAGCAGCTTACATCATTCTCCCCTCTATTTTATCCTCGCCTGTACGGCAATAAGAACAACAACAACAACAACTGTACTTGTATACTGCTCTTCTAGACAGATTAGTGCCAATTCAGAGCAGTGAACAAAGTCAGTATTATTTTTATCTCCAATACAGCTGGGGAGCTGGGCTGAGAGGACTGGCTTACACAAGGCCACCTGCTGAGCTCATGGCAGTAGAGGGAGTCGAGCCAGCAGAGTGCTGATTCACAGCCCAACCACTATGCTAAAGCAGCTCTCGGTAATAATAACTGCGCTTATATAGCACACTTCTAGACAGAATAGTGACCCCCCCTTTAAAGTGGTGAACAAAGTCAGTGCTATTATTATCCCCACAATACAGCTGGGGAACTGAGGCTGAGAGGAGTAGCAGTAGTGGGATTCGAACAAGCAGCACAGCCATTTAACCACTAGGGTTTCTATGTCTCCCACTATGGCAACCCTGTCAAGCCGTTTTGTGGAGCTGCCATAGAAAAGAGGGATATACAATTAGAAGCAAACAACATTTTAACCATACTTCAAGCCTTTCGCAGCAAGGCTGTCGATCCTTTGGCTGTTCATTTAATCCCAGAAGCCCACTGTTTGATTAAAGCAGTCAAGCCAAATTTTACTTCTGCTAGCTACAAAATGTTGGTTTGTTTAGTAAAACAGCTTCCGTGTTGAATTTGTATTAGTTCTTGCTTTTTTTTTTTAGCTTTACAAGAAAATTAAGACTTTCACGACATAATATTTCTGTCAGCTCCTTCCTCAGCAAAGCAACTGTTTCCCCCTGAGACTCATTCAACATTCATTTGAATTATGGAGAAAGAAGATTGACTTGGAAAATGTGTGTGTGTGAGAGTGTGTGTGTGTTTTCTGGAGCACAGAAGGGTACTTTGATCTTAGCTCAGATAACAGCTGCTATACCTGAGAGAATTTTTTAGCCGATATATCCTTCAGCCCAGGTAGGCCTCAGGGGAGGTGTCTGGTTGACCTCAAAGTAAAGTCCAGGTACCTGATACCTGAGGGAGGGTCTTTGAATGGGCAAGAGAACCTGGCATCAACTTTTTATCATCCTGTCAGTCTTGCGTTTCTGGCTAGACATGTCGAACACAGGAAAGGAAACTGCGACAGGGATTCAAGTTGAACCCCTCGAGTGCTTCCTTCTCCCCTCCCCACCTTGCAAAAAAAAAAAGGAAAGAGGCAGAAAGCCAAAATGGAGTGATTAGACTATGACTGCTCTCTTGCGTCCTCTCTTGCGTCCTGCAAATGGACCTCAAAAGAGGCTGTTAGAAAGCCATGGTGCAGAATCTTCAATGCAAAAGCGTAAAGCAAATATCACTTCATAAGGTCATGGCGGAAAACGAAAGAGTTCAATGACAGCTCGAGCCTGCACGTATGCAGCAAGATTCTGCTGGCAGGGTGACCGAGTGAGAGCCAGCACGAGCCAGTGTGGCGTAACAGGCCTGAACTCAAATCCCCGCTGTTCCATAAAACTCACTGGGTGACTTTGTGCCAGTCATTCTTCCTCTTAACATAACCTACCTCACAGGGTTATTGTGAGAATAGGAGTGAGGTAAGGAACATGTTAATTGCCCAGAGTTTCTTGGAGAAAAATGTCTTAACTAAGACCAGTCTAAGGTTGCCAACTCTGACTTGAGAAATTCCTGGAGATTTGGAAGCAGTGCCTATGGAGGCGGGGTGGGGGGGGAGGATTGGGGAGGGATTTCATCTAGAATTTACAGTATATCATAGAGTTTCCCCTCTGAAACGGCCCTTCTCTCCATGGGAACTGATCTCTGTCATCTGGAGAGCAGATGTAATTCTGGGAAATCTCCGGACTGCACTTGGAGGTTGATAAGCCTAGGCCAAGCTCAAGACTGCAAATATGGCCCTTCTTGAACCCTGCCTTCAAGCACTAGATCTGCAGCCTTGTGCTTGGCCTTATTTCCTCACCTGTAAAATGGGAATAATAGAGCTATTGTTACACAAAATAAAGACTGTAAACCATTTTGAAATTTTAAAATGTTAACAAGCACAAACGTTGCCCCTCCACTGCTTCATATCCATGTATTTGCTATAAAGCAGCAGCTGGGAGAAAGGAGATTGACCTTGGAGGAAACGTCACAGGGAAGTGTTTCCCCTCCTCTCTCTCTTTGACGTGGTCTTGATAGAAGATCTCTAGCATCTGGTCCTGAGGGTAAGGACTGCAAGTTCAAAGAATTTTGGGGGTCTGGGGTGTCATACGAGGGACGCTGCATTATGTGGGTGTGATGTGTCATCTCAATTGTCATTGCTAACTCTGGTAGGTTTTAGAACGCGTGCAAATGGTTATAGAATCCTCAGCACTCACTCCTGTCTCCTAGCGTTGCCAACTACAGGTTGGAAAATTCTGGGATATTTGGGGGGTGGAGCCTGGGAAGGGCGTGGTTTGGGGAGGGGAGGGACTTCAGTGTGTCATAGTGCCATAGAGTCCACCTTCCAAGGCAGCCATTTTCTCTAGGGAAACTGATCTCTGTCACCTGGAGATCAGTTCTAATGTCGAGAGATCTCCAGGCGCCATCTGGAGGTAGGGAATCCTATGGCTCCACTCCATACAGCAGTAGCACACAGAAATTGTCTGAGTTCTGACCAGGCCAGGCACCCCTTTAGTTGCCTCTGCCTGTTTAGGGGCAGGGCTTGGTGAACCTATCTGTAAGATGCTGCAGTCATCAAAGTCTTTTAATGAACATAGAGTATCTTTATTTAGTTTGGTGTAGTGGTTAAGAGTGCAGGACTCTAATCTGGAGAGCCGGGTTTGATCCCCCACTCCTCCACTTGAAGCCAGCTGGGTGACCTTGGCTCAGTCACAGCTCTCTCAGAGCTCTCTCAGCCCCACCCACCTCACAGGGTGTTTTGTTGTGGGGATAATAACAGCATACTTTGTAAACCACTCTGAGCAGGCATTAAGTTGTCCAGAAGGGTGGTATATAAATAAAATGTTGTTGTTGTTGTTGTTGTTGTTGTTGTTGTTGTTGTTGTTCAAATTACACACATCACAATCATTTGAATAATAACAACAACATTGGACAACTATTATTATTATTCAAATTTCACACAACACAATCAGTAATAAATAAAGATCACCTGTTATCATTGATTGGCCTTGCTAAGCTGATACAATTTTCCACCAGAGACCTAAGCATCAGCCAGGTATCAGTGCAATATGTACGCTGTTCCAAGTAATGCCATCCTTTGCGGTTCTGTAGGTGTTATGTCAGAAAGCTGCAGTTTTTCCATATGAGTTGCAAAAATTTTTGAAATAGTTCCCAGTGCCCCGATGACAATGGGGACTACTGTTGCATTCTTCTTCCATAGTTGGGTGGTTTCTATCGCCAGATCTCTATATTTAATCATTTTTTCTTGTTCTTTTTCTTCAACTCTGGCATCCCCTGGAATTGCAATTTCTATTATCCAAACGTTTCGATTTTCCACAACTATGATGTCTGGTCACTGGTGTATTGTGTTCAAGGTGTTGATCAGTTTGTATTCTAAAATCCCACAAGATCTTGACTTGATCATTTTCTAACACCTTTTCTACCTGATGTTCCCATGAATTCTTCGATACTGGCAGATTATACCTTTTAGTCGATGACCAATGGATCAGCTTTGCAACCCTGTCATGTCTAGCTTTGTAGTCCGTCTGTGCAATTTTGCTGCATTCACAAAGAAGGTGGGACACAGTTTCATCTTTTTCCTGGCAAAGTCAACATTTTGGATTTTCACTGATTTTCTGAATTTTGGCTTTCATAACATTCATTTGCAATGCTTGTTCTTGTGCTGCGAAGATCAGGCCTTCAGTTTCTTTCTTGATTGCACCCATCTTCAACCATGCCCAAGTTAGGCTGTTGTCAATTTTCCTTCAATATTTTTTAGATGTTGCCCATGTAAGGATTTGTTCTTCCAGCTATTTAATCTATTCTCAAACGGTTTCTTCTTGTACTCAGCCTTTGTTTCAGTTGTTTTTAATATGTTCTCTGTTTTCACAGCCTGAAGTAATTTTTCTGTGCTTCTACTGATGTAATCATTCAGGCCTCTCTTTTCTTCTTCCACTACTTGATGTACTTGTAACAGTCCTCTTCCGCCAATTTTTTGTGGTAAATATAGCCTGTCAACATCACTTTTCGAGTGTAAAGAGTGATGCATGTTCATTAGTTTTTGCATTTTTCGATCCAATTTCTCTAAATTGCTTTGAGTCCAATCTAGTATTCCAGCTGGATTTCTGATCACTGGAATCGCCCATGTATTTATAGCCTTGATTGTATTTCCACCATTTAATTTTGACTTCAGAATTGTTCATACTCTCTTGATATATTATTTCTGAGTCAGTTCTTTTACTTTCACATGCAGGATGTTATCTAATTCTAATATTTCCAGATATTTATAATTTTCATTATTTGATAATGATTCCATAATGTCACCATTTTCAAGTTCTGTTCCATCAATATTTTTTTATTTTCCCCCACTGCATGGAGAGTACTGCACATTCGTCTAAGCCAAAGTTCATTTGAATATCATCACTGTACATTTTCACTGTACTAAGCAATGATTCCAGTTCAGTTGGACTCTTTGCATACAATTTCAAATCATCCATGTACAGGAGATAGGGTTGCCAGGTCCCTCTATCCTCCCAGGGGGAGGATTGGGACCTGGCACTTAGCTTTTCCCAGCTCCATGGTGACCTTGCACGCGCAAAGTGCATGCGTGCCCCAGAGTCGGCATGATGATGTCACTTCCAGAAGTGACATCGTCACGCCAGTTGCATGACGGCGTCACTTCCAGAAGTGGTGGCAGCAGTGGAGGCCGCGCAGGTGAAAGGATGCTCCCCGCGCTCCTGAGGGGCTGAATTGCCCACTGCGGGGCCCAATTCTACCCGAAAATGGGCCTGCTTTGGGGCACAACTTGGGGTGCGCCGCACTACCCAGGGAGTGCACCCCCCTTCCAGGCAAGTAAGTGGGCATGGGTGTGTGTGTGGGAGCTGAGGATCCCCCACCCCGGGTGAGGGAATGGCATCCCTAACAGGAGATGGCTTATTTTCCCAGCCTGATCAGAAATATAATAACCCATTTTTGTTTTCTCTAGGACTATTGTCAAGGGGATTAATGAGATGTTGAATAATAAAGGTGACAAGGAGTCCCCTTGAAGTATACCTCTTTTGATACAAACTTCCCCAGTTTCTTCACCATAGGCTATTAGAATAGTTTTCCATTTTTGCATATTTTCCTTAAGGAACAGCCTGATGTTTTTGCTAATTCCAAAAATTTCCAGGCAGGTATTAATCTGTGTGGCAATGAATCAAATGCTTTCTTGTAGTCAATCCATGTGATATTCAAAAGCGTCTTTCTTCTTCTTGAATTTTTCAGTACCATTTTGTCTATTAGTAGTTGATCTTTACTGCCTCTTGACTTTTTAAAATTGCCTTTTGGTTCAACAGGGTACATATTGTTTTCCATTAAATAATCATATACTGATGTTGATAATATCCTTGTGAAAAGTTTGAATGTTGTTGGAAGGCATGTGATTGGGCGGTAGTTGCCAGGTTCATTGCCAAGTTCATTATTATTATTATTATTAGTTGCCAGGTTCTTCTTCCTCTTCATCATCATCATCGTCATCATCATCATCATCATCATGGGAAATGAATAAAGGAACACAAAGCCTAACAAGAGCCCTTCACTGCAGTTTCTCTAATCAGACAAGATTAAAAGTTGGGCTGGAACTCCTCGAGATTCTAGTGCTCTGGACCTACTATAAAACATGAAATGGACTACTGAATAATATTACACTGCCCATTTGCAGGAGGACACAATATGAACATTTTTTTTTAAAGTGATCCCCATCTAGTGTTCAAACACTGACTATATTTGAATGGAAAAGGAAAGTAGCCCAGAAGGCTACTGGACTGGAAAGTCAGCCATTATATTCCTTAGGAGGGCAAGACATCCATTATTCGTAAAGGAAATTTCCAGCCCCACCAATTTTTGTCACGCTGCTGAATCTTTTTCTTACAGAGGTGTCCTCACAAGACGTGAGTACAACGTGTGGCCATTGTTCTCTTCCACTGGGGGATTTCCTTTTTCCCAGCCATGACATTAAACCAAGGAAGGGCTGGCTATCTTGGGGAAGGGGCTATAAATAATTTAGGTGACTAAGTTTGCCTTCGGCCAGGTGCTCAGTTTATGCAGATGGCAAAAATAAATTATTCAGAAATGGGAGACAGGTAAAACAGATGGGAAAGGCAGCCATAGCAAACACCCAGAGGGCACCTGGTTTGCGCTTCTCAAATAAACTTAATGCAGGAGTTAAAATGCTAGGTTTTTAAAAAGGGGATAGTAGTGTACTAAATAATGAGATGGCCATCAAATGGTAGAAATGGTAGAAATATTTTGCAGTGTGTGGTATAGTGCAGTTCACCATTATGGGTGGAGAATTTTCAGACTTAAAAATAAGGGAGAGAGCGGAGGGTGACGATTGGTTTACCAGCTGCTGATATCACAGGGTTCCCCCTTCACACTACCTATAACTCTGTGTATATTTCCCCATCTCTTGTCAACCAATTTCGTCTGTTAGAATTTCATCACAGATTTAACTGGAGAGGTGGCCTTTAACAGTTTATAATAAATAATTATAAAATAAATATTTTATAATTAAAATAACAGTTTATAATAAACAGTTTATTATAAATATAATAAAAGATGGATCCGTTCCCGATTACTTCCATTTAGATCTGTGTGCACACTTTCTTTAAAAAATCCAAGTCTACATTTATCAAAATCAAGTCCACATTTATTACTGATATCTCCAGACAGAATTCTCTGTGTGAACAGGAATGGCTCTAGTTTACTTCTAAAGTGCACGCTTTGCAAGAAGGAAGGGTCGCCTGCCTGTTCTCTGGCATCTCTAGTAAGGATTTCAGTGACTTCCAGTTGATGTAGACAATAGTGGAATGGAAAGACCTCTAGCCTGTCTGGTGCTCGAAGAAAAGCAGGAAATGATACTTTTGCACTTACCTAGGAGATGTTTATATACCCTCCCCCTCCAAAAGCCTATCTGGAAGATCTAGAGTGAGATTTCCAGCGTGCAAGGGAAAAAAAATACATCTACATTTGTACCTTTTCTTTGAAGATAGTGTTGCATAGTGGTCAGGGAGCTGGGCTAAGTCCGGGGGCAGTGAGGTTGTCAGGCAGAAGCTATCAGCTATTTGAAATTGCTTTGTTTGCCAGTTTGGTGTAGGGGTTAAGAGTGGCAGGACTTTAATCTGGAGAGCCAGGTTTGATTCCCTACTCCTCCACTTGAAGCCAGCTGGGTGACCGTCGGTCAGTCACAGCTTCTCAGAGCTCTCTCAGCCCTACCTACTTCACAGGGTGATTGTTGTGGGGATAATAATAACATACTTTTAAAACTGCTCTGAGTGGACTTTAAGTTGTCCTGAAGGGCAGCATATAAATCAAATGTTGTTGTCATCGTTGCACTTTAAAGAAAAAGGCATGTTTTTAAAGGACACGTTCTGTTCACCTTTAAAATGCAAAGACCAGAGCTGGCAACACGATTTTGAGTAATAAAACCTGGGCTTGTGTTCAGGAGGTATATGCCGTTATGGAGTACCAGCTCCTCTTTATGAAGTACCTGAATCTTGTGGGCATTGGGGACTTGGCCTGGGGGGAGAACATCAAGAATACCAGCACCTCTTTTTTAGGGGGGGGAAAAACAGTGAGCAAAACCGAGTAACATTTGAAGGGTTAAACGCTAATCTAGCATCTCAAATCTGAAAGTAGTAACAACAATATAAACAGAGTATATACCAACTGGACAAACAATAAACATTAAAACAACATACGAAATACATTTAAAACCAGTCTAAAACATCTTATGCCCTACTAGTGATATATTCCTCTTTACCCTGGTAGAAGCTGCCCCCAAAATTCTCTAGAATAAATCTGTCTTTCAGCCTCACCAGAAAGCCAGGTGAGTCGAAGCTCCCCTGACCTCTTCCAAGAGGCTGTTCTTTTCCCCCAAGCATGGAACAACTATTGGGAAAGCCTGAGCAGTGACATGCCTTAGACAAATGGGGCGCTGACAAAAGAGAATAGACTTTATTTTGTCTCTGCAAAGTATACGTATCTTCCAGCTGAGCTTTAGCCAACGGAAGGTTATGCCATAATAATTCTGTTATTCTTTGAGGTGCCACGAGGCACTTTGTTTTGTTGTAACAGATGGATATAGATGTGTGCGTTATGTGCTGTCAAGTTGCTTCCTACTTATGGCGACCCTATGAATGAACAATCTCCAAAATGTTCTGTCGTTGACATTGGATGCCCTTTAGATGTCTGTTATAAATATCCGTGTCCTATTTTCTGACATCAGACGATTTCAAATACTTCCAATGACTAAATCAATGTGTGGCTATATGAATTGATGATATACATATTTGGTTCTTGATGATCTCACGAGCTACAAACTAGATACTGGAAAATGCATTATTCACAGGCTCTTCTACACACAAGTCATTTGTGTGTGCATTTAGTCATGGGAGTTTCCCCATGTACTGAAAGTATTTTATATAACCGCACCTAAGAGGCACATGAGTATTGTTTAATTTGCAATAGATGAACCATTTTGGTGCCCTTTGAAGACATTTGAGAAGTTCAGAAATTGGCTCGGCTTCTGCAGATAATGTCTCCAACTTGATCCTGCGGTGAAGGCTAAATCCCGTGTTTTGACATCAGATTGGTGCTACACAATTGAGTGTGACATCATAAGTGTATTTTTCATTACATAGCCAGGAAATCAGCAAAGCTAAGCAGTGAATGAACAAAAGCTTGTTAAATGAGAAGGGAAGTCATAGAACAATACTGGAGGAGGTAAAACAGATCAATTACTCTTCAAAAAAAAAAAGAGAAAACCATTGTCAAAATTCGATAAGCAACTCTCATCAACCCAAAAATTAATAAATATGTTATTAGTAGGGCCAGGGCTTTTTTCAGCAGGAACGCGGTGGAACGGAGTTCCGGAACCTCTTGAAAATGGTCACATGGCTGGTGGCCCCGCCCCCTGATCTCCAGACAGAGGGGAGTTGAGGTTGCCCTCCGCGCTGCTCAGCGGAGATCAGTGGGCGGGGCCACCAGCCATGTGACCATTTTCTCCGAGGGCAACCCACTGAGTTCCACCACCTCTTTTCCCAGAAAAAAAGCCATGAGTAGGGCTGCAAGTTCTAATTGCTTGATTCATCAACAAAGGGCAGAATCTGTTGCATGTACAAGTCTGTTGGAAATGCCTTGGATCGGCACAAAAGCATGGATAAGATCTCCAGTCCTAAACCGTGGCGCAGCTCCAATTCATTTCTGTTGGGTTTTGATTAGCAGAGTAGATTATTTCACTTTAGAATATAATAAGAACAAACTCCCGTGTTTAGCTCTAGAAAAATATTTTACTACATATCAGGATAAAAAGGTTACATTGGTAATAAAATAATAAAGAATGGCTAACTATCTACTACATCATGATGGTGAGACTTAGCTTAGACTCAGAGAGACTCTAACACTTACATCAAGAGTACTAGTTCAGACACATGTTAACACATTGAACAAAGATGTATTTATTATTATTTATTATATTAGATTTTTAGCCCGCCCTCCCCACCAGGCAGGCTCAGGGTGGACTACAACATTTCAATTTACATAAATACAGTTAAAAAACAGATAAAACAGTATACAAAAAACATTAAATCAGTATACAAATAACATTAAATACAAAAAAACATTAAAACAACTTTATACAATACAGCTTCTCTTCAGATGGCGATGATAAAATACTGCTTTTCAAGCCCTGGCTCATATGTAGGGTGGTGGACAGATCTTTAGTGTGGCCAGTGGGGGCCCAACCTAGCCTCCACCATATGCCTGGCGGAACATCTCTGTCTTACAGGCCTGGCAGAAAGATAATCAATCCCACCGGGCCCTGTTTTCCTCAGACAGAGAGTTCCACCAGGTCAGTGACAGGACCAAAAAGGTCGGGGCTCTGGTTGAGGCCAGGCGGGCCTCCTTTGGGCCAGGGACCACCAACAGTTGTTTATTTGTTGAACAAAGCATCCTCTGGGGTACATATGGGGAGAAGCAGTCGTGCAGATATGCTGGGCCCAGTCCGCGTAGGGCTTTATAGGTCAACACCAAAACCAAAAGAGCAATAAAACCTTAGTATATGTTGCTAGTTAATTCCCGCCCCCCGCCCCCCCCCCCCCATAAACTGGTTTCTCAATAGTGAATCCAAGATTGTCTTCATTAAGCAACAAAAAAAGAACAAGAGATCTGTTCCACAAGATCTGGGAAATCAAAAGGAAATTTAAGTGTGCTGTTCTTGCCCAGGTTTGCTACCTCCAGATAACTCTGCTAACACAGTAGGGGATTAACCAAACAAAAGGATTTACAATGGGGAATTAACCAGACACAACTCTTAAGGATCCTCGAGTGATGCAGTAGAGACCTTGCTTTACAGCTGTGGTCAAATGGCTGAAAGGAAACAAATTGAAATTGAACCCAGATAAGATGGAAGTGATGCTTGTTGGGAAGGCAGAGATTTTGAAAAATGGAAAATGCATACGCGGTTGCTACTCCCATGGAACCAAGCTATGTAAAGAACCTAGATGACACCAAAAACCTACCAACAGCTGCCATAGGCAAGCTACTCTACATCAGTACACTAACAAGACCCAACATAGGTGCTGCCGTGGGTCTACTATGCCGAAAACCTTCAGCACCAACTCACAAAGACTGGGATGCAGTCAAGAGACTTGTCAGACACCTGAACGGTACGGCATATCAGGCTCAAGCTAACAGCTAACAGCAAACCTGAACTAATTGTGTACCCAGGCGCCAATTATGGAGAAGACTTGATTACCGGATCTTCTCCTAGAGGATATATTTTCTTCTATAGAAATGGAATAAGTTGGTTAAGAGAGAAAGAGTTGCTCAGTCTTCAACAGGAGTTGAATACATATCAGCTGAACTATGTTGCCAAGAGATAACATGGCTAAAGCGACTACTAGAATATCTTGGAATATAGATCTTACTACCTGTAACAATCTATGAAGACAATCAAAGTTGTATCAAGTTCTCACAGAGAGAATACACCCACCACCATACCAAGCACGTTGACATGAAGTATCACCGCATGAAAGAACTACAATATAAAGGCATTGTGAAGACGATCAACTGTCCATCCACAGAGATGACTGCTGATGCCCTAACCGAGCCACTACCAAGACTTCGCTTTCAAACTCTACGAGACAAGATGAATCTCATAGACTGATACAAGCGACAGCGAGAGGGAGTGTTAAAAGCAGAGGACTCAGCGCTATCTCTTTCTTCAGGTTTCCGAGGAGGACAAACCAAAGAGTTAGAAAGATAGAGAAGTCAGGGCACTCTGTGTACTGTTTACTGCTCTGACTATCCCTTTGATATGTAGACTGCTATTCTCAGGACATCCTTCTTCTCATGCTTCTCTTTCTGGCTTTGTTCCAGGCTCCATCTCTCTCCTTCTCCTCCCTCCATCTTGGAACTATGGATGCAGGACTTGCACTAGCATCCGTTCTCATCTTTAGACTAGATAAGTAGATAGGCTCTATCTCTCCTACTTTCCTATCAGAGTATGGAGTTCCTATAATAAAGAACTCTTATTTCCTTTCTAAGTGTGATGTGGTAGCTAAACAGGCAAATGCAATTTTGGGCTGTATCAACAGAAGCATAGTGTCCAGATCACACGAAGTGATGGTATAGCTCTACTCTGCTCTGGTTAGACCTCATCTAGAGTATTGTGTTCAGTTTGGGGCACCATAATTTAAGAAGGATATAGACACACTGGAATGTGTCCAGAAAAGGGCAACGAAGATGGAGAGGGTTTTGGAGACCAAGTCCTATGAGGAAAGGTTGAAGAAGCTCGGTATGTTTAGCTTGGAGAAGAGACGACTGAGAGGTGATATGATAACCATCTTCAAGTACTTGAAAGGCTGTCATACAGAGGATGACACAGAGTTGTTTTCTGCTGCCCCCTAAGGTCAGAACAGAACTAATGCGTTGAAACTAAATCAAAATGAGTTTTCAGCTAAACATTAGGAAGAACACCCTGACAGTTAGAGCAGTCTCTCAGTGGAACAGGCTTCCTCAGGAGGTGGTGAGCTCTCCTTCTCTGGAGGTTTTTAAGCAGAGGCTAGATGGCCATCTGACAGCAATGCTGATTCTATGAATCTAGGCAGATCATAACAGGGAAGGCAGGGAGGGTTATATCAGTGTTTAGTTCTCATGCCCCTTCTTACATGCCCAGGGCAATGCCAATCACTACTTTGGGGTCAGAAAGCTGTTTTCCCAGGCCAGTTTGGCTAGGGATCCTGATGGTGTTTTGCCGTCTTCTGGGCATGGAGTAAGGGTCACTGGGTATGTGTGTGGTGGGGAGGTAACTGAATTTCCTGCATTGTGCAGGGGGGTGGACTAGATGACCCTAGAGGTCCCTTCCAACCCTATGATTCCTCCAGTGCCTCCAGGCACTTCTGTTGAGCAATGGGACAGTAATCCCATGGGTCCAGATGCAGGAGAGAACCTTCGCCAGGCCAATGAGCTTGACAGGTGCCTGACCACATAAATCCTGATGCCAACCTGAGAATGCTACCCACCCATTTTCTCCACTTCTTCCTTCATTTCTTTGCTTTCTCCTTCTAAACTGGATAGCAGAGGCTGGAGCTGATATGAGGAGAGGCAGAAGGATCCGAAGTTACAGTTAGTTGTCTGTTATTTTATTCCTGAAGGAGATAAGGTTTAAAAAGCAATATTTTTACCAATGAAACAAGAAATTCTGTTAAAGTCTGTTAAAACCAGGATTGCAAATTTCTTTAGAACTAAGATATTGTGTGTGTGTGTGTGTGTGTGTGTGCGTGCGCACATGCATGCGCACGCGCATGCATGCATGGGTGCACGTATGTGTGTGTGTTCATGTATGTTTCAGAACGGTGGGCAATAAAGTATATAACACCCAGTGCTGTTTTCAGAGTCATTGGAAAACTTTCCAAGGGTTTTAAATGGGCTTTGATGAAACTCTAGAATCATATGTAGACAAATTCAAGAATGCCAAATCTAGACACCCTATCGTTAAGCATATTGCAATGTAATAGTTAAATAAAATACAAAGTGATTTGGAAGGGGGTTCAGGATTCAACCCTGGGTACATGTGAGAACAGAGATTCAGCATGTGCCCACTTCTTCACATACACTGAAACAGATTTCCTCAAATATTACAAGCAGGTAAGGGGGAGTGGGGGTTAGTTGCCAGGAAGAGCTAATTAGAGGCAAGATTCCTAAGTAAATGAGCAATAAATACAGCTGAGATTGGAATAACACATCCGGTAGGACATGTAAATAGCAGCAACTTGGAATACAGATAATAAAGGGCTTGACAATATTTATTTATTTATTTCATTTATATTCTGCTTTCCCTGAGAACCAGGCTCAGAGCGGATCACAGCAAAAAAAATAAAACAGGCAGCATAATAATTAAAACGCTTCAGTAAAACATGTCGGCATTCTTATTGCACAATCCCTGTATGTACAAGACACCCATGGGGGTGGGTGGCAAGCTGTTTGATGTTCAGCCGATGTTCAGTATATCCCCCCTGGTGGGAGGCCGATTGAAGGGGGAAGGACGCCCAACTCAACCAGCATATACCTGCAGGCCCAGTGGAAAGATCATAAAGCCTGCCAGGTCCAGGTCTCTACAGACAGAGAGTTCCACTATGTCAGTGCCAGGGCCAGAATGGCGGTGGCCCTGGCCCTGGTCAAGGCGAGACAAACCAGCCTGGGGCCTAGTGGAAATTGCAGAAGAGGAGTGTATTCCGAGGCGATAGTGGTCCCATAGTCCATCCATGTTGCCTAAAGAGAGCCGTCTTTGGCCTATATGTGCCTTTGAATATGTGTCTTGTTAAGCTGTTTCACTTTCTGCTGATGCAAGCTCTTGCCAGCTGGTGCTGATTCTGGCTGAGGTAAGCTCTGACCTCAAGAAGAGTATATCTTGATTAGGGGAGGACCAGGCAATCAGGCCTTGGATGGGTGCCAGGTGCTTAGCCTTATCAGCTAGGCTTAGATCATCAAGGCCAGCTTGACACTGACAGCATTCCTTGGCCTTGGCCCTCTGATTAATCACCTCCCCTCTCATCAAGACCCTTCTGGGGAGGGCGGTGTTGCAGGTGGGCAGATACAGGCTTAAAGAATATAAGTCCGAGCAAGAACCTCTTAGGGAGGGACTTGGTACAGATGAAAGCCGGTGTCGTGCTGTACAGAACTTGGCCATGGAGTCTGCCTGTTGCCATCAGTGAGGGTCCCCCGGTGACTGCAAGGGCATTGTTTGCATCAGGTTGCATCTTTATGTTATGCTTTATGTTATGCTATCTGTGTATTTATTCTCTTGTCTTGTATCTTTATGTATATGCTTTGATTGTATTTGCTTTGAGTAATAAAGTCATTTTCCTTCACCATTAAAGTGTTTAATTGTCCTCAAATCCCAAAAGAACGGTCAGCCCATTGGCAGGACGGGACCACCAGCAGGTGTGGATCTGCTGAACGAAGGGGTCTCCTGAGGAACATATGGGAGAGGTGGTCCCACAAGTATGTTGGTCCCAGTCTGCTAAGGGCTTTAAAGGTCAGTACCAAGACCTTGAACCTAATCCGCAATTCCACTGGGAACCAGTGCAGCTGGCGTAAAACCAGTGTTATATGTGATTGGAATGGCATCCCAGTCAGAATGTGCGCCACCACATTCTGAACCATTTGCAGTTTCTAGAGTAGGGACAAGGGTGACCATTGCGTGGATCACAGGAGCAAGGTCGGGGGCTGAAAGGTAAGGAACAAGCTACCCGATCTGATGAAGGTGAAAAAACGCAGATCGGGCAACTGCTGTGACCTGGATCTTCATTGACAGGGAGACATCCAAGGCCATGCCCAGACTCCTCACCACTCGCACAAGTGTGAGCAGTGCCCCATCAAGGGCTGAGAGCCAGATCCCCAATCCCAAGATCCCACAGTCCAGGTGCAGGACCTCCATCTTCATAGGATTCAACTTCAGCCTGCTCTGTTTCAACCATCCAGCGAAGTCCGGCTGGCCATCCATCAACAGATAAAGTTGGATGTCATCAACAGACATAAGAATCAAGTTTGAGTCCAGTGGCCTCTTTAAGAGCCACGAAGTTTAATTTCTGAATATAAGTAAAAACAGAATGACTTAGCGTTTGTAGTGAGATAAGAAGCTGTTATCTCTGTTAAGCCCTGGGGGTTCCATTGTCCTGAGTGTTGTATTAACTTGTATTTCAGCAATCTCCCATTCCAGTCTGTTTCTGAAATTTCTTTGCAATAAAACAGCTACTTTGAGGTCCCCCACTGAGTGCCCTGGGGGGCTGAAATGTTCTCCTATGAGTTTCTCGGTTTTGATTCTTGATGTCAGATTTGTGTCCATTTATTCTTTGGCATGGGTGCTTGACCCAATTCTCAGTCACACATTCACATGGAGACTAACCTTCATGCCACATGGCTCCAAATGCTGGGTGGGGGGGGGAGAGGGATGTAACAGAATGGACTTCTAAGCAGGGCTTTTTTTCAGCAGGAATGCAGTGGAACGGAGTTCCAGAACCTCTTGAAAATGGTCACATGGCTGGTGTCCCCGCCCCCTGATCTCCAGACACAGGGGAGTTGAGATTGCCCTCCGCGCTGCCATGTGGCGCGGAGGGCAATCTCAACTCCCCTCTGTCTGGAGATCAGGGGGCGGGGCCACCAGCCATGTGACCATTTTCTCCTAGGGCAACCCACTGAGTTCCACCACCTCTTTTCCCAGAAAAAAAGTCCTGCTTCTAAGGAACGTTTACCTCAATGCAGCACTCAGAGAATGGAAGGGAAGGAGTTAGTAACTGGTCTCTAGATGACAGAGGTCAGTTCCCCTGGAAAAAATGGCTGCTTTGGAGGGTGCACTATGGCATTATACCCTGATGAAGTCCCTCCCCTCCCCAAACCCCACTGTCCCCAAATCTCCAGGAATTTCCCATACCAGAGTGGGCAACCCTACTCAAGCCACATCCTCCTGACACATTTCCAAGTCACAACTCTCATTTTTTGGAAGGAAAAGTGGGGTATCTGGTCTGAAAAATTCCCCTTGGCAAGATTTTAAAAACGTGTCAGGGATTTTTACAGCATATTTCTGACTGAAAGCTGAGGGGAAAGTTTGTGTGTGTGTGTGTGGGGGGGTCATATTACACTTTTAGTCACATCTTGAACTTGGCACAAGACAACTTGGTCTTGGGTTCTGTTCCCTCCTCTTTTTGTCTCTTTTTCCACACACAACACGCTCATTATTTTTCCTCAGGATTCTACTAACTCATCTACCAACCTCTTAAGGTTGCTTATCAACCAGGAGAAAATAATGCCCTGCCCCTTTAACAGAGGCTTGATGTGTGGAAATGAGCAGCAAGTTTTTCGTGGCATGGAGAAAAATAACATTCCATTAAGCCTCTGCTGAAAGGACAAGATTATTTTATCTCCGAGCAGTTAGCAACAGCTATTTCTCAGAGCCAGTGTTAGCATTGACTGAGGTAGAATAAATGCTGAGGCACACCCCTGTTGTAAAATAATTGTTTTTTGTTTTCTCAAAACCTGCAAACTTCACACCACAGTAAAGCAGAGAATGCAACTTTATTATTTTACAGTGATGGGTTATTTGACAAAGCAAGCATCTGCTTAGCTCTCATCAAGGCACCAAGGGACAATTTGCCCCTCTCATAATGCGTACTCCCCCCCCCTTTCTTTGTTAATAGCAAAGTGGCGGATATTGAGGAGATTTTTTTTTGAATATTTGCATGGCACAGACACAACAGGAAAAGGCTTTGGAAGCATTGTGTTGTACAGGGTAGCAGAAAAGTATAGATTGAGAAAATACTCAGGCGTTCTTTGTATCTTTCTCTCCTCACAACTGGAATCTTGCGGCAGACAATTCTGGCTGGGCAAAGCATTTTTTTGAACACCAATCAATATAAAATCATGGAAGGTAAAATGGAAGGGGTGTGGTTAGAGGAGAAAAGGGCTGGACCCAAAGGAAAAGGAGTTGCTTACACACAATTACCCAAGACCTATGGAAACCTTGAACTGCCATGCTTAGGTCAGGAGGGAGAGACCCAACACTCACCTTTTTGTTGCTCCTTGTGCATGCTCAAAGCGTGCGTGCACTCCCAGGGCATCATGATGACATCACTTCTGGGAAATTATGTCATAATGCAAGCCCAAGAGTGTGTGTACACTTCTCAGTAGGCCAATTTTGGTCCCAAACAGTACCCGTTAGGTGCCCAAATCAACCCACTGGAAAACACAGGTGCACTCTTGGGCACTGAGATGATGTCTCTCTTGGGAGTGACATCATTGCTCTGCCCCACTACTTTCTGTGCAGAAGAAATCTTTATCTGGAGTGGCTAGATATACCCTTTTCCGAGCCTTGTCCTCTGAAATATCTGTCTGTCCAGTAAAATCAGCTTTGGAGGCTGGATTCCTGAGCTGCTACAGGGTACCCAGAGCAACCTGCAGTAGTAAGAAAGACTGCTCAAACTAACCAGGCTGTTTAGGGTGAGTTAAAAAGGAGCCACATGTAGACCTTGAAGAGATCCCCACCATTAGTTTGTACCTGGATGCCAAACAACGCAGGTGCTATAGCAAGTTGTATCTCCAATTAAATTAAAGAAATAATGTGTCAATTCTGTGTCTATTAATAAAAATTAGCACATGCAAATTTCATGCCATCCACCCCTCCTTTTTAGTCTTACAGTGCAATCCTAAACAGAATTATTCCAATCTAAGCCCATTGATTTCAATTGACTTAGACTGCAGTAACTTTGTTTAGGATTACACTGCTAATCCTCTGTTTTGGTTATTGGTAGGTGTTCCCACCCTAACCTTCCACCTGACCTCCTGGCAGCCATACCATTTGCTTCCTTCCACAGCCCTTCTGGTAACCACTCTATAAGTCTCTCTGCATAAGACATCTTACATGGGGACACTCAAGTATAGGAGAAGCAATTTTAGCTGGGAAGCATAGTTTTAAAAGACCAAGCTGGAGGAGATCGCTCCTCAGAGGGTTTGTTAATTTCATCGTTGCCTCCCCAAAGGCTCTGTCAATTTCACCTCCCCTTCTGGGAGGCGAAGATGAAATTAACAAACCCTCTGAGGAGTGATCTCCACCAGCTCTCTTTTTAAACAACACTTCCTGGCTAACATTGCGTCTTCCTACCCTTGAGCGTCCCCATGTAAGATGGCTTGTATAGAGAGACTCTATGGTTTGCAAAGTCACTCGACTACAACCTCCAATTTCCCACATACTTGCATGACCCCCCCCCCACCTACCACCCCTCCCCTCCCCATTGAGCCCTAACTGCCTCCTGAGAGATGATTTTTGCTTGCTATCCTGGCTCTCACATTGACACCCACTCTTCTCTCAGATGTGTCTCAGAGGTAACCATTCTATTTCATGCAATTATATATGCTCGGAATATCAGCATACACAAATGACAAAACAGCTGTCAGCCCATCAGCCTTTCGCTCTTTCTCACTCTCTCTCGTTCCATTTATTCCTCAACTTCTCTGGGAAAGGCTGTGCTTCCGTCAAGCTAAAGCACAGTCTCAGGCTTCCTGCTTACAGAGGTTTCAACATCAACTTAGAAGGCTTTCATCTCTTGCTATCAAGATTTATTATCTGTTAATAAGAAAAACCCCAGGTGTCATTTCCTAAGCCCTAAGGGTAGCATAAGAAGAACAAGATGGTGTTCTCATCAGACTGGGTTCTTTTCTCCAGCATTTGTATTGAACTCTTGGGGAGTTGTATTCTTTCCTTGGAGGTGGGGGGAGTGAGAGCTTATGCACCCAAATCCTCTGGATTGGCAAGCATTGCTGTGGAAGGAGAGCAATGAACAAAGCAATTGTCTTAATTATCAGCTCCCAAAGGGACAGACTTGTTGGAAGAGGAGGATTCAACGCTGTCCCTTTCCTCAGGTTTCAGAGGGGGACAAACCAAAGAGTTAGAAAGATAGAGAGGTCAGGGCACTCTGTTTAATGCTTATTGTTTACTGCTCTGACTGTCCTTTGATATGTCGATCGCTATTCTCAGGATTTCCTCCTCCTGACTTCCTCCCTCTCATTTCTTCTCTTCCTGGCATTGTTCCAGGCAACACCTCGCTCCCTCTCCTCCCTCCATCTTGGCAGCATGGATGCAGGACTTGTCTAGCATCCATGTCCATCCTTAGACTAGATCTGTCCTCCTTTCCTATCAGAGTATGGAGTTCCTACAATAAAGAACTCTCATTTCTTTTCTAAATATAATGCAAGTGTATGATTTATTATTTTCATTCCTGCACACACACCAGCCAGCAGAACCAGCTCATAACCACCTATAATCATGCTTTCTATGCCAAACAATAGACTGCTAACGGCCCAAACATGGAATCCTTTAATTAGGTTTCTGGGGCCAATATAATGATTTATTTATCAAGACTGAAGTGGAAGAATCAACTTCTTCCTACCTGTATATAGCAGACCAATATTTTCAGTATCAACTCAGAAGCAACAGGGATTAAACACACAGTAGCAAGATGCCAAATTAACTCAAAAGATAGCTTTGAGTGGAACGTCCGATCGAAGTACACTCAACAGCTACAAAAGACCACCTGGGAACTGAGCTGCAGGACTTATGTCTCTTAATAAATTCCACTGCCTGTCTCTGGATTTGAAAGATGGGTGGTTATGGAATGTTGGAAGTTGCAATGTCAATTTATTTATTAATATACAGACAGAACAGATGGCAGTCAAGAACACATGGTACTGTATACCCTCGGAAGGACTTTATTATTTTCCCCAAACCACACGATTTATAATATCTCAGCCCTGACTCAAACAGGCAAAACAATTGCTTTCAGCCACCACTCAGCAATTAAGAGTGCTGCAGTACCTTTCACATTGTCATGGAAGGAATTTCTATTGTTAACCCACACATTTGGGGTTAACGTGAGGATCACGTTTAGTGCATTCTACCAATACCCAAGGTTGGTGTGCCAAAATCATAATGACTGAAAAGGACTGTTAATGTATGGAAGTGCCCTTAGATTCTTGCTAATGTAAACTATGTTGGACTTAGCAGGACACCTGAAAGTAATGTTCACATTTTTTTTAAATTCCTTCTTTGTCCATAGTATATACAACACTGGTGGCTCTTGTTTTCAGTTTTGCAAAATAAAATTTATAGCAACGCTACATTTGAATGGAGATTTTGCCTCTTCCAAGTACAAATGTGTGTATGCATGAGTTGCATTCTGCCCCCCACCCCCCACCCCCAAGTTTGGAATGCCTAGCATGCCAACTCACCCAAGATGGATCATGTTGATATCCTTGTGACATTCTGTTTAGATGTGGCTTGTTCAACATCTCCAGTCACCTCTGATCATGTTCAAAAGTACTTTTGTGCCTCAATGCAAGCGCTCTGATTTGTGTCCTTCCTCAACAATGGGCATTGTGCAAAGGCTGTGACAAGGTTCAAGTGTGGGATAGCCATTTGTTGCTTACTTTAAACACTGCTGTCTCCCCTTTCTCATATGGTTTGGGAATTCTTGTCCTTGTTTTGTGGGAAATGGCTGCTTGGAGATGAAAGCACCATCTCATTATAAAGGCTCCACGAAAAATGACTGCAGCTCCTCTTTCTCTTCTCTTCTGATAAACTATTGTTTTATTTATCAATGATGATAATGAGAAAAGGACCACACCACACTGTATCAACAAAAAGATTTCCCAGCCATAGCATATTTGGTCTACCTAGTAAGATGCCCTGTCACTCCTGCTTAATACATCAACGTACAATCTAATATATAAAGAACTTTCCCAAGAATAACAAGTTATGGTGGGTTGATGAATTGGGTGGAGACAGAATACTTTTACCAGATATTTCCCATATCTGCACCTGGTGTCTATGGCCAAATTCTCTTTATCACTTGGTCGGACAACCAGTTCACAAAGTGGGTGCATGCGCAACTTGGTAGTAATTGACCATTTTGCTAAATGGTCATCTATATTATATTGACCTTTTCTTGTTAGGCCTTTTATTTACTTAACCAGGGCAAGGAATTACCAGCACTCAGCTTCCATTTCCTTTCCCTAAGGAACTAAGGACCGGGGGGGGGGGGACTGCCTGCACATAGTGATGCTCTAGGAATTTCCCCTGTTCTCTTTGCTAAAATCCATAAAGCCTGGGGATGTAGCCTAGAGTGTCACCTGGAAATGACATCACATCTCCCCAAACCCCACCCTTCCTAGGCGCCGCTCCCCAAATCTCCTGGCATTTGTCAGGAACCCTGTTTCTTATGCATGGGCCCTATAGAACCCACCGGTAAACAATACGAAATAATAGGAGCTATAATGACCAGATCTTAGTTTTCCAATTCCATACTTAAGACTTCAGGGCCTGGAGCCTGTATACTTGAAGGACTGCTGGCCAGTTCAGGAACAGCCACTGACGGCTTATTTTTCAGCTGTGGGATGTGAGCATGCGCCAAGGGAAGCACGTCACAGAAGCACAGCCGAGAACCCGTGGACGCTCGACCGCGAACACGTGTAGGATGGGGCGCCGATTGTGCCGAAACACACGTGCAGCACATGAACAGCAAAACCTGCGGGAGACACGTGTAAGTGCAATCATGTGGAGAACACGTGAAATTCGTCACGTCTGTTTCGGCTCTATCTTTCTCTGTGTGAATCAGTTTTCCAACTTCATCTCTCAGAGCCAGTGTGGTGTAGAGGAGAGAGAGACAGATTGAGCAACCCAGGTTTGATTCCCCACTTAGTCAGGGAAGCTCACTGGGTAACTTTTAGGCCAGTTACAAACTTTCAGCCCAACCTACGTCACAGGTTTTGTTGTGAGGAAAAAATGGAGGAGAGGAGAACGATGTAAACTGCTTCGGGGCCCCACTGAGGAGAAAGATGGGGTATAAGTGAAGTAAAATAAAAATACGTTTGAAATAAATATATTTGTCCCAATCCATTCCTGTAGGCTGGTGCCCATCTTTTTTCCCCCTGTTGGCATCTATATCATGGAATAGCCCTTCTTAGTTCATCAGGAAGATTATCACATTGTTAAATTTTAAAAAGTTTATACAAGGCTGAGATTTTTAGGAGAGTATTTGGCTACTATTTTTGAATGGGGTCCCATGTTAAACACAAGGTGGGTTGGGTTTCCCCCCAGCCCAACTCGCATTTAGCATCTTGTGTATTCAGCCCCTAAGATCTAGGCCTCCCCCTCATCTCTACTTACCGACAGTCCCAAAGTCTCAGATACTACAACATTTTTTGACGCTTCTTTTATTGTACAAAACAAGGACAACCAAAACAGAACTGTGTTTTTCAACAGCTGATCTTAATTTTTTAAAAAGGTGTTTTAAGTGTAAGTCGCTTTGGAAGACAATCTGGCTGAAAAATGGAAAATGAATAAAACAAATAAGGCCAGCACACTCTCGCTCATACACGAGGCACAACATTCATGCACACGGTCTGCCAGTTGATCAACGCTTAAAGACCTGCTGCTGCCGGTGCTGCTGCTTTACCCCTTCCCATCATAACCTCACCTGTTTTTGTTTATATGCCCGTAATTTTTAACCTTCTGCACAGTTGGAATATTTGTAAGCATTCCATTAATTCGTGAGCAGTTGACCTAGTGGCTCAGGTTCATTTCAATGCACCAAAGCCAAGGATCTTATAGTCAATAACTACTGATGTTTCCAAGACTGCCGCACACTTGTTTCCCTATAGGTGTGGCTGAAATACTCTTAAAATCCTTGTATATGTAAAGTGGATTGTTCTCTCATGAGAACAACCAAATCTTAAAAAGTCAATAAGCCGCTAACATAACAAGGCTAAGGATAGCAAAGAGATTCACCCTATCCCAAAGAGAGAGATGGCAGGCCACCCAATTGCCCACAGTACTACCACAGATAGCCTAAAGTGAAACATTTTGTTTTATTTAAAGTAAGGCACACTAATGCTTTAAACCCGGCGCAACGGGTGACAGGAAATATTGTAGCTCATGCTTGTGCGGGCATTATTAACTTCCATCTTATAAATGAATCACAGACATATTAAGTAGGATTATGGGCTGAAGAAAAAGCCCACATTACACTAACCCAATGGCTCAGAGCACTTTGAATTCAAGATGAAACATGACCAGAGCCCATTACCAGCATATTTAGATTAAAATAAGCTCAAGGCACACATTGCTCAAAGCAATCACTCTCCTGACAGCTTCAAGATGGGTGCAGAAGAAAGTTTTAAATTGACGTTTCTCCTGTGAGTTATTCCCCCTCCCCCCCACCAAATAAACCCCAATCCTAGTGATAGAGTAATAATTTGGGGGCTAGCCCACTTCAGTGTCATGAAGATGCTTAAACAGTTCCAAGAAAGTGGTACGTGAGTGGCATTGGTTGTAAGTTATTGATACAGCAAGCAGGGCTTTTTTTCAGCAGGAACGCGGGGGAACGGAGTTCCGGAACCTCTTGAAAATAGTCACATGGCTGGTGGCCCCGCCCCCTGATCTCCAGACAGAGGGGAGTTTAGATTGCCCTCCATACCGCTCGGCGGCGCGGAGGGCAATCTAAACTCCCCTCTGTCTGGAGATCAGGGGGCGGGGCCACCAGCCATGTGACCATTTTCTCTGAGGGCAACCCACTGAGTTCCACCACCTCTTTTCCCAGAAAAAAAGCCCTGACGGCAAGCAACAAGAGAATTCGAGGAGCAAATTGCCTTAAACAAAAAAATAAACATTTCTTCAAACACATCAGGAACGGGAAACTGCTTGGAAGGATGACCAAGTAGTAAAATGGTTGCTTAAGGAAGATGGGGAGACGGCAGAGAAACGGAATTGATTCTTCTGTCTCTTTTCACTGTGGAAAATGTGGGACAGTTGTGGGGAATAGTGTCTAAAGTTCAAGTCAAACAGGTAAGACTAACACATAAATTAAAAACTAGTAAATATCTGGGTCCAAATGACATGCACTCAATAGTTCTTAAAGAACTCATATGTGAAATAGCTGACCAACTAACTGGTAACTTAAGAAAAGAGATTTTATGTATATGTGCAAATGTGGGACTCACAAGAATTTGCAGGAGAAGGATCTTGTTATCCCTTCTATCCCCTCCCCACTATTTCTTCTTTCTCTCCTTCTGGCAACTCCTCTGACAGTAAGGACTCCTTATTGTCCCCTGCTTCCCACTCACCCACCTTTTATCTGCCCCCCATCTTCAGCTATATTTATTTATTCATTCATTCATTCATTCATTTATACCCCACCGTTCTCCCCAATGGGGACCCAAAGCAGCTTACCTCATTCTCCTGTTCTCCAGTTTATCCACACAACGACCCTGTGAGGTAGGCTGGGCTGGCACTGTGTGACTGGCCTATGATTGTCAACTCCAGGTTGGAAAATCCCTGAAGGTTTGGCAGTGGGGCCTGAGGAGAGTGGGGTTTGGGGAGGAGAGAGACCTCATGAGGGTATAATGTCATAGACTCCATCCTCCAAATGGCAATTTTCTTGAGGGAACTGATCTCTGTCAGCTGGTAACTAGATATAATTCTAGGAGATATCCAGGCCCCAACTGGAGGTTGGCAACACTGCACTGGCCAAAAGTCATCATCCAGTGAGCTTCTAGGGCAGAGTGGGGATTTGAACTTGGGTCTTTCAGATCCTAGTCTGAAACTCTAACTACACCACCACACTGGCTTTCCTGTGGTGGCTACTGTTGAATAGTAGTGAGCAGCCAGGCCTACTAGTTATTGTTTTCAGGCCTGGCTGCTCACTACTATTCCAATAAGTCCACCCTCCAATGAGTCCACCCTCAAAAACAAAAACAAGCCTGGAAAGGGCTAAGCCCCCTCCCCTCCTTTTTGCTAACCAAGACTTGAAGGTAGGCAATATTGTTGTTGTTGCCTAGAAACCATATAGTGGCTACTGCATTCATTTCCTAAAGGTATATGTACTGCTTCTACTGCTTCTTTTATTTTGGGGGGTTTAACCCCCCCCCCATTTTGTTTTGTTTGAGGAAAACCTGTAGCATTTCTAATGTTTACAGAAATAGATATCTTATCTATTCATGGTTCCAATCTCTGGATTTAAGTATCCGCAGAAGTGGCTATATTGAGGATTAGATATATTGATATTTGTGCATCATATAATGTATATGTTATGTCCATGTCTACGTTCATGCCAGCTTTGCTGAGAATGTTAAAAAGTGTGACAAATGTTATATCTGTGTATGTGGTGTCAAGTTAGAGCTGGCAAGTTACTAAATCAAAGGATTTTCTTTCTACTCTTTATCGTAACACTTCTTAAACCTAAAAAAAGTCTAAAAACTCAATACTCAGCATATTGATATTGCTGCAACATAGCAACAGAAGCCAGTACTGTACACTTTTTAAAAAACAGAAGATTTTTAAGTCTCATGTTCCTGTGAGGTCAAAGGTCAGATGGTTTCACAATTAGGGTCAACTGAATGTAGAGACTGAGGTTATGGGAGAAGCCTGCTATCTGATTAGTGTGCAAATTGCTGTAAGAGCTGTCAATCACATCAAGTCAGACCATATCAAAAATCTAGCCTAACTGTGGCCACCTAAATGTACATAAATATGGGCTTATTTTTCAGAGCTGATGACTATTTAACCCCCTATTGAATGAAAGTCTCCACTCAACATCTTGGAATCTCATCCTGTAGTGAGAAGATTCATTTCCGTTCCTGGATTTCATCACTTTAAAAGTTTAGTAAAGATAGTGACTCCAACCCAACAGAGCACGCACAGGACAGCCTAACTCCTCTACTCTCCCTTAAAACATCACAGATGGTAGGATTTCAGCTTTTTAAAACTTGGTTTTAACAGATAAAGCTATCTTGAAATAAATGAGACCAATCATTCCCTTAGCTTGGGCCCTTTCCACACGTCCTTAAAGGGATAGCCCTCTCACCGAATGCTGCCAGCTTTCCCCCTTGACTCCAGAGGTTTCTGTTTTCAAAACGGTAGCAGGCTGTTTGGCTTCTGTTTTTTGGTGCCTTTTCTGAGAACTCAGAATCCCAGAAAAGACATCGAAAAAACAGAAGCCAAACAGCCTGCTACCATTTTGAAAACAGAGACATCTGGAGTCAAGGGGGAAAGTCAGCAGCATTCGGTGAGTGAGCCACCCCTTTAAGGACATATGAAAAGGTCCTTAGTATTGTCTGACAGGCTGTGACTTTCCAGGGTCATGGACTCATGGACAGAGAAAGGCCTTTCCTGGCATTTGAGAACCTGAGAACCTTTCATAGGAGATTCCAGGGACTGATCCTAGGACTTTCATCATGCTCTCTTCCTCCACAACATGGCCTCTTTAAAAAAAGGTTCTCTAAGAAAAGGCCTGGCTGTGAAACTGGAAAGGGGAAGCCCGTGTACAACTTTTAGCACAACTTTTGGTTCTTCACCCAGCTAGGAAAATCTGGTTCGGTTCTCATATAAAACTGTGTCAAAGAAGGTAGGTTAATGCAGATCTGCTAAGACATCTTTCATTGATCAGTAGTTAATGGGGCACTGAAGTCCAGGCTTAGAAGATACTGAAAGGTATAGTGGCAACTTTGAAGAAGAGAACAAGAACATCAGTGCTCGAAAGCCTAGTCATTGCTGGGAGACTGATTGGCCACGAGGGAACCTAAGAGACATTGTAAGAGGTCTAAAACAGTACCATGGTGACTTTATTAAAAAGTAAAGTTTTCCTTGTCGGTTTGCAACCGTAGAGCCTCCATAGGTGCCACTAACTAAAGCCATTCCTAGCCCTTAACCAGATAGAGAAAGGGAACTGGTATCTTTCCCTTGCTCTACCACCACAGTAGCAAAAGTTCATCCAGCAGTAAACTCAGTGGCAAATTACCAGTGCAATAATACCCTACAGTTATGGTTTTGTTTTTAAATTTATCTTCTTATCTGTATTTATCATTATGTACACTAGAGTTTCATTGCCCTTTGTGAATCACCATAGGAATGAACTAGGAGAAAGGGAGAAAAACCTGTGCTGATAGAACTGCTGCTAAAGCAGATTTGAAATGAATTTGCTCCCATAAATTCTCCTTGTACATTTTGATGTTGTATATTCACCAAAGTTCCCTAAAGGCAGTCTCCTGTGAGAACAGCTCCACTGACCCACTCTTCCCACTGGCAGTCTACCCATGTGTGAAGAGCCACGCTCATTTATCTAGATATTTATGCCCTGCTTTTCTCCACAATAGGTACCCAAAGTGGCTTTTAGCGTCACTTGCCATTCCTCCATTTTTTCACTCATAACAACAGCCCTGTTCATTGATTCATTTGAAATGTGGTGCTGGAGGAGAATTTTGCGGATAGTATAGACAGCCAAAATGACAGATAAGTGGGTCCTAGATCACATTGAGCCAAAATTCTCCCTAGAAGCTAAAATGACAAAACTAAGGCTATCATACTTTGGTCACATCATGAGAAGACAAGATTCTCTGGAAAAAATAATGCTAGGAAAAGTGGAAGGCAGTAGGAAAAGAGGAAGACCTAAAACGAGATGGCTTGACTCAATAAAAGAAGCCACATCCTCTAGTCTGCAGGATCTGAGCAACTCTGTTAATAATAGGACATTTTGGAGGTCTTTCATTGATAGGGTCAGTATAGATCAGAGGCAACTTGATGACACATAACACACAAACAACAGCAGCCCTAAGAGATAAGTTGTCCCGACCTGGATAGCCTAAGGGCCAAGCTACACATGACGAAAGACACTTGCCTGGCAAGTGGATTGAGTGGAGGGCAAGTGAACAGGGAGAAATACACTTGCCATTCAAGTGTCATTCGTCATGTGTAGCTTGGCCCTAAGTGAGCCTGATTTCGTCAGATCTCAGAAGCTAAGCAGGGTCAGCCTTGGTTAGTAATTGGATGGGAGACCTCCAATGAAGACCAGGGTTGCAGAGGCAGGCAATGGCAAACCACCTCTGTTGGTCTCTTGTCATGAAAATGCCATGAGGGGTTGTCATAAGTCAGTGATGACTTGACAGCATTCTCCATCACCACTATGAGGTGAGTTAGGCTGAGAATGTGCGATTGGTCCAAGGTCACTCAGTGAGGGAGTGAGGCGCTGAACCTGGGCCTCCTAATCAAATAGTCAAAATACTATACCTCACTAACTGTTATGGGGTACCTTCAAGTTTCAACTGTATGTGTAAAAGCCCAAAGGGATTGGAACCACAGTTCTCAAATATTTATTATTTTTACTTGTCATCCAATGAAGTTTTATTTCAATATCTGATTTTTCCCCAATACTGACATGTACAAGCACTTCACATCTGACAATATTTTATAAAGAACATGCAATATTTATTTATTTTTGTTTGTTTGTTTGTTTTATATTATTTATAGTCCTCCTTTCTCACTGAGACTCAAGGTATATTACACAATATGAAATTAGTACAATTGGTATCAAGACATTTCCATAGAGTGTCAAGGACATTTCCATAAACGACGCCATAGGGTAAATAAAGTTTACAAAGACATAGCGGTTATCAAGGATCCAATTCAGAGTTGAAGAAATGCTGAAACAAAACATAATCAATTCTAGGACTGACATTAGACAACATGAAGCACAGAAATACATGGGAGTACATATTTAAAGCAACAGATAATATGTAAGGCAACATAATGGTGAAGTCTATGGTCCCTAACTCATTAGCGAAGCACCTGAGCGTGAACCGTTTTTTGTAACTGACAAACAACACCTTCTGAGATGCCTTCCCAAATGGAAACAATTCAGAGGTGTTGATATAATAATAATTAATTGCCAATAAATCACATCAAACTTATGTTGACCCCTCATGGAGTTTTCAAGGCGAAGGGTGAGCTGAATTGGTTTGCTAGCCATTGCCTTCCTCTGTATAGCAACCTGATGTTCCTTGGAGGTCTCCCAGCCAAATGGCCAACCCTGCTTAGCTTCTGAGCATTAGACAAGTCCAAACTAGTCAATTACAGCCAGGCCTAAATGCCAGTTTGGGGTCCCCAGCGAGGCTGTTAGAGTCACTCTCAGGGCAACTGGAAGTGGGTAGTCTGACGCCAGAAGGGACATCATTTCAAGGGCCTGAGAAACCTATATAAAGTAGCAATAGAGAGCAATCAAGGACCAGCATAGAAGCTATTAAGTCTGTAACAAAGAAGGGAGAGAGCTCTCTCTAAACACTCTCCCAGAGGCAGTTACGGAAGAAAGCAGGTGGGACCTTGGACTCAGCCAAGAGGCCAACCCAGTGCCATATTACAAAGGGGAGGAACATGGAGTAACTGCTCCTAGGACTGAGCAAATGGCACGTGATGGGATACTCACGCACACCATGGAGGAGACAGAGCTTCTGGCAGATATCTCTCGTAAGGGCTAGGGCTTTCTGAGGCTTGGCTAGGGCATCAAAATGAGAGTCAATCACTTTCAAAATATCTGAAATTCCGATCTGAATTTTGCCTACTTTTGAATATTCTATAATCTGACATTTCACACCATGTTATTTATTAAAATGGAAAAAAATAGCATCTCTGGCCTATTTGCACAAAAAAGAACGATGTGGCACCTTAGAGTCTAACTATGCAATCGTAAACAGAGTCGTGCCCTTCCAAGTCCATTGTCATGTCTGTGGCCCCTACATCCATGTCATTGTTCTAGGGGATGCTAATTGCTAATACTGTGTTACTGTGTTTTGATTTCATATTGCAAATGCTGTGTGCATCACTTTCGTTTCTCCTTCTCCCAGCCTGAGAACACAGCTGGGTAATCTATTTCTTTGAAGTTCACCGAAATGACCTTGGGGTGTCTGACATGTTACCGTTTCTCTCTGTCTTGTCTAGCTGATGTATAAACTCCAGCAAGAGTTTCCCAGACTTCTTCCTGCTCAAAACTGGTGAGTTAGGGAGGAGGGAAATGTTTGAGTATTTAGACCTGTACTTTCCTCAAGCCTCTATTCCTCTCAAGGAAGCTATACTGCTTAGATGCTTCCTTGCCTCTAAGTAAACTTATGGACCTGTGCATATGGAAAAGACCTGACTTCTGAATAAAAGTCATTTAACCAAGGACCTGTGTCTTGCTGCAATGATCCAGGGATCTGTCTGCCATATCCTGTCATCCAGAGCCTGACATCCATTAAAATCGTTTGTTTCTTTCTGTTACTGTTCCTTTGACCTTGTGGTCTCAAACAGCCATGTCCATTGAAATCAACGAACTTAGAAGGGTGTAACTCTGTTTAGGACTGCATTGTGACAGATTTATTATAGCAAATGCCGCAATAAATCTGTTCATCTTTAAGATGCCATAAGATTCCTTTTTGCATTTGATGCAACAGACTAACTCAACCTGGAATTTGTCACCCTAGTTAAATTCCTAATAGATTTTTTTCTATACCTGCCTAAACTATTTTGCAAATTCTATTGAGATCTTAAATAAGGCCCACAGCCTGGTTTTAAAAACTTAGAAGATTGCTTAGAGTTCTTCATTATAAACAAGGACGGCATCTGTTGAATATAAAAGTATGTGTACTTTTTTACATACATGTAAAAACTATTACTTTCCTTCAGAATATCTCAAAGAATCCCAGTAAGAATAACACCCATCTGGCTGTTGATATTGCTGTTTTTTACATCACTTGGATATTTGGGGGAAGGGATTACAAGAATCAAGGGTTATCTGTAAGCTGAGCAACTTAGTAAAGATGTCGAATGCATTACCTTGGGAAGAAATGGTGTGCTTAGAAGCACTCTATTGTGTTACCAGATCTGCTGAGAAAAAGCACAATAAAATTAATCCTTTGACTCTGGAAATGCTCTACATATTGCTATTGCAGATGTGCTGAAACAGAAGTGCGCACGTTTGGTGGGGATTGTAAGAGAGCATGGCCTCTTGCTCCACGTATCTTTGGATTTCCTACATTGACTGACCTTTGATGGAGAATTGATCATGAGATTCCCCAGAGGGTGGACGTTCTTATACAAGTCATCATGAGTGCTCATCACAAAGCATTAGAGAATCACTAGGGGAATGGTTATTGGTATCGCCATTCTCTCTTTCTGTTGGGTCACATGTGCATGTCCTGGGACTGGTCCATATGTGCATACAGTAGAATGAGATGGAAAGGTGGTCATTGACTACCGAGTGCTGAGCAGCTGGAGTCTGTTATATCATGTGTGATCAAGTAGCATCTATGTAGGCCATTCACACAGATGCTGCTTTTATCACACAAGACAAACAGGGTCAAGCTGCTTGGGAACAGCTAAGCTCCCCCATCAGGTCGTGATTGAACATCCCTAGTAAACACCCAACTGCAGAGAGCAAGATGCTGTATCTTTCTACTTGACCTAAGTACCAATTGAGTCTCCAGGCAGTGTAAGCTTTCCCCTGCAATCATAGTACTTTCTCAAATGTCAGGTGCTCTAAGTCAGCACAATGTATGTGCGCTTCCAAGCACAACATAAACAGCACATCAGCCAAGGTGCGAAAGCAACATCCCATGCTCCAAACCTCTAGCTACCCAAACTGGAAGGTGAAGAGGCAAAAACAGTACTCGTCCGGCGTTCTTGATCTTCATCCACATGCATGCGCTGTCAAAGTGCACATCCTGGATATTAAAGCATCACGCGGAGGTGACGGCTGGGTTGGCAGTGCGGCACACCAGTGCAATAATTGCCCACCATTTGACCTTTCCCAGGCAACACAGTGGGGGAGGAACCACAACCTAAACTAGACGGGCCATGGATGTGATCCAGCAAGACTCCCCTTTACATTCTTGTGATCTGGAAGCCACAAGAGGCTATGTATCTAACCGTATTTCACTCACAAGTCATTTTCTTTTGTCTTTCATTAATCATCTCATAGAACCTAAGCCATTCAGCCCCCTCCCTCCCCGGGAGGTGCTCCTGTTCCTTGTTACTCAGCAGAAACCTAATATTAGTAACAGCATGTACTGAGGATCTGGACCATGAATTAATAATGAGGCACTTGTCGTGGAAAACATGCAAGCCCCCCGTCCTCCTCGCTGGCAGCCGTCGGGCCTGACTGTGGCTTGCTCGGCCCTGCACAGCGATGCCATTCCTCATTCTACTGAATAATCAGAAAACAAAGAGTTTCTGATTCAGCTCTCCCCTCTGACAGTCATCGCCCAACATTAATGAAGAAAGACGCGATGAATGGGGGATTCACCATCTAACGTTTCAGAGCAGTCAAGCCTGTCTTTGGGGTATTTGGGCGTGTAAGAGCACCCACTGCAGAGGCATAGGCTGGAGTGATGATGGAGGAACGGGGACAAGGCCTCAGTGCACAGTTTAATTTGCCTATTAAGAAGGCAATACAGAGAAAGAAGCCTCCCAGGAGCTGTAGTGGCTGATAGTCCTCGAAGCAGCTACAAGCTTCTCAAGGCACCATAAGCAATAAGAAGACTGGAATCGAGCCCTTTAGGCTATCTTCTTGTCCCATATTTTAGACAAAGAGAGAGCTGCTGCTTGCTGACTTTCAGGGTAGTTCAGTGAGCTGTTTTTTGCTAAAAGTATCAAGGAAATTCAAGAGGGGTGGGGAGAGATCGAAGAATCAGCTCCAAGGTGAGAGACTGTGAGATAGAAGTAGGGTTGCTAGATTCCCTTCCCTTCTCAGTGTATGTGTGTGTGGGGGGGGGGGGACCCAGTGCTTACCTTTCTCTTCTTCCCGGCACTTCCAGGAAGTGACATCATCACGCAAACAGTTTGGCCTGTTTGGAGCTCAAATTGGCCTGCTGCAAAGCTTGGAAGTGCTCTTCGGGTGGGGCGATGACATCAGTGATGTCATTGCACTGGCCTTGGGAACATGCCTGAGAGGCCCGTTCCCTCCCTCCCTCACCTTCAGCTAGGTAAGTGGGGGGGGGACAAAAGGTGGAGCAGGAATCCCCTGCCCCCACCGGAGGAATGGGATCCCTAGATATAAGTGTCTTAAATAAGTATCTATGGAATGGGGTTGCCTGTAATTACTTTGGAGACTAGCTAGAGTTGCCAACATCCAGGTGGGCCCGGAGATCTTCTGGAATGACAACTTATCTCCAGGCTAAGGGATCTATTCCCCTGGAGAAAATGGCTGCTGTGGATGGTGGACCTTATGGTATTATACCCTGCTTTATTACCTGTCACCACATCCAGGCCTCCCCAGGCACCGCCCAACAAATCTTTAGGAATTTCCCAGCCCAGAGTTGGCAATCCTAAGAGTTACAGCAACTACAATCACTGAGAGGCTTCCCTCACCAAATGCCATAATCATAAGGAAATCTAGGAAGCTGTGGGCAGAGGCTGACTATGCACAAAGCTTCAGGGATCTGAGGCCGCCCTCAGACTCCTGCCTTGAATTGAAGATTCTTAATGCTGAGGTAAACTGTGCATGCTCTAATTTTGAAATTACTTCTAGAAATTCCCCTAGTTAAATAGGAATCAAAGAGGAGGAGAAGAACACAGAACAAAGAGAAATTCTGAAACAACAAAGGGGCAAAAATGGGGTTGAAATCTGTACAATTACATTTACAAAAAAAAAAAAACCCTTGAGTCAGTTTCAGCAAGGAATTGAGACCTCTGAGCAAGTGCCAAGAGGGTGTATCAGTTTAGCAATGCACTTCTATGCAGAGTTACCTCTGCCTAAGTCCATTGGAATCAATAGGCTTAGACTGGAGTTACTCTGCATAGGATTTCACAGTAGAATGCCTAACTGGCTTATAACAAAGTGTGCTGCACAAAACCAGCAAAGAAGCATCACGTATATTTTGTTGAGAATTACTTTTTTGCGCATATGTGAACAAGGCTCAACTCACAATAAAAATGAGAATCACATGCAGAAGAAGGTAATAATCCTGGTACCACATAAGGGAACAGAGAGAAGCAAGTGAACATAGTCTCAAAATTGTATGGTGGGCAGAACTAAGAGTTAAAAGGGGGCATCAAAACTCAGCAAAAACCCAAAGTCGAAAGAAGAAAATTAAAATACTCATGCCGAGCTTTCAGCGATTTGTCACTTGTTTCCTTTTTTTTGCTGCTGTTACCAACAGCCTGGAGGAAAAAAAGTCCTTCCTTTTTAATAAAGGCTTAAGGGTGGTGTTATTCACCACGTGATGCCATTTGTCTCCATGCTACAAAAAATGTCAACTGCCCAATTCCACACATTAAGTCAGTATTAAAGACAGAACATTTTTCAGATCTGTTGGCAAACACTACCCTTTGCTGAAAAACTAGGTAGAATACTCTATCTATGTGCTAACAATGTAGGAATAACTGTGGCCTGACCCTACCTCTCAAAAGAAGGCCACAACATTCATTCTAAACGAAGAGGGACAAAGACACTCCATGCTACAGTGGATTCTTGCACCTCCATCTTTATGTAGGCTTGGCCTACATAGGCTGCTTCCACACACGTTGGATAATCCACTTTCAATACTCTTTAGTGAACATTTGGAACTGCTTTTCCATGTGTGGAACAAAAAATCCACTTCCAAAGGATTGCTAAAGTGCATTGAAAGTGCATTATTCAACGTGTGTGGAAATGGCCATAGTATCTATCCCATTTTGTCATCCTGTGCTTTCTCAGAAGCTCAGAATAATATGCGTGACTCTTCCCTCTTCCATTTACTCCTCACATCAGCGTAATGAGGTAGTTCCCTAGGTTGAGCAAATGTTACTGGTGCAAGGTTCATAACTGGGGGGCCCTAATCTCTCCCCCTCACCCCACCGGACATTCTAACCATTATACCACATTGCCTCTGGATAATGGGTTGTCTCTGAGAGTTTTTTTAAAAAGCAAATCCTAAATCATTTTATGGCAACTTTTGATTTGGCAGTGCAGCTAGGGTTGCCAGCTCCAAGCTGGGAAATTCCTGAAGATTTTGGGAGTGGATCCTGGAGAGGGTAGGGTTTGAGGAGGGGAGGACCTCAGCGGGATATAATGTCATAGAGTCCACCCTCCAACACAGCCATTTTCTCCAGGGGAACTGTGTGGCCTGGAGACCGGTTGTAATTCCAGGAGATCTCCTGCCACCAGCCGGAGGTTCGTAACCTTGCAAATGTATACTGTAGGCCCATAGTTTACCCTATGATCATTATTTTATATCACTGCCTCCGCAAACACTTACTAGTAATCAAAGATTTTTTTTTTTTTGGAAGCTAGACTCACCTTGAAACTTTACCTGTGCAGTAATTTTAGCCTCCCTTATCCTTTCAGATGAACCCAATGTACTGATCCAGAAGGGAACTTCGACAGCAAAGCAGTGTTATAATTCACTAATCTTTGATTAAAGCAGGGGAGGAGGAATGCCATCTTAAGGTACGGAGAATCAGAAGATTTTTACAGGGCAGAAGGGGGGGGGACCCTTCTTACCAAACTTTTTGATGTAGGAAATAACTTTGCGTGTGCACCTGCACCGGGGAGGGGGGAGGGAACGTATCAGCAAGGCTTCCTCGAACCATCAATCTGTGGTAGCTAAGCGCTCTCTCTGAAAGCAAAGGTGAAATGGAATACGAAAATTGCAGAGCTGCAGATGAGGAGTCAACTATCCAAGGGCCCCTTCTGAAATCCCATCTTTCAGGTAGAGTTTCGTGTGCGTTTTCATGTTTTGGTCACCTGATGGCAGCTCACTCATCTAATTGGTCTCCTCGTTTACAGACTAAGTAATGATGTAACCAGAGTGTGTGGGAACCAGAACTATGTGACAGATACAATTTTTCCCAGTCATTTATTAGGCTTGGATACTAATTCTGCTTGCTCTACCTGGTTCTCCTGCTGGCTATCAGGAAATTTGAACTCCTTTAAGGACATAATGAGGCTGGCTATACCCCGAGCTGAACTTGGTCGCACGAGTGAAAGAAGAGTGTGGGGGGAGGGGAGCAGATTGGATGCAGAATATATTTCTTTGCACAGATCAAGTTATTTGGTAATTAAAAGCTGTGAGAGACAGTGTCCTTTTAATGTAAATGAACGAGGCCGAAGTCTTCCTTTGGGTGTAGTCTTCTCATACAGCAACAGAACAAGCTTGATTTTTTTTCTGTTTATATTGTCTGTTTTTAACCAACACTTGTTTACTTTGTTACCTTGTTTACCATGTTAAGAAGAAAAGTCTGCTGTAGTTTATATTAATATTACCAAAATGCATGTACCAGTGTTTGGAATTACCCATGCTGCAAGATGAGGTGGGAATGAGGTGATCGAATCCTGAGGTGATCAATTGAATCCTGAGGTGATACTGAAAGTAGAGGATCACAATTTTTTTTTTCAGGATTCACCCATGTTAAGAAGAAAAGGCCTCCATGCAAGAAGAAAACTCTCACATTTGGCAGAAAGGGTCTAGCCCCTCCTTCTGTTTGATGCACTGCTTTTTCACCTTTGGGGAGTTTTGTTGTTGTTGTTTTTTAATGTACAAAATCATTCCAAAATGGGAGTCCCTCACCTGCACTCTAAAATGATGCAGTCCGTTCTTTCCTCTGGATTCTGGCCATTTTCACACATCTTACCGGCCACACAAAATCGCTCAAAACTCCCGGAAAGATGGCATCTTCCTGGCGCGATTTCCCGTCATGATTCTGGTTTGTGGCGTGAATCGTGCCACAAACCAGAGTCATGACAGGAAATCGCACCAGGAAGATGCTGTCATTCTAGGAGTTTTGTGCAATTTTGTGCGGCCAGTAAGACGTGAAAACGGCTTCTGTTTCAACTGCTCCACCATGGTGTAGTGGTTAGAATGTCAGGATAGGATCTGGAAGACCCTAGTTCGAATCTCCACTCTGGTACAAAAGCTTGTCAGGTGACCTTGGGTTAGTCACTCTCTCTCTCAGCCAAACCTATCTCAGAGGAAGGGGCAGAATGGCCATTAACATACTGAGAAATTTCGTGGTGATCCACTATTCTAGAGGGCCACTGGTGGCCTGGAGTAAGCAGAGCCAAGGCCTCGCCAAGCCCTCAGGGGCCACTCGGTTTAGATTCTTCACCAGCTATGCTAAGTCCAGCAGTTCAGCAATTGTAGGATTTGAGTCTAGTGGCACCTTAGAGGACAACAAGATTTTTCAAGAGTACAATATTTTGAGAGTCAGAGATCCCTTCTTTAGGACTCAAATCCTGCTGTTCTAATGCAGACCAACATGGCTACCTACATGAAACCCAGTGATTCCGTACACCTTGGATAATGCACTTTCAATGCACTTTATCAATCGTTTGAGGTGGATTTTTTGTTCCACACACAAAAAAATCCGTTCCAAATGATCTATAAAGAGGATTGAAAGTGCATTATCCAACGTGTGTGGAATCAATAACTATCTTCACCAATTATGTTTTCCTGCAATCAGTTTTCAGGAAGAAGCAATGGGTGAGCTAATGCCTATTGAGCCAAGCAAGCCCTGCAATGCTAGCCTGTAGCGCCAGAAGAGTCTCTCAGCTTGGCTTGTTCCCAGGGCCATTTTCACTTCCCAGTCTATTCTGGCTCACAGGGGTTGTCATTGTGAGGAGGAAAAACGTAAGCTGCTTTGAGTCTCCAAATAGGGGGAAAGCAGGGTAATACCTAAATAAACAGGTGTAGACCTTGTGGTTCCCAAGACAAGTATGATGACCAGATACAAGGGAGGCCTGAATTCCCATCCCTTTAATGGTCGTGAAAGGGGTGAGTGGTTAAGCAATTGCCCCTTTATCTACCTTTCCTTGACAATCTGCACCCACCAAAATTCCCATTTACATACATTACACCATTACAGTAGGTGGTGTTTTCTGTGTGTGGGTGTGATGTGCCATCAAGTCACCTCTGACCTATGGTGACCCTATGAACGAAAGCTCTCCAGAACATCCTATCATTAACAGACTTGCTCAGAGCTTGTATACTGGAGGGCGTGGCTTCTTTTATCAAGTCAAGCCATCTCGTTTTAGGTCTTCCTGTTCCTACTGCCTTCTACTATTCCTAGCATTATTGACTTTTCCAGCAAGTCTTCTCTTCTTGTGATGAGGTCCACTACGGAAGCTGTCTTTTTTGGTTGTATAGAGGTTAAAGCAACAGAGACTGAGGATGAAGGGGAGAAATAAGGGAAACCGCCCTCATGCTTACTCTTTATTTCAAATGGGGGTTTAATTGCTCGATCACAGAAAAGGTCAGTTTTGAGGGGGGGCAGTCGAAGAAAGCAGGGGGGAAAGAGAAGTCATGTTGTCCTTTGCTTTAGGCTCCTGCAAGGAGAAGACAGAGAAAATTGGAGGCACTGCTAGGGGAAGAGGAACAATGAAGGCTGTCTTGAATTGGCATCCCTGTTATCTCTCATCTCATGGTAGCAAAGGAACCCAGAAACAACTGACTTCATAGTAGGAGAATACTTGACTTAACAACTTCCCAACATTGTGTGATTGGCCCCAGTATCCCATGGGAGCCACTTTCTGATTGTCTCCAACCCTCCATGGCAGCCATTTTTTGATGGCACCTGTGGAAAAATGCCATTCTTTTTGTGGAGTTAACTTTCGATGGGCTGCAGAGGGGAGGGGCCAGTTCTGGAATGGAATGTGATTGGAAGGAGAGCAAGTCAGTTGGTGGAGGGGAGTTGGAAGTTGACAGTTGGTGGCTGAGGAGAGTGGAGGGAGAGATGGCTCTGAGGGGAGATGTAGATCTAATGTAACCCCAGGTATCAAAGGATCGTGCCTGCCCTACACAACATCTAATTAGGGCATGAGTATAGAGAAGCAGAGGGAGAGGGAGTAGGGGTTTCTTTTTAAGTTGTATTATTTCTTCCGTTCGCTATATATTTGCCTGTGTATAGTTAGAAGTTAAATAAATGATTTTTGGAATTTATGAAGGAGGAAAGATCTTCTGTTCCACATAGTCCCCCAACTGCTTGGGCCCACTAGCAGAGGAGGGAGGTTAGGAGGCTGCCCCGCCTAACCAGGACCCACTACAGGGACAGTGGTGGCAGCAACTACCCTTCAGGTGCCTGGCCAGAGGCAAAAAGGGAGGGGTAGGCAGAGCGGGGTCTACCAGTGGGAGGAAAGGCCCCAATTTGCTACAGCACCCATTCTGTGTTCTCAAAATTTGAAAAGTGCCCACAGGCTTAATACAACTGGGAATCTCTGGATTAGAGGATCCGTCCAAATAGTGTACGCAACCAACATGAAACTCAAGGATGCAATCATTTACTCGATTCATCAAAACATCCAAACAATCTATTAAAGTGCAATATCAACTCCAGGCAATCACTACAGCAATTAATCAAAAATTATCATTATGTTTCCAGGAAAATTAGCCTTATTACACTTAATATAATCGAGGAGGTGATTTATGTGTAGAAAACACAACTTTCCAGTCTATCAACAGTTATGAGTTTGTAGTAGCACCAATATTTGAAAAAGTCCGTAGACTGAGAAGGTATTCTGTGCCCAAAAGAGGCTTTCATCTTCCCTACCTGACAATTTATTGCTACAGTTTTATCCTTTTTTCCCCTTTTCACTGTGGAACCCATAGAAGCATACAATGGGTTTACTGGAGATCTCCCATCCAATTGTATTCCAGATTTTGGTGTAATTGGCTTTAATAAGGCAGCACCGTCATGTATCTTTGAACTATACAATGGTTTGGATGATCCAGCCCAGCTTTTCCACTGATGAAAAAGGCAGGAGGGATTCCCTCTGACTACCAGTAAAGCTATGCAGAGGATCATGGGATCTGCAATAACACAAATTGTGTGTAACAAGGGCTGTAATAAGGAAGGCAATTGGGAGGGATTAAGAGAAATTGTTGGATGAAGCTAATGCTATATGAGCACTGCAGAGCCTGTGGTATAATGTAGCTCCTTAACGCTAACAAGTTTTTATTCTAGCACAATATTTTGTGGACTTATCACAACGCCATCAGCATCTCTCCAAACTTAATTTGGCCCTGGACTAAGCTTTCCATTTGTTCAAGGATTTAAGGAGATGAAAGTGTTCACATTCATTTTCCCTGCACCTCCGTCCCATTCTCAAACCTGGAGTTGAACATCCATATGCATGAATATGCTGTGCCTAAGTGCAATTATGCCCAACAAGAGATATTCAATTAAAAATATCCTTATCCTACTTTTCTCCTTATAAATAAGGACTCAAAGTGCCTAGAAGTTGCCTCAAAATCAGGCTGTATACACTTGTATTGGGCACCCCTCATAAATGTATCCTAAATGATGATGAAGCAAAAGAATTTTCTGACCATTGTTTGGTTGAATAATAGTAACAGTTGTGTGCCACAGAGTTGCACCTATCTCATGGTGACCCCAGGACCACAGAGTTTTCAAGGTGGCTTGTCATCATCTGCCTAGCAACCCCAGTCTCTTTTTGGTGCTCTCCCATCCAAGTAGCACCCAAGCTCTGCCAATATCAGGCAAGTTGGGGGCAAGGGCAGGTCCCTTTATACTATCAGCTGTTAGGTGGTGGAGGGGGGACTCCCCCAGCCGCCTAACAGCTGATACTTTAAAGGGAACTGCCACTTGCAAGGGGCCCTTTAAAGTTGCCCCAAAGCTTCCAAATCAACCCCAATGCTTTGTGGAAGCTTTGATTCAGGATTCCTGAATCGGGGCTATCATGCCGGCCCCAATTTGGGAATCCCGAATCTTTACAAATAGGGTCCAATTCGGGTATTTTACCCGAATCGGACACCCAAAACACATACCCCTAGTCGGGGCTACTAAAGACCTAATAAAATCTCCTTATCAATGCAAACTTTAACTAGTTTCATCAGTAAAGATGTAAATTAGAGTTATGCTTGTCAACTTTTTAAGGTTGTTCTAGCTCTGATGTATTACTCTAATAATAAACAAGTGAGAAAATATTAGGGCCCCTCTCAATTATAGCAGCCTGAGTAGCCGAGCTTAGCCTGAGCTTGTCAAAACCTAGAAGTTGAACAGCAGAAGTCATGGTTAGTACTTGGATGAGAGACTGTCAAGGAAGATGAGAGTTGCTACGTGGAGGAAAGCAATGGCGAACTATCTCTTACTCATCTCTCACCTAGAATGACCTGTGGATGGGTCACCCTGAATCAGTTGTGACTCAACAGCTTCTTCTCCTCCTCCTCCTCCTCCTCCACCTCTCTTTCTCTCTCCCTCCCTCTCTCCCAATTGCCCCTCCAAAGAAGTAGATCAAGACTGTCCTGAGCAGGAAATATTGTATCTTTAAAATATTCTAATAGAATGTGAGAAAACATAACCAGAGACACAGCGCGCATTTTTATTGAGCCAATAACGTGTACACTTAATTAGTTCCAGAGGGGTAACCCTGTTAGTTAGTCACAACAAAAGAAAGGGAGTGTTGTGACATCTTAAAGTGTTTCAGAGATTTATTGAGGCGTAAGCTTTTATGGACTAGAGCGCACTGCAACAGATGCATTTATTTCATCTACACTGGAATTTTGCACAGAAATGTCACAGAGTGTAAGCTTCATGTTTCCTGCATTAGAGCAAATAGTTGTTCAGAGAAGCCATTTTTGAAACTGGCAAAAGGACACAGGAGGACAGCATTCCAGCCGTTGTGGCCCAAATCGAAACTAGAGAGGAAGAATGAGGGGAAGTGTGCCATCAAGCTGCAACCAACTCATGGCAATCCCCATGAAATTTCAGCTCATAAGGTTTTCAAGGCAAGAGAAGAGCAGAAGTAGTTTGCCATTGCCTATTCATGATGCCTAACAAATATGCAATAGACTGAGAGCTTGAAATCCATTTCAGCTCCTTGGGAACTGTAGCAAATATTAATGGGGATCAGAAGTGGTGTAAACATTGCAAACAAAGCGCTCACATTTCCATATGTTGTGGAAGTAAGCAGAGTCACCAATGAGAAGGAAAAGAATGGCAGAGCCTTGAGCAAAATGGACCCGTTTTCTCTAGGTTAAGAGCAAATGTAACCAGACAGGTTATTTTAAGGTTGGGGACAAGATCAGTTCAGCAATATCACTCTTAATGCATTGGCCTTGGCGTGTCCCATTAAAGGACGTCAATCTTTCAGTCCCTCCTGGCACCTTCTATTCCAATTACTAGATTTACAGTAGAATTCTAAGCAGAGTTGCACCAGTCTAAGCCCATTGGCTTCAATTGCTTAGACCGGAGTAACACTTTCTTGGGAGTAAGCTCCAATGATAAGGTTGCCAACCTCCAGTTGGGTCCTGGAGATCTCCCAGAATTACAACTGATCTCCAGACTACAGAGATTGGTTCCCCTGGAGGAAATAGATGCAGAGGAAATGGAGGAAATGGTAGCTTTTTTTGAAACAAGGTTTCAGATTCTTAAGGCGAAGGAGACACATGCTCCAACCATGCCTATTTAACAGGGACACTCTTAGGCATGCCATCAGCCTGATCTCATCAGATCTCAGAAGCTAAGTAGGATCAGCTCTGGAAGGGAGATCACCAGGAGTTGCTATGTAGAGGCAGGCAATGGCAAACCACCTCAGTTCATTTCTTGCACTGAAAACCCTATAGGGTTCCCATATAAGGTTTCCAGGTCCTATATCCTCCCTGCAGAAGTGATGGGACCTGGCACTTATCTAGTATTTCCTGGGAGTGTTCTCCATGTGCATGCTTCTGGCACTGCAACGATGACATCACTTCCAGGAAGTTACGTCATCATGGTGGCCACAGGCATGCTCCTGCACTTTGCATGGAGCCAATTCAGCCCATTTGGGGTCAAAAATTGGCCCCAGCAAAGTGCAAAAGCACATCCGTGGCCAGCACAATGACATCACTTCAGGACATTGTTACGTGCCCCCGAGTATGCCCAGTGAGCGCTTTCTCAGGTTGCCTGGTAGTGGCAGGCAATTGCTGGGCAGTGGGGCAAACCCCTGGGAGACTGCCTGTCACTGGCAGGCAACTGGGAATCCTATAAGTCAGCAATGACTTCATGGCACTTTACACAGACATGGTGTAGTGTCAAACAGAACAAGTAGCAATCTAGGAGATCTCCGATTCAAATCTCTCCTCTGCCACAAACTCGCTAGAGAACCATGGGCATGTTAATCTCTCTCAGCACTCGTATCAGTGATATTGGAAGTTATTGTAAGAATCACAAGGTAATGTAAATGAAGCAATTCTAACAGTAAACACACTATAAATATAAATAAATACACTATAAAATACTAAATATTTTTAGTATATTAATGAGCATGATCTGGGCATGCGCATTGCCTCTGCCAATTGGCTGTAGCAAAATGACCTTCAGTATGCACAGAGTCCATTGCTTGAAACTGACCCATCACAGCTACGCTTCATATGCTTATTGGAACGCAGGACTTCTGGAGCAAAAGAGTGTGGCTTCCAAGCAGACGTAAAGGCCCAGAGACATCCTTTAGCAAATTAAGCACTATGACCAGAGAGTAGTTATTGAGCAAGAGAGGAACTCTTATCCTCGTAAAAGACAGGTTTAAGGAAGCAAAATGTTCCTTACACGGCTACTAAAATTTCTATCTTTTTAAAGCATCAATGATTTATTGCTTCCAGGTGTGCATTTTAATTCTCCAGACATAATTTCATTCCAGGTGTGTTCATTCAAAAAGTATCTATATTGGGGGCTGGGTTGAGAAAACATACCTGATTCCTTTGTTGTCAAAGGTGGATAAAATCATCAAGTGAGAAAAAGAAAATATAGAGTGCAGAGAAGAAAGTCTCCGCTGTGAGGAGAAAGGCTGGCAAGAAAGCGAGTATCCCCCAGTTATCAAAGTAAACACATTTTGTTTCTGTGCAACCTTTCAAAAGAAGGAGATCCCCAGCATGCACAGGAAACAGAAGAATGGCCTGTTCGAGGTGGGAGGTATCGAGTGGAGTTTCTCCATGGGAAGCCATGGAGTCACGGCTTACCAAGGTACAGCTTGAAATTGTACAACGTAACAAAGCTTGAAGTTGTACATATCCTAACTATGAATTTTTACCTCATCTTTCCTCCAAGAAGCGGACATGGTTCTCATCTCCCACATTTTATTGACTTATCCTGAAGGGTGGTATATAAATTGAATGTTACTATTAATGTTATTATTATCATCAGCCCTGTGAGGCAAGTTAAGCTGACTGGCCCAAAGTCACCCAGTGAGCTTATGTTGTTCCCAGTGCCATCCCGGGGTCTACCCAGGAACTGTCAAACAGATATGTGCTGGGAGTTCCTAGGCAAGACTGTGGGTTGGATCCAGATTAACATTTCTATGGGCACAAGGGTTTTCAGCCACCAAACATGATTTTCTTGCCTCTCCTCTCCTGCAGCAGCCAAAATGCCCCCCAGATGTTGTTCCCAGGGGTCCCTTCCCCCCAAGAATAGGATTTCAAGGGCCATTTGGGGCTGACATGGGAGGGGGGAAATAGTGTTTTGTGGGCAGAAATCATTGCCCCTATAGAAATAGCTACACTGGATCCAGGCCTTAGAGAGCAATCCTACTCAGTCCATTCAGTGGGGCTTACTCCCAGGAAAGTGTTCTTAGTAGGGTTGCCAACTGCAGGTTGGGAAATTCCTGGAGATTTTAGGGGAGGAGCCAAGGGAGGGTGGAGTTTGAGTTATAATTCCAAGGAATCTCCAACCCCACCCAGAGGTCGGCAATCCTAGTTCTTAGGAGTGCTCTTTTTGTTTCCCCGGAGCACAGAAGCCCAGCTCAAACCAGGAGCACTGGTTGTGTGGAGAGCAGGCTTTAGACTCCCCCATGTGCCCTTTTCCCAATCTGAAATGGTCCCAGGGAGCCATTTGCCCCACTGGAGTTTATACATGTACCAAGGGGCCACATGTAATTTCCCCAGCAGGACACAAGTGTACAGTTTTCATTTTCTGGACAGAGTTAACGTTGTCTTGTCAGTTTGGGTCCTCAGAAGTCAGAGAAGTTAGTAAGATTTCCAGTAGACCACAGGTAGGTCTTTCTGCTCCTTTCCGAGACTACTGAAGTCAATCATAGTCCAAGAAATAGAGCACATGTTTTGCACACAAGGTCCTGTGGTTCTATTTTCATCCTAAAAGGATCTCCAGTAAGAAAGCCAAGAAAGACTCCAACTTTGGCCTTGAAGAGACACTGCCAGTTGACCTGAAATTACTGGGGTAGATAGACCAGACTCAGGTCAAAGGTCAAATGTTCAATCACTGAAATAAAATGATAGAAATTGCATAATAAATTGTGAAACCCCATATACACCTTTACATGATTTATACAGGGAACCAAATTCAACTCTAACAGCACAGTCCTAAACAGAGTTACTCCAGTCTGATCCCACTGAAATCAATAGGCTTAGAGGAGAGTGACTCATTTTAGGATTGCACTGTAAGTGGAGCACTAATCTGTCTAGAAGAATAGTATATAAGAGCAGTTTGTTGTTAAATTTGGATAACCCTAATATGGCATTTAGATTTTATTTAGCATTTAGATTTATTTATTTATTTATTTATTTATTTATTTATTTATTTATTTATTTATTTATTTATTTATTTATTTATTTGATGGTTGTTGGGGGTTTTCCGGGCTGTATTGCCGTGGTCTTGGCATTGTAGTTCCTGACGTTTCGCCAGCAGCTGTGGCTGGCATCTTCAGAGGTGTAGCACCAAAAGACAGAGATCTCTCAGTGTCACAGTGTGGAAAAGATGTAGGTCATTTGTATCTACTCAGGAGGGGTGGGGTTGAGCTGAGTCATTCTGTAAGAGTTTCCCAGGGTGTGGAATGCTAATGGCGGGAGGCTTCACTGTAACCTGAGGAGGTTCTTTTGCATATGGATTGGTGCTTGATGTGCTAATCTTCTCTGCAGGGCTATTGTCGGGTGTGGAGTGTTTTGTTGGCCTGGTGTTTTTCAGAACTGGAGCCCATGCTCTGTTCATTCTTAAGGTTTCTTCTTTCCTGTTGAAGTTTTGCTTATGCTTGTGAATTTCAATGGCTTCCCTGTGCAGTCTGACAAAGTAGTTGGAAGTGTTGTCCAGTATTTTGGTGTCCTGGAATAAGATACTGTGCCCTGTTTGAGTTAGGCTATGTTCAGCCACTGCTGATTTTTCAGGCTGTCCAAGTCTGCAGTGTCTTTCATGTTCTTTGAATTAGCTAGACATCTGGCAGATCTCCTGCAGGACCACATCGGGAAAACCTCGTCTTACATCAAAGATTCAGCAGATTTCATCAACAAAATCAGTTCTCTGAAACTCAATCCACAAGACATACTTGTCAGTTTTGATGTTGTATCCCTGTTTACCAAGGTTCCAGTAAAAGACACTATTGCACTGATTAATCAGATTTTCCCAGAGGATGTAACAGCCTTATTCCATCATTGTCTGACAACCAGTTACTTCCAATGGGACAACGAATTCTATGAACAGATGGATGGGGTGGCCATGGGGAGCCCACTCAGCCCAGTTATAGCAAACTTCTACATGGAACATTTTGAAAAAACAGCTCTAGAATCAGCACCCCACAAACCCAGTGTATGGTTCCGGTTTGTGGATGATACATTCATCATTTGGAGCCATGGGGAGGAAGAATTGAGGGAGTTTTTGAATCATCTCAACAACATCCACCTGAACATACAATTCACAATGGAGAAAGAAAGTGAGGGAAAACTCTCATTCCTGGATACCTTGGTCATCCGCAAAGCAAACTTTCAGTTAGGTCACAAGGTCTACAGGAAACCAACTCACACTGATCGGTACTTACACAAAAACTCCAATCACCACCCCCGACAGAAAAGAGGCATAATGAAAACATTAGTGGATCGTGCAAGACGGATATGTGAGCCGCGCTTTCTCAATGAGGAAATTAATCATCTAAACCACGCACTTCAGGCAAATGGCTACTCCAGAAATGAAATCCGAAGAGCAATCAAACCCAGGATGAATCAAACAACCAAGGAAAAACAGTCACCTACAGGAAAAGTGTTTTTGCCATATATCAAAGGAATTACTGATCAGATGGGAAAGCTTACGGAAAAGCATAACCTTCAAGCAGTATTCAGACCCACCCGAAAAATACAACAGATGCTACGATCAGCAAAAGACAGCAGAGACCCCCTCACCTCTGCAGGAGTATACCGTATACCCTGCAGCTGTGGACAAGTTTACATCGGGACCACAAAGCGTAGCATCCAGACAAGAATAAAAGAACATGAAAGACACTGCAGACTTGGACAGCCTGAAAAATCAGCAGTGGCTGAACATAGCCTAACTCAAACAGGGCACAGTATCTTATTCCAGGACACCAAAATACTGGACAACACTTCCAACTACTTTGTCAGACTGCACAGGGAAGCCATTGAAATTCACAAGCATAAGCAAAACTTCAACAGGAAAGAAGAAACCTTAAGAATGAACAGAGCATGGGCTCCAGTTCTGAAAAACACCAGGCCAACAAAACACTCCACACCCGACAATAGCCCTGCAGAGAAGATTAGCACATCAAGCACCAATCCATATGCAAAAGAACCTCCTCAGGTTACAGTGAAGCCTCCCGCCATTAGCATTCCACACCCTGGGAAACTCTTACAGAATGACTCAGCTCAACCCCACCCCTCCTGAGTAGATACAAATGACCTACATCTTTTCCACACTGTGACACTGAGAGATCTCTGTCTTTTGGTGCTACACCTCTGAAGATGCCAGCCACAGCTGCTGGCGAAACGTCAGGAACTACAATGCCAAGACCACGGCAATACAGCCCGGAAAACCCCCAACAACCATCGTTCTCCGGCCGTGAAAGCCTTCGACAATACATATTTATTTATTTATTTATTTATTTATTTTAGCAAGGAGAGCACTCTTGACATCTGCAGGACACTCGGTTCTTTTCCAGGGACTTGTGAGCAAGCTCAGTCCAAGTTCTGTAAACGGAGGATCGCAGTTTCTGTGACAAACAGGCAATCAAGATACGCCAGCGGTGACACAACGCTGAAAACATTATTAGGGCTGTTAAAGCAATTTTGCTAAGAAGGGGAGGGGGAGAGGGGGAGGAAAACAGGTGTTATAGGATATTGTTATTCCATAACATAATGTGTGTTGATGTCTTTGACACATTTTTTTATAGAGCTTATATTTATATGATGGGTTTATGGACAACTGTGTACTGAGAGCTTTTTATATCCTACAAGGGCTTGTTTTTCTGTTTCCATATGTTCGGACAAAGCGGCCATTAATGCTAGTGAAAGGTTATGAGACTAATAACAGCTCTTATATATGTGCATTGGGTTTCATATCCAGCGGGAGTAGTTACCACCACATTAATATTCTCTGGATCAATGTGATTTAAAAACATACATTACTGAGGCATTATGCAGTGTGAGGGGCAGTTTTCCGTTTGCATGGAGCCATAACAGGTTCACAAGGGCCGGTGGACTAACGTTAAGCCGACCGCCAAAGTTCTTCCCCCTAAGCATGTGTTGCTGGGAGTGTCTGAATTCTGGTGAATGGTGAAATCCACACAGGAATGTTTCAAGTCCCACGTGAATTTTGTGAATGGCCAAAAACTCAGGCTGGGATTATTAGCATCTGCTGGCACATGTCAGAGAAGTGGGGAAATATATATTGATGTTCTGACATTCATAAAATGTGTTTGGGATTGTCAGTCTCCACATGTGTTACTGCAACAATTATTTTTTTTTAATAGAGTTGCTTCTCACAGGAATTTCCACTGAACCGTAATAGTATGTGAGATTGTAGTGTAAACTGACAATATAAGGAATATCAAAAGCATCCGTTCGTCTCAATTATAGGGATGGATTTAATTTCATCAGGGCTTTTTTTTCAGCTGGAACGTGAGTTCCAGCACCTCTTGAAAATGGTCACGTGGCTGGTGGCCCCGCCCTCTGATCTCCAGACAGAGGGGAGTTTAGATTGCCCTCCGCGCCACTGGCGCGGAGGGCGCAAAGGGCAATCTAAACTCCCCTCTGTCTGGAGATCAGGGGGCGGGGCCACTGGCCATGTGATCATTTTCTCCAAGGGCGATTTAAACTTAAAAAAACTCCCTCCTTGTTTCAGCTGACGCAGAGTGACGTCATTGTATGGTCCTGAGTTCCACCACTGAGTTCCACCACCTCTTTTCCCAGAAAAAAAAGCCCTGAATTTCATCAGCATCTTAAGGACAGAGCCATTGCCCAGGTGAGGTGCAGTACACTGTATCTAGAACATTTTAATTTGTAATGTCAAAGCTCCCATTTTAGGAAAAAGAGCTTGTGCTTAGAACTAGACCACTTCTGATTTACAAAAATCATAGCAGGTAGCAGTGCTCTTCAAAAGTAGTATTTCTCCAAACTCTGTCCAGAAAACTTTGCCCACCCAAGACTCCCCAGGGCTCAAATGCCTTTGGCAAGATCACTATCACTCTTATCATGCTAAAGTGATCCTGAAATAAAGGCTTAAGTTGCTCTGAGTGAAAGCAAGGAGAAAGAAATCTCAAAGGAACGGTGGCCAGCTTCCCAGCCAAGCTTCTTGGGGAAATACTTTCCCATGATGCCCCTTTCATATTGCCAGGGAAGGTTGGACTCCTCGGGGTGGGAAATATCCCCAGCACTTCAGGACAGCATCTTAGAGTCTTTCTACACGAGACATCTGACACTTGAAGAACAGATGTCAGCAAATGCAATGGTAGCCGGGAAGGGTCGTTTAAATAGACAGAGATGGCTTTGCTATATACTGGAGCTGTGTGAAGGGGCTGTGAAATGCTGGAAGGGAAACTTCAGCCCCTTATATCCTCTTCAGGTCAAAGCCTGGCTCTGGAAGGCAGCTCCAGCCCGTTTCCATTCCTCGCTGCCCTCTGGTTGCGATTCCACACAGTTTTAGACTGGAGACAGGACTGTATTAACCTATGGCTGGGCTCCTAGGTTTTCAGTACTTTGTGCTCCTTCCAGCACTTTAATCTTTCACCCCACTATAGCTAACAGCCTGATCTTGGTACGGTAGGTACTAGGCTGCAGTATAACAACAATAACGATAACGATAACGATAACAATAACAACATTTGATTTATATACCACCCTTCAGGATGACTTAACACCCACTCAGAGCGGTTTACAAAGTATGTCATTATTATCCCCACAACAGAACACCCTGTGAGGTGGGTGGGGCTGAGAGAGCTAGAAGCTGTGACTGACCCAAGGTCACCCAGCTGACTTCAAGTGGAGCAGTGGAGAATCAAACCCGGTTCTCCAGATCAGAGTCCCATGCTCTTAACCACTACACTAAACTGGCTCAGTACATAGCTCTATATCCATTTTGAGGGTCTCCTGAAGATTTCTATTCATATATACTTATGAGAGTATATATATGGATAAATATATATGTACACGTATTGCTACAGTTCAGACTATAAAGTGCCTTTAACCATTGGAGCCGTAGGGTGCAGGTAACAGTGCTTCAGCAAAAAAAAATTGATGGCCCCCTAGTCCCTGTGCGGCCCCTAGGCTTCAGCCTAGTCAGCATTATGAATAATACAGCCCTGACTGGAGAGGTAAAATTGACAGAGCCTTCAGGGAGGCGAAGATGAAATTAACAAACCCTCTGAGGAGTGATCTCCACCAGCTCTGTCTTTTTAAACTACGCTTCCTGGTGAACATTGCATCTCCCTACACTTGAGGAACAGGTGCTGAGGCATCTTGTGTAGAAAGACTCTTATTTAACACTTGAAAGAGGTGTCAGACATCTGAGGGAAAAGCCTAACAGCCAATTCACATATTACAAACATCTTTGCATCCCCCACAGTTCCTGTCAATGAGATATGTTCTGGTCACTCCATCCTCAGAACTTAATGCCTAGGAGCTTGCAGTCTTGATTTGAATCAGAGCCATGGCACATGCCAAGAGGAGGCTTAAGTCTCCTACCTTGCCATATTGGGCCAACCTGAAATGGTCCCATGGAGCCGCTGCTGTATGGGAGATGTGTGAATAGAGTTGCCAACTCCAGATTGGGAAATTCCTGGAGACCTTGGAGGCAGAGCCTGGAGAGGAAGGTCAGCGGGGTATAATGCCAGAGTCTGCACCCTCCACAGTTGCCTTTCCTACAGATTTAAGTATTTTGGAGATAAAGTTGTGATTCTAGGAAGATCTCCAGGCCCTACCTGGAGGGTGGCAGCTCTAGCTGAGAAACTCATACTCTGCAGAGGGAAATATTTCCATCCGCAGAAATTTTGGTGGGATCCAGACCATGATCTTTTGACTAGGTGAGAGAAGTATAAAAGTTCCCATTTTGAGCAAAACATGAATTTTCTATTCATTTCTTTGAAGGCCCTCCTGAAGATGTGGCAATCTTAGGCAGCAAGCAAGTCTGGCTATAGTCTGGCTAAGGCCAAAGGCATCAACCCAACCACCTCTCTTGTAACCCCTTTGTCAGATGCTACCAGTAGGATTTCCAAGTCAGAGCTGGGAAATTCCTGGAGATTTTGTGGGTGGAGTCTGGAGAGGGTGGATTTGGGAGAGGGGAAGAGCCTCTGTGAGGTATGATGCCATAGACTGCACCCTCCAAACCAGCCATTTTCTCCAGGGGGATTGATGTCCGTCACCTGAAGAGGTTGGCAACCTTAGCTACCACATTGGTTCGCTAACAAGTAAGGGAGGCACCTTCTTGGTCCTCCTTCCAGATGCTCTGGAATTAGAATGCCTTTGAACAAAACAGAATGCTAGATGTTAACAATGTCTTGCAGTCTTTTCCTCAGGGAAAGAAATAGAGTAGGGTGTAAAAAGCAACCAGGGAATATGCCAAAATTTGCTGTCTTGGCGTGGGACTTGAAAATACTTATGAATTTATAGTTAGGGAAGCCACCCAGTGCCATGAATAATGGCAAGCAGCCAGCACTTGAATATCCCCCCCACATACATACATTTAGGGGAAACATAGCCTGAGAAACAAATCTGGCATAAAATATATAACTGATGAAAGATTTCAGGACTGAGTTACGGAATGTACTTCAAATGAACAAATATAAGAAAAAGACATGCAAGTGCCTTTTTGCATCGTAAATCTTTTTGTATTGCTGTAATGCATTTCATTACTGCTGAAAAGTTGCCCTCAGGTTTATTTTTAAAGGTTTGTGGCGGGGGGGGGGGGCGTGTAATGTCTGTCTTTTTTTGTCGCCTCTCTTGTTCATTGTCAAAGCACCCAACGAAACACCAAACACACATCTTAAAAAAATCATGACACAAAATACGTTTGTGGCCGGTGACCAAAACAAGAAAATCTCATTAGAGTTAATTCAAATTAAATTTTTGTTATGGTCCTTTGGCGAGGAGTGGGGGGGTGGTTGATACTGATACTAATGTGTGGTTGAAACCTGTTGCGCTCGATGCAGAAAATTTAAACAAGGAGGCACTTTGGCTGCTGGCTAATTTCATGTGCAAACAGATAAATTGGAGCCCTTTCGAAGATACAGAGGTTCAGTTGTTGGTAGAAAGCTCACACGGTGATTAGAATTAGGTCACGGAAGATGTCATTAATTATAGGTGACTGGTTTTCCCCTCAGAGGACATCTCCCCTCCATCGCTGGCCCCCTTCCCTTGTACTCCCCCCTCTTGTCCCAGCCTTGCTCATCTTAAACTGTTGTCTAACCTTTCCTTAATCCATCTCATCTTGAGTTGATGGGAATGGCTTTCATTCCACCTCTTGTGGAGGTAATGAAACTCTCCTCTTGTTCGGCTGGGCTCCTCTGAGCCGGTGCCACACAACAGAGGAGGGGGGGGAACCCGAGGGCCCTGATTAATGGCTACTAATTAGCAATGTTAATGACCAGGTGTCCAAGAGCATGGCCAGTTCCTCTCAGCGTGAAGCGAGTCTCTCAATGAAGGCCTTAGAAATCCATCGCCAGTGACCCTTTGCCTCAGCTGCCAATAATGAAGCTGAACTCTCTCATTACACCCAAGAGAGGATCAGGGGAGGCCCAGAACTGAGAGCCAAATCTTTTTCTTTGGCTCTAGTGGATCTTCTATTAATTAAGGTCAGCGTTTTTGGCCCTCTCCTTTTCTTCCACCCCCTTCTTCCTTCAAAATAGCTCCAAAATATCTCAAAGGTGAAGACCGAGGTGGGGGGAGAGAAGCAAGAGAGAAACAGCAAGTTTTAAGTCTTGGTGGGGATAACTGTATCTCCATCCCCCCCCCAATGAGTAAACTGCTACATAAATAATCCCCCCCTTTATTCCCCCTTTTTTATTTTGTACAAATATCCAAGGACAGCGTACAACCAGTTTTATTTCTGCTTTGGGGGTGGGGGAAAATATTTAATTTAAACGCCAATGCCGATATATAAAATAGAGTTTTTAGAAACTGGAGTAAACTTTAACAAACACAACTAGTAGTCACCTTCACCTCCCGGCTCAAATTAACCAATGTTTCCCAAAGCCTTTAGGAGACAACCGTCTCATTAAATACAAAACTTAAGAGATCCACTTGTTGGATGTGAGAACTATTTTGTTGTTGTTTTCTGAGAGGAAGACGCACATCTTTTTGAATAATGCAGCAGAGGCTGTTGGCGATTTCTTTTGGTTCTTGTGGCCTTTAGCTGTTCACCTCAGCACGAAAACATTTTTGCCCCATTAAAAGCCAAACTGTGTCTGTTTGATGCAAACTGAAACTGGAATTTCATTGTACCCCTCCGGCATAGCCTCAGCTTGAACGGTGGTGTTACTAACCAGGCCGCCAGCTGTTCTCTGCAATTCGAGTCTGTGATCCTCGTAATGCAAACCTGGACCTTACAATGAAGATTTGGAATGTGACAATACTTTCTAAATGCCAGAAATCAACGTTCTTTTCAAACGTAGCTTTTCTTTTCTGAAGCAACATGGAAGCCAAGTTTAAAAAGGAAATTTGGGACACAGAAGGGAGGCTTTCCGCTTCATTCAATTTAACACGCTATTGTTCCGATCAATGAGAATTTTAGTGGCTCTTTTTAAAAAAAAACAAGGGCTAAAGATTGCAGAACTCATCACACCTAGCCTGCATTTAAATGTATCCTGGCAGCTTTAATTGGTGTTGGCAGATTAATCAACTAAAGCTTTAGTTGATTAATTGATGAGGCAAATTTTAATTGGCAAGGCTGTAATTAAAGGGCATTATAATTAAAGGGCATTTTGCATTATAATAGGTAATTTTTTCCTATATGAAAAAGAATATGTTAAAGACTAAATAATCTTACATTTCCTTTAATATCTAAAAGCAGGACTGATCCAAATGTTCTAAAATGAATATTTTCTAGCTTGGAAGGTAAGATGCGGGGGGCAAGCTTACAAAAGCTCCTCCTCCTTGCTCACTTTATTTGCCCTTCTTTTATCCTTTGCATATTGTCCTGGAAGCACTCTAATATCACAGGGCTGCTTAGTGCCAGAGCAACATTACCCTCAACCTGATTTGGCTTTGAACAAGACTGATTGGCCTTGTGGCAATATTAAGAAGCCAAACCAGAGTGGCTTCTTTCCATCCCTCTGAATTGTCTTTGTGATGTCATCCCATAAACCAAATTTTATTGGCTATGGGGCATCATCACGAAGCCAAATCAGAGTGAAGGCTAAGCTCCTTGCCAGTAGCTACTATGATTGCTGCCACAGTTAAGACTTTTCTTTTCTCTGCAGGGCCCATCCTTCTCGATAACTGAAAGAATCACTCTTTGCAGCCTGCAAACAAGATGGAAAGGGTTTTCATCTCAACTCATCTCAAAAGGCAGCCTGTTGAGGTTTTGATAATATGTAAGTAATTTAAGTAATGTAATTTAACAGATCAATCGTCAGTTAAAAGGCAGCTGATGAATCGGTTACAAATGAATGTCCTCCTGATTTAAAACTAGGTTTCTATTGTCTTTAAAGTTTATTTGGGTAACAAGGTTTATTGAACTGACAATCTAACTGCCTCATCCAGAGATTTCAATTCAGGTGTTGTAGTTAAGGATGCAGGTGGCAACCCGGCAGCCCCTGGAGCTTCAGGCTCAGGGCAAAGGGTGGAAACAACATTGAGTTACATGGCAATGCCATGTCTGGGGAAAAACTCGGAAGTGACATCAGCGTGTAGGCCAATGCTCTAGAAACTCCCTGGTATTACTATAGAGTTTCTAGAGTATCAGCTGACGTTGGCATTTAGCCTGACATCTCTTCCATACAGTGCTGTTTTTCATACTAGACTGAGAGATGAGGATGGGAATCAGAGCCAGGTGTAGTGGTTAGTGGTAGTGTAGTGGTTAGTGGAGGAGTGGTGTAGTGGTTAAGAGTGGCAGGACTCTAATCTGGAGAACCAGGTTTGATTCCCCACTCCTCCACTTGAAGCCAGCTGGGTGACCTTGGGTCAGTCATAGCAGAGTTCTCTCAGCCTAACCCCCCTCACAGGGTGATTGTTGTTATGGATAATGCTAACATATGTGGTAAACTGCACTGAGTGGGCGTTAAGTTGTGCTGAAGGGCGATATATAAATTGAATATTGTTATTGTCGTCGTCGTCATCATCAGGAGACTGTCTGCTAGAAGCAGCCATTTTGCATCCCTAGCTATAGTATACCCTCAGGCTTGAAATGTTGTATCCGATATAGCATTCTTCAAAAAGGGCCTGTGAAGCTGAGCAACTGCTCTACCTACAACCAGAATTCTTTCCATTTGATATGCCAAAAATGATTGTGTGAAATGGCAGCCATGCAGTTAAGAAAATTTAGATGCCTAAGAGGGGGCAGCAATCTCCAATGATTCCTTCCTGTTGCAGTAGGGTATAATGCCACACAATACATGGTGAACAAGCGAGTGTTATTATTATCCCCACAATGCAGCTGGGGAGCTGGGTCTGAGAGGAGTGGCTTACCCAAGGCCGTCCACTGAACTCATGGCAGTAGTGGGATTTGAACCACTAGAGTGCTGATTCGCAGCCACACCACTTAACCACTGTGCTACAGCAAGGCACCAGCTCTACTTTTGTAGCTGATAGAAGTGGAGAACCAGATGCTACATGGGTAAAATATGCACAGCCTTGAGGATTCAGCTATCGCATTTTGCTATGCTTGGACAAGGAACGTAGAAAGATTGCCACATGAGAAATCTGGATGCTTTCTGGATATCCATAACTCGTGGCCTATTAGCATGTATTGTTCTGCATTCCCTGAAGCAGAGTGCCAGATGATGGATAGATAGGAATTGCAGGTATGGTATGTGGTGCGTTCAGAAGCTCAAGTGAGGGTAAAACATTGCAACCTGTGAAAACCGAAAACACTGTTTACTTCCATGGCCTACGTAATGGAAACTACGTCACGATGGTGCGTTTTTTGACTATTTGCACCTCAGAAACTGATGCCTGAATTCTCCCCCTCCCTTGATAAGTAGATTAGGGCTGAATGCACACATCCCAGTGCGTTCCCAGTGTCGCGCTAAACTTCTGGAAGTTTGCATTAAACTTCCGGAAGTATAGCATCTTTCTAGTGTGATTTCTGACTCATCGTGCCACAAGTCAGAAATTGCACTAGAAAGACGCTATACTTCCGGAAGTTTAGCGAAAGTTTAGCACAACGCCGGGACATGTGGATTCAGCTTAGATGTGTTGGAGACAGGACAAGGCCTAAAAAACACATCACAGGGAAATGCACATTTCTCCTTATGCCCCAGAAAAAGAGCTGGCGGAACTCATTAGCATAACTCATTAGCGTAACTCATCAGCATGTGCCACGCCCCTTGACATCACCAGAAGTGTGTCATTAGCATAATTGATTTGCATATGCCACACCCCCTGACATCACCTATCCTGGCTGTTTGGACCCAATCTTGGCCATTCAGGGCCGAAATTGGGCCCAAAATGGCAAAAGGGGGCTGAAAATGGCCAAAAAGGGGCCCAAAATGGTCAGGATCGGGCCGCTGCTGAGTGGGGGAGTGATCCACCACCCGTCAGAGGCCTGATCTGGGCTGTTTTTCGGCCCCAATCCAGGCTGAAACAGGCCCAAAATGGCCGAGAGTCAGGTAGGTGGGGCCACCTGACATGTGACCTCTTTGGGGAACTGCTGGAACTGTGTTCCAGCGCATTCCCCCTTGAAATGAGCCCTGGATATGACAATGTTTCACCTGAACCACTATTTGCCTCTTTGGCCCTAATATATATAAGATCCATCAGCTACCAGAAATTGCTTCCTGACAAGATTTCTGCTCTAGATCCCTAAATTCTTTTCCTAAGAGTAACCTGATTTTCTGAAAGGTCTGCTTGCAAAGATTTCTTCACTATATCACCGGAACAGATGAAGCTGCCTTCATCTGATACCAAGTGTATCAAGGTCAGATAGGGTTTCTGGGTCTCCCTGGAAATGGGCAGGAGGGTGCTGGGGCCCCCAGTACTTACCAGGCCCAGTGCATATGTTTCTAGCCAAGCCAGAAGTTATGTCATCACATTGGCCGCTAGAGAGCTCCCATGCTTTGCTCAGGGCTGATTCTTTAAGAATCGGTCTGTTTGGGGCTGAAATTGGCCCTGTCTGAAGCACGGGTGCACTCACGCCCATGGCCAGCATGATGATGTCACTTCCAGAAGTGACATCATCTTGCCCAGCTGGAAACGTGCACACTGCTCATTTCTCTAGGTTGCCTACTGTTGGTAAGAAATTGGTAAATGGCCTGCCTCCTCCTGCTGATTGCCAGTGATTGGCGGGCAAAGAGGCGAACCAGCAGGCACCTGGCAAGCCTAAGGTCAGTATTGCCTATTCTTACTGGCAGTGACTCCCCAGGGTCTCAGGTCTCCAGGCCTTTCACAGCCCTTCCTACCTTGTTCATTTTAACAGATGGTGGGAATTGAACATGGGACCTTCTGCATGCAGGCTCTACCAGTCAGCCATGGCCTCTCTCTAAAACAACACTAAGAGGGGTGTTTGAGCCAGATCTGCTATGTAGAATGGACAGTAGAATAGACCCATATTCTATGGCTTCAAGTGACTGCGTTGTCTCTTTATTTTATGATGACTGAGATAAAAGGGCACATCTGAATGAAAATGCTTATTTCCCTTGTTTTCTAAAACACTGCAAAAACATGGGCTTGAATCCTATGAACAAGTTCCAGGCACTCTAGACAGTCTCTACTGCAGAGCACAATTCCTCTTGCAGTCGCCCTTCCATTGGAGCGAGATCGATAGAAGTGCTAGGCGCAAGAGACTTGCACGCACAGAACTTCATAGGATCCAAGCCTTGGTCATCATCAGCTCTTTCTCACTGAGACCAAAGGCAGATTACACTGTGTGAGATTAGTACAGTCAGTATTAAGGGCATTTCCACAAACAATTGGTAGAGAGTGCCCTCAAGTCATAGCTGACTTATGGTGCCCCCGCCCCCGGCATGATTCTCATGGCAAGAGACTAACAGAGGTGGTTTGCCATTGCCTGCCTCTGCAACCCTTGTCTTCATTGGAGGTCTCCCATCCAATTACTAACCAAGGTCAACTCTGCTTAACTTCTCTGACAAGATCAGGCTCACCTGGGCTATTCAATGCCATAGGGTAAATAAATACAAGTTTACAAAGACATAGCAAAAAGCGAAGGGGAGAACCGTGTGTGCTGCCTTGAGCTCCTTTTAGGAAGAGTGGGAAAATAAATCAATTCCTTTACACATAAAGAACTACAATTGAATCTATCTATTGTGCTGCTGTAGCACATTGGTTAAATGATTCGACTGCGAATCAACACTCTACTGGTTCGAATCCCACCATTGCCTTGGGTAAGCCACTCCTCTCAGCCCCAGATCCCCAGCTGTATTGTGGGGATAATAATAACACTAACTTGTTCTCTGCTCTGGGTGAGGCACTAATCTGTCTAGAAGTGCAATATATAAGTGCAGTTATTGTTGTTGTTATTAAGTTGTTACGCCAGTGGTTATAGCAGTGTGAGAGCAGCATAAACCAAAGGACCTTAATTCAAAACCATTCCCGCCCCCAATTGCAAAATTTGGGGAAATGTGCAAAGAAATAACACACACTTAACTATTTCCAGTATTATCTTTGACAGGGGTCATTTGGTAGAAAAAGAGCTGGAGGAACTCGTTAGCATAACTGATTAGCATGACTCATTAGCATATGCCACGCCCCTTGGCATCGCCAGAAGTGTGTCATTAGCATAATTGATTTGCATATGCCACACACCCCTTACATCACCTATCCTGGCTGTTTTGGACCCAATCCTGGCCATTCAGGGCCGAAATTGGGCCCAAAATGGCAAAAAGGGGCTGAAAATGGCCAAAAAGGGGCCCAAAATGGTCAGGATCGGGCCGCTGATAAGCGGGAGAGTGATCCACCACCTGTCAGAGGCCCGATCCAGGCCGTTTCGGCCCCAATCCAGGCTGAAACGGGCCCAAAATGGCCGAGAGTCAGGTGGGCGGGGCCACCTGACATGTGACCCCTTTGGGGAACTGCCGGAACTGCGTTCCTGCGTGTTCCCCCTCGAAATGAGCCCTGACCTTTGAGCCCAGTGCACTCCTGATCCCTTGAGATTAAAACAGCTACTGGCTGAACATCAACATGCCTCCAGCTGAATTACAGCATTGCAGACTTGCAAACTGCTGGAAAATGCAGAAAGACAAAACTATAGCAAATGTGTGGGGGGGGAGAGGCTAATGCAGATACAGGCTCCCCTTTCTTCTTTAGCAGTGCTCATTCACTACTACGTGTTGCTTGTGGCTATAGAGTTAAGAAGTCATAAGAAGGGTAAACCTGAGCATACAGAGAGTGCCTTTGCCTCACTTTTGAGCCACTACTGTTTGTCCTGAAAAAACAAATTAGAGATGGACTTAGGGTTGCCAACCTCCAGGTGGGATCTGAAGATCTCCTGAATTACAACTGATCTCTATACTACAGAGATCAGTTCCCCTAGAGAAAACGGCTGCTTTGGAGGGTAGACCCTATGGCATTATACCCCACCAAGGTCCCTCCCCTCCTCAAATTCTGCCATCCCCAGGCTGCACCCCCAGATCTCCAGGAATTTCCCAAACCTGACCTGGCAACCCTAAAGCAACTGTCAAAGTCCCATCCCACCCACCCCCGGCCCCTCTGTTTCTACAAATTACTCACTTTCCCCATCTCCCTTTATATCATTTTGGAAAGGCTGTTTCCAATATTTTTTGGAAAGTTATAACGCATAGGTGACCGTACCAGACCTCCCTGCTGGTTTATACTCTTGCGTGCGTCTCTCCCTCGGCTGTTATCCCTGTTTCATTGTCATTGATTTACCCTCCTAAGATGCACCACTTTTCATCATGTGACAGTCCTTTCCAAACGTATTCTGTATTCTGTGTATGTTTTTCTTGTTTTTTTAAGTGATGTTTCTAACAAAACTGACCTTTGGAGCATTTTCTTCACAACAGGGCGGCAAAATCTCTGCTATCAGTTTGGAGACTTCATGAGAAAGTTGAAGGCTGGCGGGGAAATTGCACAATGACCCGCGGAAGGGAGGGGTAGAGCCGTGTTCTGGCACAGAAACATGCAAATGGGGCACATTCTTCAGTTTTCTCATGATGGATCGCCTCAGAAACTCCAGCGCCAAGCTGCTGAAATGCTAATGAAGGGGACGCATCAATGGGCCGTGTCATCCTGGGGGCTTCGGAAGGGGACCAAGCGGGGGGGGGGCAGAGAAAGAAAAGAAAAAGGGAGAAACGGGGAGGTGGTGAGAGAGCAGGAGGGGCCTGAAAATCATGGAGGCTGTCCCACTCTGAAAATTAAATGGGCAGAAGGATGAAATGGGAGCCGCACAGAAACTCTGGCCAACATGTCCATTTGGGCTCCCAAAGAAAAGCGCTCGCAAGCCAACTGCCTCTTTCCCTCAGGGAGTGAAAAGCTGCCCTCGGGATCTGCAAATGTCAGCCTCCCTTCTCTCCTCTTCCCCTCTGGCTCAATTCCCCATCAAAACAGAAGTCTGAGAACTGGGGGTGGGGGAGAGCGTGCCAGTTTTGTGGAATGAAAACCACAAGTTGTGGTTTTGTGTCTGTCAAGAAGGCGTTTCAAAAGCAATGTGAGATTTGGAAGCCGAGACTATATATTTGACTTCATGTCCCGGTGGTGGCACTTCCTCCGCAGCTTCAGATCTACATTTTCCCCCTCCCCAAAACAGGACAAAAATAAAAGCGGAACCTGAGCTGGTATTCCACAGGAGGGTTGGTAACTCTGGCCGTGTGGGGAGGCTCATGTACACAGCAGGTGTCGCAAAAGCCCCTGATTCATCTTGGTGATGAGGTGGCATCCGCACACCATTGGCTATTGCACTGTTTTTGGACTGTAGCAGTCGTTCACAACTGGATTGTCCTTTGTGGAAAAGACCAGTCAGCAGGTGAGCGATTGCTGTACTGCCAAGATAGCACAATCGGCAATGATGTGTGGATGAAGCCATATAGCTTTTCTAAAACTAAGACTGAGAAGAACACAGAATCCCACACTGCCGTGAAGCTCGAGGATTGATCTTCGGCCAGTTACTCTCTGCCTAACCCGCCTCACAGGGTTGTTGTGAGAATTCAGTCGGTTGGTTTACGCTGCTCCAGGATGGAAGCATTGGTAGTAGCAGTTGACTGGCCAGACCACAGGCAGGAATGTGGAGAGATACCTCCTTTCTGTGAACCTCCTCTGTCACCTGAGACACATTCTGGTATTACCAAAGAAGCAGGGCTTTTGGGGAGGAAAAGAGGTGGTGGAACTCAGTGGGTTGCACTGTGGTGCAGAGGGCAATCTAAACTCCCTTCTGTCTGGAGATCAGGGGGCGGGGCCACCAGCCATGTGACCATTTTCAAGAGGTTCCGGAACTCCGATCCATCTCGTTCCAGCTGAAAAAAAGCCCTGCAAAGAAGTATGGTACCCTGGATAACATCAGACACCCTGAGGTCTATTTCCCCCCAGGCTTGGAGGCTGTGGCACCTTGGATGCAACAGAAACATTCTCCCCGGCATTGGAAGGATATTCTCTTTCCATCTACCCCCCCCCCCAATATTCAACAACCCATAGCCAAGTATTCTGGTAGGGTGGTACAGGTGGCTGCCTGGGCTAAACTAATTATCCTATGAGGTAATTGGTTTAGCCCAGTAGGGCGGAGTCAGTAGCTACAGCCAGGTAGCTGAGGAAGAAGCTCATCACTGGGGAGCTGAATAATAATTAATGTTGTGTACCGAGCCTGGAGCTCAGAATGATTGCAGCCCTGAGTGATTTCAGCCAAAACAAGGTTCTTTATTGCAAGCCAGAACAGACAGACGACAGCAGACACTACTCACTAGATGAGGCACAAGCTGAACAGAAGCCCTCAATATATACACAGAAACCCTGCCCCAAGAATAGCCAGTAACCAATAGCAACACATATTTTAGAATGCCCTCATTTGCATGAACTATATACAATGTGTTATACATGCAGGCCACTGATTGGTCTTTATTTGAGAGGACCGATTGGGTGCTGCCCCTAGAAAGTAACCAATGGATATGCAGACAAATGTAACCAATGGAAGTGCAGGCATTAGGAACCTTAACCTATCATGCAGCTCAACACAGTGCATAACCTTTAATACAATAGAGCAGGAGTGGGCAAATTGCGGCCCGCGGGCCACATGCGGCCCGCTACAGAGTTTTTTGTGGCCCGCCAAGACAGTAGAAAAGTGTGATAGGGTACATTTGTCTCATTAAACTGATTCTAAAATTAAATGTGCTTGCAGCTATAGATGATATGAAATTAGCACAATAAATAAATTGAATAAAACTACCACTATTTTATTTAATTTATATTTATTGATTTTTATGATACAATTTATACCTTTTCTGAAATGCAAAGTTAACTAATGAATGCAATCATTTTAAAAGGTGTGGCCCTCCGCTCACCTCCGCTCCCACAAAGTGGCCCCTGAGCCAAAACAATTGCCCACCCCTGCAATAGAGGCCTAGTCTGGCCTAACTCAGCCCAATACACAACAATTAATATGCTCTTATCACCTTGAATAAGGTAATCAGAAATGTTGTATGTGAACAAAAGGGGTGTTTGAGCATTGTGTTTGGTTGATGTTAGTGGGATTGTATTATTTTTGCAGGGCTGTAATTCCCCAAGAAGGGGACAGAATCCTGGGTTCCAGGTGCTTCAAATTGGAAAGACTGTGAAAAAGGACTCTACCACTTGGTGAGATCTGACAAGTTGAACTGCTTACCTTTTCAAAGACATTGTTGGCTGAAAGTTTCTGTATGGTTGCACTTAATGAGTTTAGTTAAAGGAAAAAATAGTCGTATTGTATTTATTGTTAAATGATTTTTAAAAAATTCTTAACTTATAGATGTGTGAAAATTTGCTTCCTAACCCCGTAGAACCCATACAAAGTTACACCTGCACATAGAGTTGCCAACTCTGAATTAGGAAATCCTGGAGAGTTGTGGGGGATCTCAGCAGGGTATAATGCCATTATTAAGTCCTCTCTTCAAAACAGCCTTTTTATCTAGGGGAACAGACCCCTGCAGTTGCTTTTTTTTCTGTGGAGGTTCTCTTCCTTCTTACGATCCTATATTTTCAGGTAGGAGCTTGAGTTGGTTATACTAAACACAGGTAGTGGAGTTCTCTAAACCCTACGTGGCTCTTGGTTGGGTTGATGTTTAGACTGGCCTTGTCCAGTGCTTATAGTACTGTCTGCAGGGGTGTCCAGTGGGTATCCTAGTTGGGGCTTTAAAATGATTACTGTCATCCAGATGTGCCAAGGCAAGGGTTCCCAACATGGTGCCCGTGGGCACAATTGTACCTGCTGACAGTGCCGGATCTAGTGTTCCTGGCGCCCAGGACAAGCAAAGTTTGCTCCCAGCATCGCGTGATGACATCACTTCATGATGTCATCACATGGGGCAGGCATGCCGCCAGCAGAGTGGCGGCAGCACCGGTGGCTGGGAGGCCGCCCACACCACTTGCGGGCCCCGCTGAGGGGGTGACCAGCTTGCCGCACGCTCCCTGTCCTGCGGTGCAGGCAAATGGCACGGGCGGCCTCCCAGCCCTCCATGCTACTCGCTTGCCCATGTAGGGTTTAGAGAACTCCACTACCTGTGTTTAGTATAACCAACTCAAGCTCCCACCTGAAAATATAGGATCGTAAGAAGGAAGAGAACCTCCCGGCGGTTGGCAGCTGTGCCCGGTGCCTGGCGCCCCCTCTTTGGTAGCGCCGGGGGCAGACTACCCCCCTACCACCCCCTCAATCCAGCTCTGCCTGCTGACACCTTTTCTGGTGCCCACAAAGTATTTTTAGAAAGTGAAATGTGGTGGCCATTCCATGCAAACCAAAATACATCACATAAAAGTGAAAAAGGCTTTGGGGCATAGCAAATGGTGCCTTTTTCCTTGTTCTCAGATCACATCAGTACATGCTAGTAGCCTTTATTGAGGTTCAGGCCCCGTGTAGCCCAAGATGGTTGAGTAGGACATCAGCCCTTGGCCTGGGACAGGTGTCAAAGTAGGCAATGTGATTCACTTCCTAATAATGGACGCGAAAGCAGATGCAACCATCTGGCTTGGGTACCAAGTCTCGGGCTTCACCACAAGTTACAAGAAGCCTAAGTTCAACATTTTCATCACTTCAGCTTCCACCTCCTCCCAGCACTTGATAGTGGCATTTAGAATTGTGCAAAAGGAATCTCCTCGTATTTGGTCTCCATTGTAATTCTGGGAGCTCTCCAGCCACCACCTTGAGGCTAGCAACCCTCCCATGAGGAGCACAGACAAGCCTGAAAGCAAGCTGCAAAAGTTTGTACACAATTTGCAACTTGCCGTGTGGACTCCCCACTACACAGCTGCCCCTTCCTTTAACCCTTTATCTAGTGGGATGTGGGTGACAGGGAGGCCTCCAAGCCAGGCTTTCCCTAGAAAGAATGGCAGTGTTGTCTAGGGCATCCAAAGCTATGGAAATCACACTTCTGGGTTGCGCTAGGCTTTGTCGCAAGCCTGGCTAGGGCAGACAGACATCATGAACGCATGCAGTAGTGGTGGTTCCAAGCATTCTAACTGCTGCTGTGTGTCACATTTAAGGTGGCCAAAAGTGTTTAGCTGAAGTCGGCACCTCCATGCCTTACCCAATCAGACACAGAGGGTTGAGTATGGATAGTGGTCTATAGACCTTTAATTGCAATGAAAGGAGAGAGAACAAAATGCTCCCCAAAAATGGTTCCTCCCTTAAGCGAATAACTTTTATAGCAATTATGACATCAGAACATCAGTGTAATAAATTGTGATTGGTTTACAGTTACGTTGCAATTAGAAATTTTGGTACGCATGTCACCTTTTAAAGGGCAAAGTCAGCTCCATGTTACATGGCACAGAATAAGCTGCTGCCTGAGGATGTTACCTTTTAAGCATTCCTTTCTGCCTGTATGTATCTGGCACACAGTGTGTTGCTTGTACCGTTATCTCAGAGCAGAACCACAAGTGACAAAAGGCACAGATTGGACACTTGTCTGCTTCCCTCAAGTTTTGATGGGAAATGTAGGCGTCCTGGTCTCGCAGCTTCGCTCTCTGACTGCTGTCCAATGGACTTTTCAACTGTCACTTGTCCAACATTCCGCCAAGCTGCCTACATTTCCCATCAAAACTTGAGGGAAGCAGACAAGTGTCCAATCTGTGCCTTTTGTCACTTGTGGTTCTGCTCTCAGAGTGCTGAATTCTTGCTTTCAGGACCTAATGTAACCTAATGTAACACATAACCAAGAAATCATTGCTTGTATTCGCTCTATCAGCAACATACAATTAATTGTTAATTTTTATAGCTTAGCTTGGCTGTGGTATCAAAAGGTTTAGCAATCTCCAAGTGGGGCCTGGAGTTCTCCTGGGATTACAACTGATCCCTGGACTACAGAGAGCAGTTTCGCTGGAGGAAATAGTAAAAAGTCCAGTAGCACCCTTAAGAGTAACCAGCTTTATTGTAGCATAAGCTTTCAAGAACCACAACTCTCTTTGTCATATGCATTGGTTAGTGAGTGGAGCAACTGATTTCCAGCTTTCCAGTTGCATGTACTGATTGGTGGTTGTGTGTGTGTTATCTTCGACCTCTGGCAACCCTAGGAATGAGAGACCTCCAAAACATCCTATCGTTAACAGATTAGCTTAGATCCTGCAAACTGGAGGACATGGCTTCTTTTATTGACTCAAGCCATCTCATTTTAGGTCTTCCTCTTTTCCTACTGCCTTCCACTTTTCCTGGCATTATTGATTTTTCCAGAAAGTCTTGTCTTTTCATGATGTAACCAAAGTACGATAGCCTTAATCTTGTCATTTTAGCTTCTAGGGAGAATTCAGGCTTGATTTGATCTAGTACCCAGTTTTTTGTCTTTTAGGCTGTCTCTCCGAACTTAGTCAGTATATACTTGGATATAAAGTCCGCCAAAATGTAGCTCTGGAGAAAACTGTAGCTGGAATGCAGGGTGGCTCTGTAGTGCTACAGGTAGCTGGCTTGCGAACCTGTTTCAGTTGATACTTTTTTCAAGGCATTTGGTGAGTCATCAGTAATTCTTGCAGCATACTTCCTATGTCAGTTACATCATGCAACCAGGTGGCTGACTCAAGCCTGACTTCAATAGCACATTACTTCTCAGCTGCAGAGTGTACTATAAATCATCCAAGGACACCTTGATTGAATGATGATTGATTGATTGATTTAAAACCATTCTATACTGACTTTCCAATAAAATAGGGTTCCCAAGGCAGCAAACATCAAAGCATTAAAACATCAAGAAATTAAACAACATTTAAAATATACCTATACATAAAGTGTTTAAACAATTCAATAAAACACTCAAACACACATAACAATACAGTCACGGAGGAAAGCCAATAATGGTTGTGGGGGGGTCACCACACAAACAAAAAAACTGCTGGTAGAAGACAATAGAAGGAAACAGATTGTTCTCCCTAGGGAGAGAGTTTTGGTGCCACAACCAAGAAGGCCCTTTCTTAGAGTCTCTCTACCCAAGACATCTCAGGGGACGCTCAAGTGTAGGAAGACACAATGTTAGCCAGGAAACGTAGTTTAAAAAGATAGATCTGGCAGGGATCACTCCTCAGAGGGTTTGTTAATTTCATCTTTGCCTCCCAGAAGGCTCTGTCAATTTACCCTCCCCTTAGGGGAGGCGAAGATGAAATTAACAAACCCTCTGAGGAGCGATTTTGACCAGCTGTGTCTTTTTAAACTATGCTTCCCAGCTAACATTGCATCTCCCTACACTTGAGTGTCCCCATGTAAGATGTCTTGTGTAGAGAGACTCTCAGGTTGCCTTCCTCTGGTTGATTAGATTAACTATAGTTCCATTTATGTATATGTAGGTACAAAATGCATTTTATATGTTGACAGAAGCGTATTACTGCAAGCATTGCGTTATCAGCATGACTTTGTTCAGTCAGCACTGCTCCTGTCCAGGTGTTATCATTTTAAAAGTGGCTTTGTGGTGCTATTTGCGGGGGGGGGACTGTTGAACAATTTTTTAAAAAAAAACCTCCTACTGTGCACACACAATCCATTGCACGCATGTGTGATCGATGCACTGCATCGATGCCATTTTTTTAAATGAACCTTTGAGCCTTTGGTGACTAGGGGAGGGGCGCTAAAAGTTCAGATAATTAGATATTGGGATGCAAATTGGCTTGGAGTGACTGACTTTGGCAACAGTTGCCTAAGACTACAATCCATCGGGACATCTCCTCCGCCAGCCCTGCGTGGAGTTGAATGTGCAAATTCCCATTTATTTCTACAAACGAACGCAGCAGACGTCCCACCGACCCACCCCCCTGCAGTAGATTGTGCCCAAAGTCTCTAAAACTAATTAAAAGGCCTTGTCCCTTATTTGCCGAAGATCTCATTATTTGTGCAGGGGGGAAAATAGTAATAATAAAATGAGCCCCCTCCCCAGCTGTCTGGATCTCCCGCAATTACAGTGTGAATTGCAGGAGAGGATTAAATGAAGGGCTCTTGGGTTGGAGGGGGGACGTGATAGGTTTCAACTCAAGAGCAGTAAAACAGCTGTTCGGGGACCCTGCACCTGCTGGCTAGCAGGCTGTTTTTTACCTCCAGACGCAAACAGGCCATTCTGCCCCTCTCTCCCCCTTCTTTTCACACTAACTCTCAATCTGGAAACAGAAAAGGGAGAATTAAAAACAACGCTCCCCCCCCCCATGCCATCCTCTTTAAAACCCTTAAAAGAAGCTCATCTGAAGGAACAGGAGAACACTTCTCTCGAGAAGACTCAAACGCAGGAAGCGTCCTCCAAGGCCTGTAAAGTAGGGGAAGCCAGGCAGTTCCATTTTAATTCACAGACGAGAGTGCAAGATCTGATCTTGGCAAAGTTTCAATGTAAATGGGATGGGGTGGCGGGAGGGAGTTTGAAGGGGGTGAAGAGAAGAAAGGGCCCTCTCTTCCTCTCTCTCTCTCTTTTTACTGTTTCACGCTTCCAAGTCCTGCCGATCAGCATAAGCTCAACTCGACATTCTGGGAATAGCAATGAGACTGGACTCGACAATCAAAACACGTTTTTTTTAAAAAAGTTTGAGGATTCAGAAACTTTTTCTTGCATCTCTACTAGCCAATAAAATAGGAGCTCAATTAAAGGGGGGAAAGGTACTGGGAAGGGAGAGAGACCAGTGAGGATTTTTAATTAGTCCAAATGCAAGATTTTTTTTAATTAGGTGCCTGTGCCACCCCTGTAGTCTGAAGCTCTATGTATTTGTGCAGAGCAACGTTGGAAAGTGGGGACCTGGACGGTTTGTTCTCTTGCGCTCTGTCTCTCTCGGACATGTTCACAAACAGATTGCTTGCCTCAAAAGCAAATTAAGCGCTGCTTGAATGTATCCAGCCACTCCAAAGGAGGCAGAGGCCTCCGAGAGCTTTTTAAAAAAAACGGAGAGATGCCAAAATGCAGAGTGGCATAACTAAAGGGAGTTGAAGGAGGTCCCTATGGTTTGCAGCTGCATCTATTAAATAAATGCTATATTCAGTTCCTCATTACGTGTGCAGTTGGTTGCTGTTCGGTGCTGATTGTATACAGGTGCACAGCCGGACGACCCTATGCTGGAAGATCTTCTGTACTCTTTCAGAGTCTGATCCCTCAATGCTGGTGTATAGGGAGGCTTTAGCTCTCTAAAGCTGCCTGTCACACCCCTTACAATGTCTCTTTACACAAGACATCTTACATGGGACGCTCAAGTGTAGGGAGACACAATATTAGCTGGGAAGTGTAGTTTTAATTTTACCTCTCTAAAGGAGGGTAGTTGAAAAAGACAGAGCCTGCAGAGATTGCTTCTCAGAGGGTTTGTTAATTTCATCTTCACCCTCCCCCCCCACCAAAGGGGAGGTGAACTTGACAGAGCCTTGGGGAGGCGAAGATGAAATTAACAAACCCTCTGAGAAGTGATCTCTGCTGGCTCTATCTTTTTAAACTACGCTTCCTGGCTAACATTGCATCTCCCTACACTTGAGTGTTGTCCTGTAAGATGTCTTGTGTACATGGTGTGGCTTAGGGCTGATTTGCACAGGAGCGCTCTGGGAGTTTCATGCCTCCCAGACATGTGAGGTCTCAGACTCTCAGAACGCACTATTGTAATGTCTGAATCAGCAATTAGAGTTCAGCTATGAGATCAGATTCAGGTAGGTAGCCGTGTTGGTCTGTAGTAGAACAGCAGGATTTGAGTCCAGTGGTAACTTAGAGACCAACAAGATTTTTTACAGGTATAAGCTTCTGCAAGTCAAAGCTCTCTTCTTCAGAGCTGAAAAAGGGAGCTTTGACTCTCCAAAGCTTATATCCTTGAAAGATTATGTAGGTCTCTAAGGTGCCACTGGACTCAAATCTTGCTGAACTATGGGATCAGAAACTATTCATGGCACAAACTTCCTGGGAAAATACCATTTCTGAATGCAGATATGAGATCACAGGACTGAGTGCTCCTTAAAAATAATGCCAGATAATATCCCTGCAATAAGCGAAGTAGCATCTCAAGGAGAAGGCCAGGCCACTACTGTTCTCCCTGACACTCTTGCTTTCCACCAGCAGTGTGTTGAGACTGAGAATCCTTTCTCTTAACATTGAAGTTTTCTGGAAGGAACAAGCAATATGCATAACTTTAAAATGTGCATTAGTTAGTCGCCCCTGCTCATAACGACCAATATAACTGGAACAGGTTTTAGGTCTGTAATGCATTATGAGTGGATTGCCCTTGGAGATAGTTTGGACCCCTCCGCTGGTTCAAAAGACCAGATGCTCATGACTAGACCACAGTGTCAACAATGCCATTGATTGTAGACTCCTTTTACCCAAAGGTATGATGGACTACCTATATTCGGCACCCTCCCAGTGTAATCTAAGCAGAGTCACCTCCCTTTTAAGGCCACTGACTTCAATGGACTTGGAAAGATATAACTTTGCTTGTAACACCTCTTCGCACAACTGATGTCTGGTGTTCGCTGTTGCGTGGTATAGCGATGGCTACTGCTTTTCCTTAAAATTGTACAAGCAAAACCTTTGCCTCTGTTCCCTGCAGGCTCATTTCCTACTGCTGTTGTATGTGAATGTATGTGTGGAGCCTTTGCAAGACAGAGTTGGGAATAGAATAATAAATAACAAACCATATGTGTAAATCCAGAAAACCATTCCAAAGCCATGGAGGTAGCGCAACGATTGATGTAAAATGAAACCATTGTGTGCAAAAACGGACAGGAACATCTGTTAACTCTCATGGGTGGAAGACACCCCTGTCAGTTACACTGTCTGCTGCGTCACTGTCTCACTACCCATCCTGCTTGCCTGCGCATCAAAAATGTGAAAAAGCAGACAGTGGAAACAGCCATTTTCTGAAGGTTTCCAGATACTACCAATTGAAGTTAAATTTACTATTAGATTCAGTATTTTTAAAGATACTCAAGAAAAGAACGGATTTAGTTTGTCCCCAGTTCATTATGGACTGTTCATTTATCCCTCCCACCCCAAATCTCTCTGCCTTCTTTAACCACTAATGCCCTAATCTACTGTGGGGCTGGGAATTAGTGAAATATTTAGACATAATGGAGGAAGTTTAATAGGCTCTGCTGGGAAACCCAGGTGTTTAGATCAGCTTAAAAATAATAACCCCCCTACCCCTGCTGGGTGCTCTCTCTTTTTTTTCACAATAAAGCCAGGCTTTTATTTTTCTCCATAAAAGCAACCTTAGACAGGAAATTGCTCACGTGATGGGTCTTTGCAAGTAGCTGAGGGTTTAAAACCAGGGGCTCGAGAGGTCATTAGTAGACAGCCATATGATTAACCTTCGCTGGCCCTCTCCTTTTCACACTTTGTTAACAGCTTCCATGATTACCCTCATGTGTCTCCAGGAAAGACATTTATTGACAGTATTAAAAACACGTAGGCACATATTCCAGAGAGAAGGCCATCCACATGTGGCAGAAAGGTGACTCACCATACATACTCCTGGACAGCATAGGCACAGTTGGTGAGTGTGCCAGCAGCCCCTGCCTACCAGCAATGGCTATTCTTTTCTGAGACCCATCCCCCGTAAATAGTTTCCCTGTATTGTCCCCATTGGGGGAAATTTTAATAGACCGATGGATGGTCAGACAGATAGATAGTTAACAGCAGCAATTCTTCACATTTCAGCCTCTCATTTCTAGAAAGTAGTTGAGTGTGTGGGACATCAATAGTACAGATGTTTGTTTATTTATTTGCTTCATTTGTAGCCCAGTTTTCTCTACACTGGGGACCTATAGCAGTTTCCACCATTCTCCTCTTATCCTCCCAACAACCCTGTGCGGTAGGTTAGACAGAGAGTGCGTGACTGGCCAAAGGTCTCCTAGCAAGCTTCCATGGCAGAGTGGGGATTCGAACCTGGGTCTCCCAGACCCTAGTCCAACACTCTAACCGTTAGTCCACACTGCATAGGTACATGCCCATATGAACTAGCCGGTTCACATCTGGTGACTGCTGACAAAATATTACAGACCCATAATTCACACACACACAGAGAAAAAACATCCACTTTGCTTTTAACCCAGGATGCATTGCAGGGGTGCCGTCATTTCCCCCAGACCACTGCTGCTTCAATGCCATTTTTTTCCCTTCTTGATCACTGCTTCTTTCTTCTTCCTGGGTTGACTCATGGGTGATTTCCTTCCCCTGTGCAATCAATTGGAAATCTCATAGTGAGCGGATGATATCATTAAGGGGAATGAAGTCAGTGGAGAGTTCGGACGATGCAGTCTGGATTAATCACATGGGTTATCTTGGCCAATGAGGGATCGCACCAGAGTGGAATAGTTAGTGCATTCTCCTTCATGCACACAGGTGTTTATGACCTGGACGTGCCCAAATATCTGGTCCGTTGAGCACAAACTGAAGGACTCTTTTTCTTTGCCTCTTAGTCTGAACGTGAGAGCCTAGAACTAGACAGAAGATCAGCCAGCAGAGAGAGAATATCAAACAACTGTTATCTATTACATATTTATCCTGCCCTTTCTCCAAGGATCTTGGGGTGGTGTATGTGGCTTTTCCCTCCTCCATTTCAAGAAATCAAATGAGTTTATTTGTTTGTTTAAAAAAGAAGAAGGTTACTCAGTTTTTCCAAACTTGCAGGGCGGAGGTCCCTTCTCAATGAATGCGGTCAGAGAGCTGACCCATTTCAGCAATCTCTGGAGCTTTGATTTGTTTGATTATGGGGTGCCAGTTTCTAGCGCTGTGCATATTGTTACAGATGACAGCGGTAAGGCCTGATTCAAATATAGGCATGTTTTGAGTATTCCTCAGCGTTTAGCTCACTTTCCTGTGTCAAATAATTAATCTCCTGGCAAGAGGTATATACCTCAACATTTGAAGTTCATTTTAGGCAGGGCTTTTTTTCAGGGGGAACGCAGGGGAACGGAGTTCCGGAACCTCTTGAAAATGGTCACATGGCTGGTGGCCCCGCCCTCTGATCTCCAGACAGAGGGGAGTTGAGATTGCCCTCCGCGCCGCTCGGCGGCGCGGAGGGCAATCTCCACTCCCCTCTGTCTGGAGATCAGGGGGCGGGGCCACCAGCCATGTGACCCTTTTCTCCGAGGGCAACCCACTGAGTTCCACCACCTCTTTTCCCAGAAAAAAAGCCCTGATTTTAGGTATAGCACATAAGGAAAAATATTACGCGTGCATCCTTGCTTCCATTTTATCTTTTTAATTAAAATATAACCATTGACATCTTTCGTATAAACTAAATTAAAAGAATATGCTAATACTATCCGTTGATTGTATAATTAAAAGAGACCAATTACTAGAGTCTGTTTAAGTTTTTCTTACCAAACGTAACCAGGTCACAAGAAAGGAGCATCTTCAAAGAAGACGCTCTAGATCCATTCAGCCTCTCAAATGTCTAGGTTTCCGAAATAATCTTCCAACAATTGCTAACTGTCCCGCCTGATAGGACTCTGATTCTTGGCGGACTAATTATCTTATCACATCACAGAAAGTTATCTATATTCAAATATCTTCTTCAAATATCTAAAAACTATGCCAGCTCATTCCTGCTACTTTTTACCATAACAAAGAATATCTAAAATAGTAATTACAAGTTTCTCATACACATGACCATCGATTGGATTCCATCCAATAGTCCACATCTTTGAACTGTAACTTAACTTGTATATTTAGTTGCACATTCTTACTATTCTCAGACTACACCTGGGCTCCACCCTACATTATCTCTCTTCAGGGCTTTTTTTCAGTGGGAATGTGGTGGAACGGAGTTCCGGCACCTCTTAAAAATGGTCACATGGCTGGTGGCCCTGCCCCCTGATCTCCAGACAGAGGGGAGTTTAGATTGCCCTCCGCACCGCCGAGCGGCACGGAGGGCAATCTAAACTCCCCTCTGTCTGGAGATCAGGGGGCGGGGCCACTGACCATGTGACCATTTTTGCCAAGGGCAATTTAAGCTATAAAAAACTCCCCCCTTGTCCCAGCTGACCCAAAGTGACGTCATTGTGTGGTCTTGAGTTCCACCACCTCTTTTCCCAGAAAAAAGGCCCTATATCTCTTGATATGAGTTATACTGTATCTAATCTAGTGAAGGCCGTATTATTTTGTTACTCCTTTGTTCTTCTCCAAAGCTATTCTGTTCTAGATCGCTGAACTCTGGACTCCCTATGAGGCATGTCCAGCTGAGAGTCTGGGCCAGCCTTATTTCTAGCCTGCAGAAGCATTCTCCATGACCTTTTAAGTGAAGACCAGCAACAGGTCTTCTGATCATGTCTATTAAAATATACTCTCTTGGAAGCCATTAACAACAGAAACAAGATTTCACTATCATGCAAGATAAAAAAATGTACATGGGATCTAGCCGTATTTATCTATCCAGTTATAAATTACTTATAAAATACTTCAACGCATGGCTTGTGGGCTGTTAAGTTACAGGGAAAGGAGAAGAAGAGTGCCAGTTTGGTGTGGTGGTTAGGAGCGGCAGGACTCTAATCTGGAGAGCCAGGTTTGATTCCCCACTCCTCCACCTGAAGCCAGCTGGGTGACCTTGGATGAGTCACAGCTTCTTGGAGCTCTCTCAGCCCCACCTACCTCACAGGGTGTTTGTTGTTGTGGAGATAATAATAACATACTTTGTAAACCGCTCTGAGTGAGTATTAAGTCATCCTGAGGGGCCGTATATAAATTGAGTGTTGTTGTTGTTGTTGTTAGGAAGCCATTAAGTTCACAGTGAGCAATCTAGACATAGGAAAACTCTTCTGAACTACATCTAGTAAAACCATCATTTGTTGTAACCAGTCAAGAATTGCAAAAATGTGTTTGTGCTGATCAATAATATTTGGGATCAGTAATTTGGGGCATAGTTGTAACATCACTAAAGGTTTTTAAAAAACCAGGCCGGTCCTTCAATTATTTCCATGGTTCAGGAATGGCATCCTATTTAACTCCACTGGAGTTTGATGCCAACAAAGAAATCATTCTCTACAGCAGCCCTTGATTTTATGGGGTTTTTTACCTGTAGCAATTTGCATTTTTCCCTGAAAAGTCCTTAGGTAATATATCCATACCCCATATTTTGTGGGTAGAAAACTTCATAACCTTTATGTTAAAAACTTCTGCCGCATAAATCGATAGAGAAGATGACTTTTCATGTTCAAGAGATTTGTCTACATACTTTTGACATATAACAGCATAAGCCAGAAGTCGTTGGATATGTCATTGCGAGTGAATATATGTGAACTCTCAGGCATTTTGACATACAATGGGACTTTCTTTGGATATCTGGGAGAGGAAGGCAGAAGTCACAAGGGCAAAGAAGGGAGCCGAAGGGGAACATTAATTTATGAATACTAAACTTACAGTAGCTTTAAAAAAAATTGACTGTGCAAGTTTAAACTTGCCGCAGGCAGCCATAATCCAAGGCCCTTGGCTGAGCTTGGTGGTGGTCTTACAAGAGTGATCTTTATAAATGAATGAAGTGCAGAAGGAATTTAATATGGAATCCTGGGATATTCATACAGTGAGGCTGGTTCTGCAGTTCTGAAGAGTTTTGAGGAATGACCTTCTGACCCGACCTTCCGCAAAGTAGACATGGGAATTTCTGAAGGCTCCATGGGAGAAACTTCACTACAAGCAAAGATGCAGGCTTTTGACTCTGCCATGTTGTATATAGCAAGGAGGGCCCATTTTTGTAGTTTTGGAAGCTTCTCTGCTCTGCAGCTTAGGAGCTGAAACAATTGGACGACCTCATGGGTAGTCAGGATTAACTCTAAAGACATCACTACAAGTTATGGTTAGATGGTAGCGATTTATACAATGATAGAAGTTTATAGAAGTTTACAAAATTATGCATGGGGTGGACAAAGTGGATAGTGAGAACTTCTTCTCCCGCCCATAACACTAGAACCTGAGGGCATCCCGAGAAGCTGATGGGCAGTAAATTCAGGACGAAAGAAAATATTTATTTACACAACAAATGATTAAGATGTGAAATTCACTGTCAGAGGATGTAGTGACGGCCACAGCCACGGTGCTGCTAGAAAGTGCCATCGAGTCATAGTTGACTTACAGCAACCCCTGCTGGGATTTTCAAGGCAAGTGGAGGAGATTTAACATTGCCTGCCTCTGCAGCCCTGAAGAGAGCCTGCTTATACAGAGGTAGCTAACCTCTGAATCACAGCATCTGGAAGCAGCATCAGGAAAGATGTCCGTAAAGCCTCCATCATGTTGCTTGATATTGTAGGTTTCTTAACTTACAATGGAACTTCAAATATGGCTTACATTTTTAGTTCAGGAAGTATTAAACTCCAAAAATTTTTGACCTTTCCTTTTAGTTCATTTGGCATTTGGCACTAATCCTGTTCTTCCCAAGGCTGATTTCTGGCAACCACAGGCGAGAGGCTAACAGAGGCAATTTGCCATTGCCTGCCTCTGCGACCCTGGTCTTCTTTGGAGGTCTCCCATCCATTACTAACCAAAGCCGACCCTGCTTAACTTCCAAGACCTGACAACCTTGGGCTTGCTTAGGTTATCCAGGTCAGGGTAAACAGAATTGTACCCTGTTGGATTTCTACCTGTCACAAGTCTCTAAAGTTAAGAATTCTTGTCCCCCCACCCCGAATTCGTTTGTTAACCATTTGTAGCTTCTTCTGCAATGAAAGAGAGCTTGGGAATGACACTCTGTGCTTTCAAAGCTAAGTCAGCCGGTAGAAATGCAACAGGCAGAGCACTGCGAGTAGCTGCATCTCCATCGGTTGAATTTCATCTTGTCATGAGGTCTTTAAAAGGAGAGAGTTGTGGGGGGAAAGAGAGAAATCCTGCTTGAAAAAGTCATCCTTGTTTAGCTCTTTTTCAGAGCCTTGAAGGGAAAAGAAGTCTCTCACCTGGCCGCTTGATTTGAGTATTTCACATTATATGGGTCTTCATGCTCTGCGCTTGGTGGACTCTGCCACAGTGAAAGAGAGCGAGAAGCCTTGCGATGGGAATCCAATAACATGTAGGCTTTTGCTTATGATGTTAAAGTCATGGCCTTAAAATTGATTGTAGCAGTTAACGTGAACGGACCTAAAAAGTGTTGTCAAGATCTTATCATCAAAGATGTTGCAAAAGTGGGAATCAGTTGTTTGTATTTTACAGCAGTGGGGCATTATCTACTTTTGATGAATTTCCCTTTACATTAATAATTATTTTTTGAAAAGGCAAGATAACATATATTTGTATCATTCAACAATTTCAGTCTATAAAAAGAGCATGTTATGCTGGTAGTCTCAAAGGTATCTTAATTATGATTTATATAGTGTGTATGGTGGGGAGGGGATGCCAAGGTCTTCTTGGCATGATTTTACCTCAACCCCAACTCCTCCTTTCTGGGTGGCCAAAAAAGGGCAAATGTAACTTCTCCTTAGACAACATCCCTCCCTTTTCGTTGAGTGCATAGAAGGGTTACCAGATCTCTTGGTACAAGGGAGACCTCTCACCAGCAGCCCCCAACCTTCATTATCACTCAGAGCCACTGAGGGGCAGTAGAGTTTCTGCTGAATTCTAGAGTGGTGTGACATCACTTCCGGGTTGACATGTGGAAATTACATCATACTGCCAACGCAACAGCACTTCCCTCTTGGTCACTGCCATCCTTAGTCTCCTAATAGATGTCAGTTGCTGGTTGGCAATCCCAGTGTAAAGTAGGCCATACAGTCTCCGTGGGGCCCTTCTGCCTCTCATAAGACTATGCTCGGTTTTGCCACATGAGCATTTGCCTTCTGCTGAGTCAAACCATCGGTCTATCAAGCTCGGTTTTGCCACATGAGCATTTGAAGTTGCCTTCCGCTAAGTCAAACCATCGGTCTATCAAGCTCAGTGTAATCTACTTTGCCTGGTCATGGCTCTCCAGGGTTTTAGACTGAGATCTTTTTGAGAGCCAGTTTCATGTAGTGGTTAAGAGCGTGGGATCTGGAGAACCTGGTTTGATTCCCCACTCCTCCACTTGAAGCCAGCTGGGTGACCTTGGGTCAGTCACAGCTTCTAGGAGCTCTCTCAGCCCCACCCACCTCGCAAGGTGTTTGTTGTGGGGATAATAATGACATACTTTGTAAACCGCTCTGAGTGGGCATTAAGTTGTCCTGAAGGGTGATGTATAAATTGAATGTTGTTGTTGTTGTTGTTGTTAATCACCTCCTGCATGATGCTTTTCTCTGGAGATGCTGGGAATTGAACCTCAGACTTTATGCATGTTGAGCTGATGCTGTACCAGTGAGCCACAGCCAGCTCCTCAAAGAAGCTGCCATATAATATTGAGGAAGTCCCTTGGTCTATCAAGGTCAATACTGTCAACCCTGATTGGCAGCAGCTCTCCAGGACTTGGGTCAGAGGTCGTTCGCATCCTCTGCTACCTAATCCTTTTAACTGGAGATGATCCAAGTCCTGATTGCATTGTGATTCATAAAACTCAAATGGGTTCCGGAGGAGGGGAGTCTGGAATGGAAGAAAAATGACCTCTAGGGGGGAAAAAGATGGCCTGGGTGGATATATGATGTCACAGATCCCTTGGTGTATGTATCCCTTTATCTGCCAATTAGATTAATCCCTCTCGAGTGCAATTTGTTGCTGAGGGGGCATTAAGTTTCCAGCAACAAGACCAATGAATTTCCTTTCTTCCTGGCCTCGGTACATACAGTATCACTATCTGGAGATCAAAGCTCTCTGGAAAGTTAGTAAATAGAATATTCTAGCTTTGATGCATGCAGAACTCCCCTTGAATACATACACCCCCAGAGGAAAATGTATCCTTAGGGCAACGCCGTAATGCCTGGGCCATGCTCCGTCCCCTTAACAGGAGGAGCAGGTTTCAGAGAAGACTTAGCAAAAATATTTCCCCTTTGTTCCATCTTGGAGCGACTCCTGTTTTGTTTTGTTTTTCTTGTGGGTGATGAAGGATCTGTTCTCTCCCCCCTCCCTAACTTCTGAACCAGCTCAATAGCTGCCCAAAGCAGGTAATATATAACCAAGCTTATTGTGATGCTAAAGAGTTCTATTTAGCTGTATTTAAACTGGATATCGTGATTCCACGCAATGACCTTTCACTCCTGGGAAGTAGTTTTAAATTCAATCCGCGGTAAAGGAAAAATCCTTCCAATTCATTGGCTGTGAAAGGTCACAAGTGAACTGTGTTTTGATGCTATCTGCGGCTTTAGTGGCTTCAGTTCTCAATATACATGAGCATCAAGACAGCCTGAATTGCCCCTTTGTCTCAGCTGCAAGGAGCTGCAAGGAGCCTGAGAAAGCAGAATGTAAGAAAAAAGATACCTGGCAAAGTGGACCCAGGCAGAGGAGCCAGCGCAGCGAGCCAGCTGAGCACGTGATTTGCAAGGCCGGGGGGGGGGGGTCCAAGTTCATTCCCTGGCATATCTACTAGAAAAGGTTCTGAGGTCAAAAGTCTGAAGACTACCTCTGCCTGTCACCTGCTGTTGCCTGCCAGTCAGTACAAAAGATGGTAGACGAGAGGAAGTGGCTAGGTGACTCAAACAGATGTCTATGGATGGGTGTTTCCCCACCCATGGCTGTAGTTTTAGGTGGGTGGCCATGTTAATCTGCAGTAGAACAGCACCTCAGAGACCAACAAAATTTTCAGAGTGTGAGCTTTCAAGAGTTAGAGCTCCCTTCTTCAGACACTTGAAATTCTGACTCTTAAAAGTTTACACTCTGAAAACCTTATAGAATCATAGGGTTGGAAGGGATCTCTAGGGTCATCTAGTCCAACCCCCTACACAATGCAGGAAATTCACAACTACCTCGCCCCACATCCCCAGTGACCCCCTGCTCCATGCTCAGAAGATGGCAAAACACCTCCAGGATCCCTAGACAAACTGACCTGGGGGAAATTGCTACCTGACCCCAAGGTGGCAATCGGCCTTACCCTGGGCATGTAAGAACGGGCCGCGAGAATGAAGCACTGATGCAACCCCTTCTGCCCTCCCTCTCATGATCTGCCCAGGTTCACAAAATCAGCATTGCTGTCAGATGGGCATCCAGCCTCTGCTTAAAAACTTCCAAAGAAGGAGAGCCCACCACCTCCCGAGGAAGCCTGTTCCACTGAGGGATCGCTCGAACTGTCAGGAAGTTCTTCCTAATGTTTAGCCGAAAGCTCTTTTGATTTAATTTCAAGGTGTTGGTTCTGGTCCAACCTTCTAGGGCAGCGGAAAACAACTCCGTGCCATCTTCTATATGACAGCCATTCAAGTACTTGAAGATGGTTACCTTATTACCTCTCAGTCGTCTCCTCTCCAGCCTAAACATACCCAGCTCCTTCAACCTTTCCTCACAGGACTTGGTCTCCAGACTCCTCACCATCTTCATTGCCCTTTTCTGGACACATTCCAGTGTGTCTATATCCTTCTTAAATTATGGTGCCCCAAACTGAACACAATACTCTAGGTGAGGTCTAGCCAGAGCAGAGTAGATTGATACCATCACTTCATGTGATCTGGACACTATGCTTCTGTTGATACATCCCAAAATTGCATTTGCCTTTTTAACTACCTTATCACACTGCTGACTCATGTTCACCTCTCTGGGAGCTCAGAGCAGGTATGTCTTGCCCCCCCCCCACTCCAGCAGGAAGCATAACATCTATCAAGACCTCAGCCTGCCCAACCAGTACTACCTCCATCTTGGTTCAGGACCAACATCACCAGGCAAGTCGGATTAAAAAAAATACAGAGCTGAGTGCCATCCAATAAATTCAACAAAGAGGCATGGCCCTTGTCTACATTCAAGTGGTGATCATTGACTAAAACCACTAGTGCCGTCTCCATCCCATAGCCCAGCTTGAAGCCAAATTCAAAGGGTCTAGAGCAGACGCGCTATTGAGGAAGACCTGGAGATGTTCTGCAACAGCTTTCTGCATAATCTTGCCCGTGAAGGGTAAATTAGAGACTAGATGATAATTGATCACTTTATTCTTCTCTAGCAGTGGTTTTTAAGGAGTGGATGGATAACAACTTGTTTTAGTGACCAAGGAATGTTGCCCTGGGTCAGTGATGATGTATGAACATCAAGGACTTGTTGATGTGGCCCTTATATAATTTCAGAAGCCAAGGTGGACAAGGATCTAGAGTACAAATGATGTCCTTCATAGATCCCAGGGACCTGTCAGCTCAGCATCCATTGTGGTGATCAAATCTAAATAATCCATAAATGGATGACATGATATTCTGGTCATTTCTGGTGTCTCAGCAATATTATAACCTCCTTCCAAGTCTGAACGTACTTGAGAGATTTTCTCAGCTAAAGCTTTGTAAAGCATCACAACTAATCATCTGCTCTTGAGAATTTAGGAGGCTCAGACTTGGTAGAGTCAACAAGTGCCAGAATATCTTAAACAACTGCGCTGACTACAAACTTGATGATATTATGGCAGTAGAGAAGTAGGATTTCTTTGCCACTTTCACCATTAACTCATAGGTCTTCTAATGAACTCTATAGCTTCAGTTCCAGTTTCCCACAAATGCTGTACTAGACATCTCCCAGCCCTTTTCAAATCACCCAGCTTCACAGTAAACCAAGGTGTTGGCTTCCACCTTAAGGACTGGAGAGGTTGACAGAAGGCAACCATTTTGATAGCTTCCAGGCACTTCTTGTCCTAGGGTCCCACCACAGCCCCAACAGAGCTGCCAACTGGGATCTTAATAACATAATAATAATAACAACATTCGATTTATTTACCACCCTTCAGGATGACTTACACCCACTCAGAGTGGTTTACAAAGTATGTTATTATTATCCCCACAATAACAAACACCCTGTGAGGTGGGTGGGGCTGAGAGAGCTCTGAGAAGCTGTGACTGACCCAGGGTCACCCAGCCGGCTTCAAGTGGAGGAGTGGGGAATCAAACCCGGTTCTCCAGATTAGAGTCCCGTGCTCTTAACCACTGCACCAAACTGGCACTTGCCCAGAAGGCAAATCCCTTCTTGCTTTCTGGAAACCAGTTACCTCCATCAGCCTTCACAAGCAGGTCACTGTAACTACTCTGCTCCCTCTGTAGAGCATTTGGTGCCACATTCATCCATGCCTTGAGCAGGCAATGGTCAGATCATGGCACAGTCTGAACCTCTAGCCCCTAAACCAGATCGTCAAAATTTAAGATAAGTCTTTTGTTATGCACAGGGCCCTTCACAACCTGAGAGAAACCCATAGTGGCCAAAGAGTTGATGAAATCCCAAGCCAGCCCAGACAAGGTGCCACCAACATGCCAGGTGAAACTACCCAGAACAATCAATCAGTGTGTTTCCAACACCAAGCTTGAGATTACCTCCATCAGTTAAGACAGTGTACCCTGCAGGGAAATAGACCTTCTCGTTGCATCCACAGACATTTAAGACAGTCAGTGCTGTTCTATAATTGTGAATCAAGTTTGGGGGACATGGTTTTCCTAGACTCATTTGGGCTTACATTTTTGAGAGATCTAGGGGTGCCAAACTCGAGGCGGGGCTGGAGGTCTCCCAGAATTGCAACTCTTCTCCAGACTACAGTGAACAGTTCCCCTGCAGAAAATGGCTGCTTTGAAGGATGGACCTTATACCCTGCTGTAGTCTCTCCCCTCCCCAAACTCCACCCTCCCCATGCTTCGCCCCCATATATCCACCCTCCCCAGATCGCCCCATTTCCAAACATGAACTTGGCAACCCTACAGAATACAGAGCACTGCTGCCAGCTCTGGGATGGGAAATTCCTGGAGATCTGGGTACAGAGCCTGCAGAGAGCAGAGTTTGAGGAGGTGAAGGGAGCTCAGCAGAGATGTGAGGCCATTAAGTCTGCCCTCTCAAGTGGCCATTCCATCCAGGGGATCGGATCTCTCTAATTTGGACTTCAGTTGTAATTCTGGGAGATCTGTTCTACCCAGAGGCTGGCAACCCGCTGGCACGTGAAGGGGCTTAATGCCAAACAATTCCACCTCTTATTGAAAAATGATCTTCTAGCTCAGTAACTTTGTTTCTCTGCTGGCAGGAGCTATGAAAGAGGATTTAGTTTAGAGTACTTTACATGTCAATTCAACCCCCGCCCCCTTCAGCCGATAACCTCACACAGAATTAAGACACCAAAGCAGCGATCTATACAGATATATGGGTTTTTTTTATTGTTTGTAAATAACCCAGATGTATGTTGTCTCTCTCTGGATCTTATGCATAAAGACCAGTTACATCAGGGGATCTTATATACTCTTATTGCTAGTTGTTTACAGAATAATTGCTATTTGTTTACAGAATAAAAGATCAAAAGTTAATATAAGCACCTGTCAGAATCATGCAAAACAGTGCATTTTCCAGAATGCATGGCATCTGACAAGCTTAAGTGACAAATTAATTACACAAATATCTGAAAAGCTGGAGCCATATTTTTGTTATGCTTCTAGGAAGAAGCTTATTCAAGGTTAAACCTTAATCATAACAAGAAGATGTTTATACTTTGCTCAGTGACTCTTCTCGCCAATCCAAGACCCAGCTGACCTGCAGGATATCTCAGGAAGAATTGTAACATTAGAGCAAGGCTACCTTACATGTCTGTGTGCTTTTAGCTTGGATGTATGCTCATAACATGATTTTTGGAAAGAGGTCTAAAAAATCCTTTAACAGTCTATAATACAAGTCATTACTCAAGGAAGATGTCAGGGTTTAATTTACATCTTGACAGTAATACGCTGAATTTGCAGAAACTGGACGCACCTACAGCCTTGGGAAGAGACATGTCTCTGTTTAAAGCAATTTTCACATTTCCTTCAAGAGCCACAGCTGTCTGTGCTTAGACCTTTCTCATCCCAATTTCCTCCATTTGAATCTAGTTATGGCCTTGAGAGTCAAGAGCCTGAAATGACTTCTGAAGGCTTGGGATCTCAAAGTCTACGATAAGTAGCCAATGCAGTGCTTTAGATAAAAACGGCAGAAGGAGGTGATTGGGCCTCCCAAAGTGAGGGCAACAATGCAGGCTTCTAAAGGAAGTGATTGACAGGTTCACATCTGCAAAGTATCTATGAAATATATATGCTAGATTTCTGTTATGCACACACATGGTCTGTCATTCCCAAATCTTTTAATTAGTGTTTTTCTATGTCCAGTGCTACTGTGGGATTTCCAGCCCTGGAACCACATAAGGGTCTTTTCCAACTGCATAGTTAAAAGAGACATTTATGTCTATAAAGCAACAAAGGATGCCATATAATAATGTGCTGTTAACTAACATGCACCTCTGTGCCATGAATTTGATGTAGTACTTCTGGAGAACCCTCTGCTCCCATGTCCACCCTGGCCAAGAAGAAAAAGAAAATATGAACCATTTGCGACAGCTGAATAGATTTCTAGTGCCATTTTTAGTACCTAGAGACATAATCTTTCTTATGGAAAGGTTTTATTTTGCCAAATGCAGAGAGGAGAGACTTTTTTTTAGATATCATCAGTTAAGGTTATTGCAAGCTTCAGATTTGGAAAATTCAATGGTTATTAAATAAATGACCTAGACTTCCTTAGCAACAACAATCTCTAATAGTTTACTTGTGTTTCCATTAGGCAGTATAAGGAACCCCTACAGATGTGGCAGGTACAGGAAATATGGGTTATTTGACTTATTTTACCACTCATGCGGTGCTACCTGGATTTACTGCCTCAAGTGCCAAAATATCTGGGACCTGCTCTGATTCACAAGGTCTTTTCAAGTGTCACCAGGTGTCCACCAAGTGTGGTTTTTCATTCCCAGAAGGACCTACATTCCATCCCCAGCTGGTGGAAGGATCTCATATAATAGGTATACTGGGGGGGAGGATTTCCCTGTGTGAGATCCTAGAGCCCCACTGCCAATCAGAACAGACAAGACAGGGCTTGATGGACCAATGGTATAAGGCAGTGTTGTATATTCATAATCAGGTGTAGCAAAATCCTGAGACCTTTTGGAATGCCCTAAAATGGAAAGTTTGTGATGGGGAAATGTGGTTTTGAATAGCTGAACATTACTCTTCTTATTTTCCAATTAAATAACAGAAAGTTCAAGCAGCTGGTTTTCACCTGTAAGGCCCTTAAATAGCACAAACCCAACAAGCACTCAAGGTTAATATGACCTTGCCCATTCAATTGAAGAAAAGCAAGTGCCAGTATTGTGCAGTATTTGGAGTGTTGGACTAGGATCTGGGAGTCTATCTACACAAGACATCTGACACGTGTTCTTCACATGTTGGGAGATGCAATGTTAGCTGGGAAGTGTAGTTTTGAAAGACAGAGCCGGTGGCGATCGCTCCAGAGGGGACAGATTCTCTCACAGCCCTCTGCTGCCTCTGGCATCTCCCCTTCTAGAGCCTTTGCCCAGCCAAGGCTCAGTAAATTCAAAGTTTTAAGCAGCAAGGGCAGCAGGGTAAAAGCTCCAGAAGGGGAGACAGTCCAGTATGCCAGAGGGGTGTAAGAGAATCCATCCCCTACGGAATGATCTCTGCTGGCTCTATCTTTCAAAACTATGCTTCCTGGCTTACATTGTGTCTCCCGACACTTGACAAACATGCAGCCAGTCATCTTGTGTAGACAGACTCTGGGAGACCCAGATCCGAATCCCTACTCTTCCATGGAATGTTGCCCTGTGACCTTGGGCCAGTCACAAATACTCAGCCTACTGAGCCAGTTTGGTGTAAGAGTGGCAGGACTCTAATCTGGAGAACCAGGTTTGATTCCCCACTCCTCCACTTGAAGCCAGCTGGGTGACCTTGGGTCAGTCACGGCTCTCTCAGAGCTCTCTCAGCCCCACCCACCTCACGGAGTGATTCTTGTGGAGATAATAATAACACACTTTGTAAACTGCTCTGAGTGGGTGTTAAGTCGTCCTGAAGGGTGGTATATAAATCAAATGTTGTTGTTGCTGTTGCTGCTGCTGTTGTTGTTAACCAACCTACATCACAGGGTTGTTGTGAGGGAAATGATATAAACTACTTTGGGTAGTTGGAAAGGAAGGCAGGACATAAATTAAGTACGTAAATACGTAAATAATTGGATCAAGTGGCTGAACAGTTCTGAAAGTCAGCCCATTTGGATGATTCACAGGGTTCTTCAAGGGCAATAGCCGTTTAAAGCAGAGATCCTCCATGTCGTGTCCATGGGTGCCATGGCACCTACCAATGTTTCCTGATGTCCACTTGCTTCTCCCCCAAAGCATCTCTTCTCTAACAAGAAGAACCAGTTCTGGCTTTTCTCCACCTCACTGAAACAGGAGGGGTTTCAGAAGAGCTCAGGAAACATCATCACCTTTGTGTGGTTTGGGAGCCCACATTTGGAAACTGTGGCCTCCTGAGTCAGTTCATAGAGCTTTCCAGTGTTTTGTGATTGAACCCAGCCTTCACGGCAGCCATCTTGTGATAGGTCCAATCCCCATGTTGTGTTGCCTTTTTACCTGTACTCAAAATTCCAAGTGTCCACAATTTCAACATGGTGGGGGACCCTTGATTTAAACCAAGAGCAACTATTTTTGACACGCACACTAATATTTCAAAAGGGAACACTAGGCATTCCCTGAAAAACCCAGCCTCTTCCAAAGTGGGATTTGCAGATGGAAAAACAAACATTGGTCAGGTGTCCCAGGCCCACTGGGATGGTACATCCTATCACTCCTAGGAAGAAAAAGAAGACCTGTGCTTATATACTGCTCTTCTAGACAAATTAGTGCCTCACTCAGAGTGGTGAACAAGTTAGTGTTATTATTATCTCCACAATGCAGCTGGGGAGCCGGGGCTGAGAGGAGTGGCTTGCCCAAGGCCACCTACTGAGCTCATGGCAGTAGTGGGATTCGAACCAGTAGAGTGCTGATTCACCACTTAACCATTGTGCTACAGCAGACAGCAGATAGAATACTGTCTCCAAGGGATGGCCAGCCAAGCTCAGTCCTTGATCAAACCATGAGAAGCTGCAGGAAACTTGCTCCCCCCACCCCGCACCCCGCACCCCGCACCCACCGGAAAAAACACTGTACTGAAATACGAGTTTCCCAGGGACTGCAGAGATGAGAAAGACTCTCTGACCTCTGCCACCTTCCAGAGGTCTCAAAGATGCTGGATACATTTCTCCTTTGAGTGGATTCTTTTGTATTAATCTGTTGTTTGGAAGCCACCTTGAATGTTGTTTGATCAAAAAGGCGGCGTATACATCTCTGAAGTAAATAAATAATCTTCATGAAAGTAGCACAAAACCATTTTCCTTTTAACGTACATTTACAACAGAATGGTTGGACCCAAATGTTAACAGACCAGGCCTGTTTTATGAGTCTGAATTTCATTTTAGTGAAATAAGCAGAGTCTTTGAGGGGTGGGGAGTTGCTTTCTGGCTTGTCCCCTTTTCCAAGTTTTGTCAAGTTTTGTGGAAATTGTCTACGTACCGCTTCAGATGGGATACTGTATACCCTTTTGCTTGCCACATTTTAAGAGAGATGAAAGTATATCAGGAAACACAATGTATTTTTGACCTTTTCAAAACAATTTTTCATTTGAGACATATGCCACATTGTTGTTGATTGAATCACCCCGTTTTGTACATCATTTGTACAAAGTTGCTTGCAAACTAAACAACATAAACACGCTTCACATTAAAAAAGAAGAGCAATTGTTGAAAATCTGCTTGACTTCTTCATGACTCTAAAACTAATTACGGTGATGTGTGGAGGTATTTCAAGTACATCATCTCTCTTGAAAAATGCTAAATTCCAATGTTAAGAAGCACTTGCATCAAATGAATCAATTGCTGTTGTCCTCCCCTCCCAACCCAAGATGATCTTTCGAGTACAATTTCCACCTTCATTACAATAGCAAATTATACAATACATTGGTGGGGCGGGGGGGGGGGGGGAATAACCTTGCTTGGTTTGTTCCTAAACTTCTAGAATAAAAATTATTTTTTATGTACTAACAGCTAAATCTACCATCTGTAAAGTCACAAAGGTAGGGAGCAATATACTGGCAGGCAGAAGGAGGTGACCAATTCATACACTACAGAAAATATTAAGCGGTGGAAAGTGGAATTACTGCAGCATGGAGATGTAGTAACTTTCCTCTCTCCACTACCCAGTACTTGCAGCTGTAACGGAGAGCCAAGCTGTAAAACCAGGATGCCTACATTTCCCATCAAAACTTGAGGGAAGCTGACAAGTGTCCAACCTGTGTCAGGCGTCACTTGTAGCTTAGCTCTGTTGCAGTGTCCTGGAAGAGGTCTAGAACTCTCTCTTTTTCCTCTTCGTCTCTCTACCATGGAGATTCAGTGCTGGACTAGTCCATAATAAGTAGCAAACTTATTAAGGGCACAATTTGTCTATACTTTCTGTAAAGGCAGAATTGTGTGTCCAACCCAAACTTCCATCAGCCTTGGCTTGAGTTCCAGAAAATGGGATGCTAGAGAAAGATCTGTGAGTGGTAGGAAAGAACTACAAAGATAGCAATTGCAAGTAAGCCTTTTTGAAAGAAGAAGAACGAATAAGGATTGGTTGTCATAGACATAAAAAGCATAATCTTGTTCTTTAGTTCCTCTTTACCACTCTGAGAACCTGGATAATCAGGGCAGAAGGAACTGTGCCCACCATAGGACAGCAGAGACATTGAACTCCTGGGCTAATTCTCACAGCATGTAGAAATATGAAATGTTGTTTCCAAGAGGCTTGAAAGAGCACAGTTGAATCTAAGTTCTTCTCTATCACAGTCTCCTTCTGCAAAGACATATGCAGTGCTATCGTACCCTCAAATTGTACCAGCTAGAAAAAATGGGATTGAAACTAAATTCCTTATGAGGTCCTGATTCTGTTATGATAATGGAGAAAAGTTATGACAGCATAATTTACTGTGCAATTCTAACAGAGCTACACCATTTTAAGCCCTTTGTCTACAAAGGGTTTAGGATGGTGTAACTCTGTTTAGGATTGCACTGTTAAAATTACAATAGCATAAAGATGGCCAAATTTGTGCAGCTGTAAATCAGGCTTAACTACGGTAGAAATAAGAGGGGTTGTTGGCACATCAGAGGAGGGACAAAATAGAAGAGATTCCAGTAGCACCTTTAAGACTAACCAACTTTACTGTAGCATAAGCTTTCGAGAATCACAGTTCTCTTCATCAGAGGCATACCTCCCTTATGCTTATGCTACAGTAAAGTTGGTTAGTCTTAAAGGTGCTACTGGACTCTCCTATTTCGCTACTTCAGACTAAAATGGCTAACTCCTCTGGATCTATGACAAGAGGAGGGACAGAGGGCTGTTAGGCAAAGTCCGGCAGTGTGATTTCAAGACCAGCAAAGAGCTGTCATAAGTGGGTATACACCTGTTCATAGATCCAGAAGAGTTAGCCATGTTAGTCTGTAGTGCAAAACAGTAAAGAGTCCAGTAGCACTTTTAGGACTAACCAACTTTATTGTAGCATAAGCTTTCAAGAACTACAGCTCTCTTCATCAGGTGCAGGTTTTTAACTTGTTCCATTTCTGTATGGTGTTGCAGTAAAATCTTGTAAATGTTCCCTAAGAGATGCTTCAGATCTCCAGATATTAATAGTTCAAATTTGTTTTTGCTCTCAACCTACCGCCTTCTTTAAGAGTTTGTTCTTTTAGCCTTGATATTGTTTGGTGATATATCAGCCATGGAATATTTTTACCTTGAGCTTGAATTTCTTGCCAGCTTTTTACATTTCCTTTCTTATCAATCATTGATTCGTAGCTGAGCTGATCAATTCTATTTCTCGTGCCTGCGTCGTAATGAGCATTTATTGGCAACATCCGTGGGGAGATCTGTGGACTCAAGTCTATTTCTGCACTGAAACCATGTTTTAAGCAGTCTCTCTCTTACTATGTGGGTCCCATCCTGTTTTTGAGATCTTTTCTGTTACATGGTGACAGCAGCAAGAATGCTATATGAAGCAAAATGAAAAACAGGTATATGCCTTGATGTGTCAGAGTGGATAGATAAGATTTATGAATATGCATCAGTGGCCAAATTAACTACTTATGTACTTAATAGACCAATAGCTGAATTTTGGGGAAAATGGAATGATTTCTTTGACTACTTAGGCAAAATTAACATTAACTAAGGTAACTTAGTATAAAGATAAGAAGATAAAACACAGGGAAATGATTAACCAAAAGTTGATATTATAGTTTATATTGTTTGTATAAGTAACTAAGGAGAGGGAAGGAGAACCATTACACAATTAAGTTCAGTTATGACAAACTCTGAATGTTAATAGTTTATTTTTAAGTGCTTGTATAAGTTTCAAACTAATTTCAAATATAGGGTTTATATAAGTTTGTATAAGTCTCAATTTAATCTCCAGTGTAGCGTTTGTATAAATTTACTTGTATGCACTTCCTTTTCTTTTAAAATAAAATTTCTATACTTAAAAAAAAATCAATCCTGCCTGCTCACAGCAAAAGCAAAACATATGGGAAAAACACAAGTCTGTTTAGGTGGGTGCGGCGGGACTCAGACGATCACGCTGCCTGCCCGCCTGCCCTTGGGTATAAAGATTGGTAGCGATTGATGTAAGAACATCCCATTTTGAAGCAGAATGCGGAGGGTCAAAAGGAAGGATTTGCCCCTCGTTGTGGGAACAAAACTGAAATGCACAAGGAAACGTAGCGGAAACAAGAGGATGCGAAAGTAATAATTTATTGGCATTATCATCGCTTACAAAAAAATCATTGGGTGTGCTCAAGCTCAGTGGGCTGGTGTATTCTGTTTGATGCAATTAAATGCAAAAAAAAAAGCTGCCCCAAAGAGCCTAGAAGTCCTTACTGCAAAGAAAGGGGCCAAAACTCATGACAACAAAACCCCCAAACAGATTAAATTCAAACTGGCAATGCTCCACCTGGAAAAAACAATAACAATACACAGTTGGTTCAGAAACCCCAGATTGGACAGTGAAACTGAAATTTTCTCACCCCCTTAGTGCCTATCAAGAGGTATTCAAATATATAATAGGGTTGCCAACTTCCAGAAGGGGCCTGGCGATCTCCTGAAATTACAACTGATTTCCAGACTCCATAGTTCAGTTCTCCTGGAAGCAAGGGCAGGTTTGGAGGGTGGACTTTTCCCCTCCCTAAACCCCACCCTCACTAGGCTCCATGCCCAAATTTTCAGAGTTGGCAACCCAAATATATAGGGATCCCATTCCCCCAGAGGGGATGAAGGATCCCCTGCTTTCTCCCTCCACCCTCCACCACCACTTGCCTGGCCAGCAGGGGGGAAGGCGCAGGATTGGGCCTCCTGGGCATGTTCCAGGGGTGGCGTGACAACATCAGAGGAGTGATGTCATTGCACTGCCCCAAGAGCACTCCTGTTCTTTTTGGCCTCAAACTGGCCCATTTTGATCTGTTAGAGGCCAAAATCAGCCCATGGTGAAGCGCACACACGTCCCCTCACCTGCGCGATGACATCACTTCCTGGAAGTGATGTTATCGTGCAGGCACAGGAAGCACCGGGTCTTCCGCCTCCCACGAGGAGGCTAGGGGAACCGTACAAATATATAGGAATCTTTCAAGGAAATGTTCAATTACCAATAAATGATAATTATGAATAAATAGGCCAACACAGTGAAAATATAGAACAGGTGACTTAAATCACAGACTCATTTTTGCTCAAGAAAAACTATGCAGTAAGACTTAGAGCCCGCCCCCTCCCCCATTCAGAAACCTTGTCCCGTTCTATAAAATCTATAGGGAAATGGTCTGTGAAGGATGTCTTGCCCACTCTGTGTGAAACGCGTGTTGTATAAGATGTCATAAAGGATATTAATAAGTTCTGTTCCGAGGGGGGGAAGACTGCTTATCTCAGCATTTTGTCTTCTGTCTCCCCCCACCCCCACCCCCCACCCCCATTCATAGCAAAAGCATCCTTTGGTACAGCAGTGCACTGCCCATCAATGGAGGAAGCGCACAAGGGTTTTGCAAATGTTTTGTTCAGCTTTGTTGCTAGGTGATGACTTGGAAACTTTGCTGTTCCTGCTGAGAAAGTTTATTTGAAGGTAGGGAGGACGTGGGAGAAGGAGGAAATATCTTGATCCGTCCCCCTCTGCCCGCGTGCAGCTTTTGTGTTTGAACTTGTGCACGAGGAGTTTGGGGAACAGCAAGCCACTAGATTACTTTATGGGAGGTAGGGATTTCGACGTTCGTATCCCATTTCAGTCCCTGTCTCCTCGTTCTGGTTTTGTTTCTCCCCTTGTGCAAACGAAGGCTGTTATTTCCACCCCCCCCCCTTTCATACCTTTCTCTTTCCTTGCACCATTTTCCCCCCATGAAATGTACACATCATTTGTACATCAATAAATTAACATAATAATGCAATTTTATGTATTACTTAGTTGATTAATGTGCTGCCTTTCTGCTAAGGCAGCTGTTTTAAAAAGCATAAAAGATTATGGGGAAAAATCATTCGACTATCATAAACACCACAGCTAAAACATCACAGGAAAGCAGTAAAAACAGTTACCCAATGAAATAATTTCAAAGTTCTGGGGGAAAGTGAAGAAGTATGAAAGACCTTCACCTGAGACCCTGGAGGGCCTCTGCCAGTTAGAGGAGACAGTTCGACTATAGGGACTCAATAGTCTAAGGTAATTTCATGCCTTGAATTCATGGCTGATGACAATAAGTGGGGGAGCCACAGAGTTGCACCACTAGAATCTGCTTATAAATTAATGGATTTTCTTCCCTGCTTTTTCTCGGTTTTCCAGCTGAACAATATCAGTGTCGTTTATATACTTTGCAAGTTTTAAAGGGCAGTTTTCATGAAATATTTTGGGGGTTTTCCATTTTCTTTTGTGTGGATTTTATGAGTATTTAAGAGTATCTATATAAGCAGTTACTTTGTATAATTGATTAATTGTATTTATAAATTCATACTTGGATATTTAGAGCCCTGTGGCACAGAGTGGTAAGCTGCGGTACTGCAGTCCAAGCTCTGCTCACAACCTGAGTTCGATCCCGGCAGAAGCTGGGTTCAGGTAGCCAGCTCAAGGTTGACTCAGCCCTCCATCCTTCCGAGGTCGGTAAAATGAATACTCAGTTTCCTGGAGGTAAAGTGTAGATGACTGGGGAAGGAAATGGCAAACCACCCTGTAAAAAGTCTGCCAAGAAAATGTCGTGATGTGACGTCCCTCCATGGGTCAGTAATGACTCGGTGCTTGCACAGGGGACTACCTTTACCTACCTTTACTTGGATATTTACAAGTTAATTTTGGGGGGACTTGGAACTCCTATTCCTCCATTTGTGGCTTGTCCACTCTTTGTTTTTTGCTTATATTACTGGGGGGAGTCTCCCTGTTGTCTACCACCTGGAAGTTGGCAAATCTGGTATTTATGTGCACTTTGTTTTTATTTTAATTTATAAAGTAAACCTTGGAGGGGATTTTTTTTTCTTCAGGGTTTTTTATTTTTCATTTTGGAGAGGTAGTCTCCAAATGTGCATAAGACAGCCACATTTAAAAATAATAAGCTAAATCCACCTGAGTAAAGAATGTTTCTACTGACTGTGTGCTGTTCAATGTGAGCTGGTTTTCATACACACATGCGCACACAGACACACACACACAGCAACCATTTACATCCATAAATAAAGAACCCAGGGTCAAAACTCAGCCATTAGGGTTGACAATGTCCAAATGGGGCCTCGAGAGCTCCTGGAATTGGAATTTGTTCTCCAGACTATGTAGACCAGTTCCATCAAGTGATGATTGTACATGTGTGAAGCAATCTTTAATTGACTGGCAGGTGCATAAACAAAAATAATAATGTCCTTGTTCTGATACAAAGACTCGGGATCTCTCTACACAAGACCTCTTACATGAGAGCACTCAAGTATAGGGGGGCACAGTGCAAGCCGGGAAGAGTAGTTTAGAAAGACAGAGCCAAAGGCTGTCAATTTTACCTCTCTACAGAGGCGGCAAAGATCACTCTTCGGAGGGTTTGTTAATTTCCTCTTCGCTTCCCTGAAGGCTCTGTCAATTTCACCTCCCCTTTGGGGAGACAAAGAGGAAATTAACAAACCCTCTGAGGAGCGATCTTTGCCGGCTCTATAAAGAGATGAAATTGAAGAGAGGTGAAATTAAACCACACTTCCTGGCTAACATTGCGTATCTCTATACTTGAGCGTTCTCGTGTAAAATGTCTTGCGTAGACAGACTCTCAGTTGGACATCTTTATATCTTCTGCCACTTAAGTCTGGGGATAGGGTTGCCAGGTGGCCTCCCAAAAGAAACTGGATGGGGCCCCCGGACTCACCCTGCTTTTCCCCTTCGTGCACTTGCATAGCGTGCACATGTTGCTGACACCAGCATGATGACTTCACTTTTGTAAGTAACGTCATCGCTGGTGCTGGTGGCCAGGCGTGCTGGCTGGCCAGTTCCCCAACACTGGGCAATTGGGTGGCCAGGTGAGTGGGCTGGAAATAGGAGGGGGGGAGGGGGGGCAGCACATGAGGTTGGGTGGGCCATCCCCCAGGAGTGCTTCTAGCAGGGGAGAGGAGGTGGAGGTGGCATAGGAAGGCCTGCTGGCACTGCCACCAGCTCCTGCAGGCCAGCAGCCAGCCACTCTTCCTAATGCACAAAAATATCAGACTGTTATATGTCCGGTATTATAACCACATTTCCACATGACAACCCAATAAAAAAACCACACTGTCCAGGGGAAAACCAGATACCTGGAAACCCGAACTAGGGATTGAACCTGAGATGTTTTGCATGCAAAGCAGATGCTCTAGCACTGAGCCACATCCCCTTTCCATGCTAATACATGCATGTCTTTTTCAGATGTTAAGTTTAGGGGCGGGGTCTCCAAACATGTTTACTAGGAGCATATGGTACCCCTTTACATACTGTCACCATTTTGTCAGAAATGAGGAACGCACATATTGATGGCCATTTCAGACAAATAACAGCTGCTGCGCAGTGCATGCTTCTGGTATGTGTGGTTGGATACTCCGAAAAAACATGCTGAGGCAGACCCTTCCTAACAATCCCTAATCATTAGCCCAGCTAGGCTGGCACAATTTGATATACTGTGAATATTTGTTAGCATAAATCCTCTGCCAATAAGGCTCCAGCCGACAGACAGCATAGCTGGGCATATGGGCCCAGCACAGAAAGCTCAACGCATAGAAATGACTGCTTGATCTTCAGCGTATCTTGCCAGTGAAGCTATTATTTCAGAAGCTCTTGGCTGCAGCTTTTTCACCTGCCAAGCAGCAGGAAGTCCTGGGAAAGACCCCGAGGCTCCGTCTGAGGCCTGTTATTATATTGTCAGTGATTAATGAGGAACAGTGCTTGGGGTGATGCCCTGTGAAGTCAGATGGGAACACAATGAGTTAAGTCTCCAGCGGCTTCCAGATTTGGAACTGATAAGGGAATGGAAGGCCGAGGATATAAACATCACTCACCCAGTTAGACTAACAAAATTAGTGGTAGTATGAGCTTTCGCGAGCTGCAGCTGTGAGCTGTGGCTCACAAAAGCCTACCACTAATTTTGTTGGTCTTATAGGTGCTACTGGACTCTTGCTCTTTTCCACTGCTACAGACGGACTAACACAGCTACCCATCTTGATCCACCTCCAGTTGAATTTTGTATCCTGTCCTTGGAGCCTTGATTTGAGTTTTTTAGACATCCTCATTGGCAACATGGCAGAGGGAAGTTAGAAGAAGGTTTAGAGCATGTGTCATGGCAGAGAATTTGGGCTCCAAAGAAATACGGAAATCTCCCTTTTTGCCACCACATGTATCCCTGAACAGAGAGACATTGAGCAAAAACTTAGTAAATGGCATTTTCTAGGGGCTTGTTTACAATGACTCCTTTTAACTCCTTTAAATCAGTGAGTTATTTATCACTTGCAGAGGCCACTGAGCAATAATTGAGCACTTCTGCTTGGCAAACCATTTTGCAAACCTTAAATCATTCTTACTTGAGCCCACTTACTGCTCCTGAAGCTTAAACAGCAGATCTTGAAAAAAATATGATTACACACACACCCAACATAGTTCAAAAATTGCCTCTTCTGGAAGATATCTCAGGTTGCATCTTGGCATTAGATTAGATTGGCTTGTCTGCCTTTTGCAAAATGATAAAATACCTATACTGGTTTCCAATTTGCTTCTAGGCAAAATTCACAGTACTAGTGTTGATCTTTAAATCCCTACATGGCTGGGGGGCTTCATACCATAAAGACTACCCACTCACATATGAACCTACCTGTCCAGTCATCTTCAGAGGCCTTGCTTTGGGTGCCACCACAATCTGAGAGCCAAGCTACAAGAGATGATGGTTGTTGTGGGTTTTCCGGGCTGTACTGCCGTGGTCTTGGCATTGTAGTTCCTGACGTTTCGCCAGCAGCTGTGGCTGCTGGCGAAACGTCAGGAACTACAATGCCAAGACCATGGCAATACAGCCCGGAAAACCCACAGCAACCATCGTTCTCCGGCCGTGAAAGCCTTCGACACTACAAGAGATAAATTACACGAGGACGCTCAGGTGAAGGGAGTCGCAATGTTAGCCAGGAAGCTGAGTTTTAAAAGAAATCGGAAGGCTTTTTCAATTTCCCCTCTTTACAGAGCCAGAGAGATGGCTGCTCAGAGGGTTTGTTAATTTCCTCTTCGCCTCCCAAAGGCTCTGTCAGTTTCACCTCCCCTTCTAAGAGGCAAAGAGGAAATAAACAAACCCTTTGAGCAGCCATCTCCCTGGTTCTGTAGAGAGGGGAAATTGACAAAGCCTTCCGATCTCTTTTAAAACTCAGCTTCCCAGCAAACATTGCGATTCCCTTCATGTGCACGTCCTCGTGTAATTTGTCTCTTGTAGCTTAGCTCTGAGGCTAGATAGGTGACAAACCATGGCACCAAAGCTTTGGAACTCACTCCCCAGAGAAGGAGAGAATTGTCTGTCTCCCTTTTCCAGTATTTTCCACCAGTGCGTGAAGACTCTGTGTGTGTGTGTGTGTGTGTGTGTGTGTGTGTGTGTGTGTGTGTGTGTGTGTGTGTGTGTGTGTGGCATTCCTGATTCCAACTCTCATTGGCCCTGCTCCTACTCCCTGTTTGTGTTTCTGTGTATTCTTGCATTTCTCTATTTTATTTAATTGTTCTGAATATTTTATAAATATATACGTCTGAATTTTAAATGTCGTCTTTATGCTCTTCCTGGTAGCCAATCTAGAATCTATCATACCATGGCAGGCAAGTGAAAAAAGCGGGCAAGGGGTCATTAGATCATAGCCACTGCATCCTCTCTCGGTGCTTTTTGAAGAGCCACACAACATCTGTGAGCGTCACGTAGCACTTGAGTGAGCTGTCAACTGAGATGCCATCAACATTAAGGGACAAACTAGACATTAGGGGGTCCAAAGGTACAACCTGTGGATGCCAACATATATTTTTTTTGCAAAGAATTCAGCCATTTAAAAATGTTGTGAGCATTTTAAAATAGCCGAATCTGTCTCTAAAATGGCGTCCATGTCTAGTTTGGACCTCAGCCACATTATTCCACCTGTAAGAGGGTGATAATATTAACAGCCTAGAGTTGGCAACTCTAGGTTAGGAAATTTCTGGAGATTTGGGGTGGACCCTGGATCCTCTGCCGCCAATGGGAGGACAGTGAGCATGACATAGATTTATTCCCTCAATGAGAACTGGGCCCTGGCCTCATCCATTACTTGTTTAGATAATGCCGGCCCCCCCAAAGGCTCTATAGAGACAAACAAGTTTGCCTGAGGTCTTTCCCGCTCTCCTTCACACAGCAAAATCAGAACCTCACCTTATATCATATTTATGCAAACTCTCTCTATGTCAAGTTCAGGAGAGCTTCAAATCCATTTCTCATTGTCTTGCCGGCTTTAGTAGCTACCAGCATTGCTTTGAACATCCCGCAAAGTGATGTTCTGCGTTTTCATGAAGTAGCCAACTTGGAAAGCTTTGAAGTCAGGTGTTTGTGTCGAAACCTGGAACCAAAAGGCTGCTTAAAACAACAACCCAACTCCCTCCTTTTTGTAGGCCTCGGTGGGCAAATGAGAGGCTTGTCAGAAGACTTTGTTTTAAAAATTTCTGCCTCCGAGAGCTGAGGGATTATGAGTATTCAGCTTTTGTTTCTGTACCCCTTCGTGAGACCGAACCAGAAAGGGAAGTTCCCTTAGATTGAAAAAGGGGGAAATAACAACCGAGGAATTTCCATACACAAAGCACACACACAGGGTGTGCTTGGCCCTGCGTGGGCCCAACAAACAGGCCTCCTTAGCTACTGTTGAGTTTCTAGCACACATCACTCCACACAGCAATTGTTCCTTCTAACACCTGCTTTGGTGGCTCACCTACTTCCAGCAACTGATATTTTTAAAAACTGCACAAGGCCAAATTTTTTTTTAAAAAATGGGGGGTGGGCTTTAAGGGAAGGGATTTCCTAGTTCACAGATAAAAAAAATGTGCAGCAGAGCGCTCACTAAATAAACAGAAAACATGGGCAGCTGAGAGAAATCAATTTAGCCGAACAAACAATGTCCCATGTAATGAACTACTAATTATCCTTTTATGGCATGTCAGTCTGAGTGATTACAGAGCTGTGCAGTTTAATTTGACGTTTGAGCATTTCTTTGCTCCATTAGCCGCATATAAAGCTACAACACTTGGGGGGAGCTCTGGGTGTGTGTGTGTGTGACAGTGTGCACATGTATGAGAGAAAGTGGGCTGCATTCATCTAGAACTAAGCAAACACCTGTAAATAAGGAATGGGAAGGGGGGACTCTGGGGCTCCTGTCTTGGATTTTCAGGGCCTTTGTTAAACGATCCTCGACAATCCAATAAATACGTCAATCGGTCCGTGTGACATTGTCTCTGCCGCTTCTAATACACATCACACTGTGATTGATTATTTTTATCATTAATATCTTGATCTCCTTGTTAAATATTCCAAATGAGCAGGAACAAAAGAGGAAAACAGACAAAGCAATGAACATTGCATATTGTTTGCAAGACCTATCGTTCTTATTGTTTTTAACGTAATTTTTTTTATCAAGAAGAAATAGGATGCAGGCGCCAACTTCTGGAAGTGTTTCTTAAAATTTAAGTTGCAGCAGGTTTTGTTTGAACCTGGAAGTTGTTCAAAACAAGGCCTGATAACCTAAACTGTGGGGAAGTTATGGTTGCCAGGTCTCCCATGATGTCATTTCCAGGGAAAACCTGGATGTGACGTCTGTCCTCTCTAGAAATTGCTGGAAACGCTAGCGTTTTACCGTAGAGATATATCCTTGAGTTTCCAGTAATGCCTCAAGAGGCGTGATTAGGATTGCCTGATCCCCTTAATCTCCTGGCGAGACGGGGGACCCAGCACAAATCTGGAGAAAATCTTGTGCATGGGCGCTCCCGAGGACAACACGATGATGTCATTTCTGGGAGTGACATCATCATGCAGGCTGTGGGACTGCTCCCGTGCTTAAAGAATCAGCCTGTTTGGGGCCCAAATCAGTCCACCGCGAAGTGCAGGAGCACTCCCGTGGCCTGCATGATGACATCTCTTCCGGAAGTGACATCATCACATCTCGCCAGGACTGCCTCCCGGGAGACCTGTTTCCCCGTCTTTTCCCCATGCTGGTCAGGTAAGTAGTGGCAGGGGGCACAGGGTAGAAGTGGAGGATCTCCCGTTCCTGGTGGCAAACCGGTAAACCTAGGCGTGATATCACTTCCAGGCTTTCCCCGGAAATGACATCATGCCATTGCTTAAAGCATCTTTTTAAAGATTATTTTTCCCGCTATGCACAGCAGCAGCAGGAACAGGACCTAGGGCCAGTACATCCCCCAGTCCTGGTAGGGGCTTGGCATCCCTAATCCACCCCCACACTGCCAGGAATTTCCCAATCCAAAGTTGGGAATCCTGAGGTGGATGATCTTCACCTATTCCTCCCTTCCTCAGCAACCCCAAATATACCCCCAAAAGCTGTTGCTGAGGAGTGAGGACTCCTAGGAATAGCTTACGGGGATCAAAATTTGCCTCCCTCCTTGCACCTATGGAAATCTAGGCGGGATCCAAGCCAAGATACGTAACTGACAGAAGTTTTATTTTAACCTCTAAGGGACATAAGGAGGAAGCCTTGGACTGAAGTTGCTGCTAGCAAGAGGCAGATAGACCTGGAACAGGAGAGTGAAACCATCTTGTTAAGAGGCTGAATTCTAGAACTTCCTAGAATTGCAAGCCAGGACTACAGTGGTGTCTGACTAGGGCTGCCGTCTCCAGATTGGGAAATTCCTAGACATTTGGGGGTGGAGCCTGGGGAAGTCAGGGTTTGGGGACAAGAGGGACCTCAGTGTGGCATAATGCCCTAGAATCCACCCGCCAAAGCAGCCATTTTCTCCAAGGGAACAGATCTCTGTAGCCTGGAGATCAATTGTAATTTCTGGAGATCTCTAGGCCCCACCTGGAGGTTGTAAACCCTATAGAAACAGGATATTAGTCTAGATTAGACATGGGCACGAAGGGGAAAAAAGAACAAGCTGTTCATTGTTCATTGCCATCCACGAACAACGAACAACGAACAGTAACAAACATGACCCTGTTCACAAACATGTTTGTTGTTTGTGGCCCCTTAAAGATCCCTTTAAACTATCAGCTGGCAAGTGGCAGGGGGAATTCCCCCCTGCCGCCTGCCAGCTGATAGTTTAAAGGGCCCTTTCCTGACCCAAGGGGCAGGGTCCTTTAAACATCCCACAAACTGACCTTCCCAATGTACAATACCCACCAAATACCGACCACTTGTTCGTTTAGAATGGAGCCTCACGAACTGCTTGTTCGCGAACAGACAAATTTCAGGTCCAGTAGCACTTTAGGGACCAACCAGAGCTTTCAAGAGTCAGATCTCCCTGATAATACTTATGATGTGCTTTGAACACTGAGCACAATGCAAGTAGCAATATTAGAACAGGGCCCTTAGAATGGTAGGCTCTGGGCTGCTTCTTTGCCCACATAATTCAAGTTTAATTGGCATCATCGTGATCAGGCTAGCTCAATGTTTCACTCCAATGTCCTCAATCTTTCCATAATGATGACTCACAAAATGGGCTTGCACTATAGAACTGTTGTTTGTTTACCTGGGAAATTTTTATGCCACCACTCTTAGGAAGAACAATGAAGGTACAATCCCATTTGACATCGAATGTTCCATATCTTGTATCAATATTGCCTTTCAAAAACATAGTAAAAACACAATGAGTATATTTATACTTGAAGAGCCCTATGGCACAGAGTGGTAAGCAGCAGTACTGCAGTCCAAGCTCTGCTTACGACCTGAGTTCGATCCCGGCGGAAGCCAGGTTCAGGTAGCTAGCTCAAGGATGACTCAGCCTTCCATCCTTCTGAGGTCGGTAAAATGAGTACCCAGTTTCCTGGGGGTCAAGTGTAGATGACTGGGGAAGGCAATGGCAAACCACCCTGTAAAAAGTCTGCCAAGAAAATGTAATGATGCGACATCCCCCGTAGGTCAGTAATGACTCGGTGCTTGCACAGGGGACTAACTTTACTTTATTTATACTTATTTATTTTCATTGCACTTCATGGCAAAGACTATTTGATGTGAATACAGCAAGAAAGCACTTGGTTTCTCTGTTTCTGGTCTATTTCTGTTAAATAAATTGGAAGTAGTTTCATCTCTGTTGGGGTTGGGCGGCGGTGCATACATACTCAACTCCCATTGATGCTAATAGCTATGACATCCATGCATCCAGAAGAGAAAGGAGCCCTTTGACCGGGGAATTTAGAGATGCTGGACATTCAAAGAATGAAGCTAAACAGATCAGACAACTCCAAGTGGTAACAGAAAAACAGTAATCCTGTCCTCATGAAAATTTGTTTGACACTGGATGTGTTCCAAATGTATCAGACAGACAGACAGATAGATTCTTGCCCCAATGAAATCAGAATTCCCACAAAATGTTTTCAGCCGTTATGCAGTGATTTTAGGTATGTGAAATTAGGTGGGGCAGGGAAGGGTCTCAATAGCACCAGAAGAGATGAATTGATTCCTCATAGTGGTGTGGTACTGCTATCCCAGCACTGGATCTGCTACAACAACACTGTGGAACACCAGTTCCAGGGCTTTTTTTCTGGGAAAAGAGGTGGTGGAACTCAGTGGGTTGCCCTCGGAGAAAATGGTCACATGGCTGGTGGCCCTGCCCCCTGATCTCCAGACAGAGGGGAGTTTAGATTGCGCTCCGCGCCAAGTGGCGCGGAGGGCACTCTAAATTCCCCTCTGTCTGGAGATCAGGGGGCGGGGCCACCAGCCATGTGACCATTTTCAAGAGGTTCCGGAACTCCATTCGACCACGTTCCAGCTGAAAAAAAGCCCTGACCAGTTCTGACGGGTTTTTTTCATAATTCATTTCCCCCAAGAATTATAGAATCTGTCAGTGGAGGGGAAGACATGGCTTTGTCTCGGAAATATAATGTAATTAGTATTAAAGGGGCCACTTATTTTTTATTTGCTTATTTATTTAGATATTTGTTCCCCAATGAAAGGGCTTTTGAAGAAGCTCTACGGACATTAAAAAATTAAATAATAATTAGAAATGATAATAATTAGAAACCCCACAATATAAGATCCCAAAAAACCTGCCATAAAAAGCCTGTCATACAATTTAAAAAAACAGCCATAAAATTCAATAAAGTAGCAGCTAAGAATAAAATGGCAGTGTATATGAGTAGTTAAAATTAAAACAAAGGCAGAGAAAACCGAATAAGAGTACAGTCGTATTCAGAAGAAAAACTAATTGAATGCAATCCCTGGTAAATGTGTTTAGGATTACAGTCTAAAAGCCTGAGCTATTACTTGCTTATTATTTATTTATGTTATTTATAGTCTGCCTTCCTCACTGACATTCAAGGTCTGATAAAAGGAACATTTTTACACAGTGCCTAAACTAATACTTTGGAGACAGACCATACTAAATGTGACTGGAAAATTGTGGATGACTTAATCTCGATATAGTGGCTTTAGAAGAAGCACACGGGTGCAAAACGGAATATTTTGAAGCTGGCAAGCCCGTTGCCACCTCCAGCCGGAAGTTTACAGTAAAAAAAAATTTGACTCACTGGCCAAATTGATTTATTCTTCACTGTGCGGTGTGAAATTTAGTTCTGTACTTCTGAACATAAAACTTCATTGTTGGATTGTGGTCCCTGTGATTTTTTTGGTTTTCATTGCTTCTGAGACCACCCCCCCTCTTTGGATTCAACCTCTGGGTGAGACCTGGAGATCTCCTGGATTACAACTGACCTCCACACTAAAGAGATCAGTCCCTGAATAAAATGGCTGCTTTGGACTCTGTGGGTGGACTCTAGGGCATTATGGGTGGGGGGGGGTGTTATGTGCCATCAAGTCGCCTCCGACCTATGGCGACCCTATGAATGAAAGACCTCCAAAACATCCTATCTTTGACAGACTTGCTCAGATCCTGCAAACTGGAGGACGTCACTTCTTTTATTGAGCCCAGCCATCTCAGTTTAGGTCTTCCTCTTTTCCTACTGCCTTCCACTTTTCCTAGCATTATTGACTTTCCCAGAGAACCTTGTCTTCTCATAATGTGACCGAAGTACAATAACCTCCGTTTTGTTATTATGGGTGGACTCTATGGCATTACACCCCCTTGAGGTCCCTGCCTTCCGCAAATGCTGCCCTCCCTGGGGTCCACCCCTGAAGCTTCAGGAATTTTCCAACTTAGAGTTAACAACTCTAGAGTAGTCAGAAATTCATGTTATCTTATTTCATGCAATTCTCTTCTGTAAGAGACATTGAATTGTGGAACTGTGGAAGAGCATTTCTCTGCTCTCTGGGGCCCTATTCAGGATGGGTTCCTTGAGAACAGCACCTCATATGGCTTCATAGGAACACCCTGCTAGCATTCCCTAAGCCACCGTGGGTTCGTACTTCTTTCAAACTCCTGCATGGTTTGTCTTCAAGCAAAGAGCTGCTAAGAATAAAATTAACAGTGGGAGAAACACATCGGTATGATGTCTAAATTTAGAGAACTTGATGAATAAATCTATTAACGTGGTTGTGAGGAAACAAAGGGAGAGAAAAATCTCTTTGTTTAAATGGTGAGGGAAAAAACTATGACATTAGACTGATCTATGAAACATCTCATTTGAAAGGCTTTTTCGGGGGTGTAAAAACTGTATGCATCAGGCCGGAACTACATGCTGTCATTCCTCATACACAGGGTCCCAAACTCATGTCTGGGTGAGGGGCATTTGTGGCAGAGAACTACCAGGTAGGCCTCTTCGCAACACCTCTCCCAGGATGTTTGTGTACCAGCTGGGTTTATTTGTCATTTTGGAGTCTAGCTTGAGGAATGAAGGCAGAGACAACAATAACAACAACAACATTTGATTTATATACCGCCCTCCAGGACAACTTAATGCCCACTCAGAGTGGTTTACAAAGTGTGTCATTATTATCCCCACAACAATCACCTTCAAGCAAAGCAGTGGGGTTCTCCAGATTAGAGTCCTGCCACTCAACTACTGCACCAAACTGGCTCCACCAGGTTGCGGAACGACAGCAACAGTTTGGCACCCTCTCCCATTGACAGATTCTCCCCTTCAGATACCTCAACTTCCTGTCCCACATTAATATTATAATTAGACCTGTGGCATGTACTTCCTTATTTCCTGCTTCAAATCCTATCATGTCATCCCATGTCGTTTTCAAAAAGCAGCCATTGGGGAGGGTTCAGATCAGAGCCATAGTTTTTTCAGCTCCTGTGCTGTTTTCCTAATCAACATTGTACATATCTGCCATACATGACCACAAAAAGCAAGCTATAATTTCTTTACATAAATAATATAACCACAGGCTGCAGTTAGTCCTGTAGGGAAAGAAGACAGGCTCAGTCCAGTGCCTGTCTTTTTTCCCCCCTGTTGGAATGAATTGTCCATTTTAGTTGGGAAAGGGCATGAGGTTGGGAGTGCTAAACTCTCCTTTGTCCAGCATAGTAGCCCAGGTCTAAATGTCTCCACGACAGTTGCGTTTAAGCGTCAGAAAATGTTGAAGATTTGATCACAGATCTTCAATGTCAAATGCTGTTTGTCAAGGTTTACCAACCTCCAGGTGGTACCTGGAAATCTCCCAGAATTACAATTCATCTCAAGACCAAAGTGAACAGTTCCTCTGGAAAAAATGGCTGCTTTGGTGGGTGGATTGTATAACATTATACCCCGCTGAGGTTCCTCCCCAAACCCTACCATCTCCAGGGGGCACACCCCAAATTTCAAGGAATTTTCCAAACCAGAGGCAATCCTATGTTGGCTCCTCGGCATGTTGGAGAGCCAGTTTGTGCAGTGGTTAAGAGCATTGGACTCTAATCTGAAGAACAGGGTTTGATTCCCCACTCCTCCACTCGCAGCCAGCTGGGTGATCTTGAGTCAGTCACAGCTTCTAGGAGCTCTCTCAGCCCCACTCACTTCACAGGGTGTTTGCTGTGGGGATAATAATGACATACTTTGTAACGGGTCATTCTGTAGAAAAAGAGCTGCAGGAACTCATTAGCATAACTCATTATCACAACTCATTTGCATATTCCACACCCCTTGCCATCACCAGAAGTGCATCATTAGCATAAGTGATTTGCATATGCCCCACCCCCTGACATCACCTATCCTGGCTGTTTTGGACCCTGTCCTGGCCATTCAGGGCTGAAATTGGGCCCAAAATGGCAAAAAGGGACTGGAAATGGCCGAAAAGGGGCCCAAAATGGTCAGGACTGGGCCGCTGCTGAATGGGAGAGTGATCCACTACCAGTTAGAGGCCCGATCCTGGCCGTTTCGGGACCAATCCTGGCTGTCTTTGACCTGCTCCTGGCCATTTTGGGCCCGAATTGGGCTGTTTTGGCCCCGATCCAGGCCGAAACGGGCCCAAAATGGCCAAAAATCAGGTGGGCAGGGCCACCTGACGTGACATTTTTGGAGAACTACTGGAACTGCGTTCCTGCGTGTTCCCCCTCAAAATGAGCCCTGCTTTGTAAACTGCTCCGAGTGGATGTTAAGTCATCCTGAAAGGCAGTATATAAATCAAATGTTGTTGTTGTTGTTATTTGAGCACCTCATTTAGATTATTAGCTTGAACCGTCCTCCATGTTCAAGATGTTTTGGAGAATAAGCAAATATTAAAAGGTAGGTTCAAAGGGACTTACTCTGCACTCCATCAAGTATAACATTTTCTGTGGTAATCATCGCTGATGCTTTCTTCTGCAAGGGAAGAGGAAAAGGGGAAAGTGGGAGGGGAAAAAGGGTCCTGAAATTTTTGTTTTTATTTAAAAAATAAAACCTGAGGCACCATCACAGCAGGAGATAATGGGCTGCCTCAAGAGCAGCTTTCCAGAGAGGCTGTAGATTAATGTAATGAGAAATACTATTCTTGTGAAGAACATGGTTAGACCTTTTCAAAAAATTTCACCCGCAAGCTATTTTATCACTAATAATATGTCTGGATTTTTCTTTTCTTTTAGGGAATCTAGAAAGGTTCAGCTAAGGGGAAAAATATGGATAGGTTTTCCGGCAACCTAAACTATATTTATTTTTTCATTTACTTTGTTAGAATTTTGAAGGGCAATACATTCCATAAACAATGTCTTTATTCTTCCAAGCCCCAAAGGAAAGGAAGAAAAGACCAATATTTATTCAGTAGGGCATCAGGACTAATCGTATGGAAATCTTAAGAGACTGCTTCAGATTTATAGTAAGGTGGGGAAGGGATGGTGGGAAGATATATCCAAAGATATCTCTGTAACCTTTGGATCAGTTGTAATTCTACAACATCTCCAGCCCCCAGCCCCTCCCAAAAATGTGCTTAGAAGTTGGCAACCTTAGGCAAAAGCCACTGGAATGGTGTTACTTCCATTAAGTCCTGGACCCATTCCAGTCTGGCTTCCGTCCTGGCCATGGGACGGAGACAGCCTTGGTTGCCCTCACAGACGACCTTCGCAGGCATCTGGATCGAGGCGGGTCAGCGCTGCTTGTGTTACTTGATCTCACAGCAGCGTTTGACACGGTTGACTATGATTTGTTGGCCAGCCGCCTTGCCGACGTGGGGATTAGGGGGACAGTCTTACAGTGGCTGGTCTCCTTTCTCCAGGGTCGGGGACAGAGGGTGGCGCTCGGGGGAGATCTATCGGCCCGTCACCCTTTGGTGTGCGGGGTTCCCCAAGGGGCGATACTCTCCCCAATGTTATTTAACATCTATATGCGCCCCCTCGCCCAGTTGGTGCGGAGGTTTGGGCTGGGTTGTCATCAATACGCGGATGACACCCAACTTTTTCTGTTGATGGACGGCCGGCCAGACACGGCCCCAGACAATCTGGCCAGAGCTTTGGAGGCTGTGACGGCATGGTTGAAACAGAGCAGGCTGAAATTGAACCCAGTGAAGACGGAGGTCCTGCAGCTGGGACGGGGGCTGCCAGATGTTGGGATCCAGCTCCCTGCCCTGGATGGGACACCACTGGCAACTTTGCCAGTGGTAAAGAGTCTGGGTGTGCTCCTGGATGCCTCCCTATCGATGGAGGCCCAGGTCACGGCGGTTGCCAAGTCTGCATTTTTCCATCTTCGTCAGATCAGGCAACTTGCCCCCTACCTGACGCCCCAGGACCTGGCTACAGTGATCCATGCAACGGTCACCTCCAGGCTAGATTACTGTAACTCACTCTACGCTGGGCTACCCCTGGGCCTGATCCGGAAACTACAACTGGTCCAGAATGCGGCGGCACGGGTCCTGACTGGTATACCTTACCAGTCACACATCACACCTGTCCTGCGCCAGCTGCACTGGCTTCCAGTTGAATTCCGAATCAGGTTCAAAGTGTTGGTTCTTACCTTTAAAGCCCTGAGTGGGTTGGGACCGGCATATCTTCGGGACCGCCTCTCCCTGTACGTTCCCCGGAGATCGCTCCGATCAGCGAATAAATATTTACTTGTGGTCCCCGGCCCTAAGGAAGCCCGCCTCGCTTCAACCAGGGCCAGGGCTTTTTCAGTCCTGGCCCCAGCCTGGTGGAACGCTCTGTCAATGGAAACCCGGGCCCAGCGGGACATATTATCGTTCCGCCGGGCCTGTAAGACAGAGCTGTTCCGCCAGGCGTTTGGTGATTGAAGGGGGCGGTGCCATGTCGGCCTCCCACCTTTGGGGTGGGGAAGGTTCTCTCCACCACTGCACCTTGTTAATTTGTTTTATTATTTGTATATTGATTTTAGTTTTGTTTTTATCAATTTTAACTGTTCACCGCCCAGAGCCCCTGGGATGGGCGGTATATAAATTGAATAAATAAATAAATAAATAAATAAAATAAGTTCCACTGACAAAATGGTTGCCCATTAGTTTTGAAAGCCACGTTGATGAGTAGATTCTGATCTTCAAAGCCTGCTTGAGATTGAGTCATCTCAAGGCCTCCTTCTCCCATTTAGACCTGGCTGGCTGCTAAGGTCATCCGAGGTTCCCCCACAGTCTGAAGTGCAGTGGGGGGACGAAGGCTTTCCGAGCAGCAAACCCTTCCAAGGGAATTCCAAGAGTGTTCCAGCTCTCAGCAGGGAGCTCCTCTCTTCAGTGTCCCACCTTAAAGATGACCCCCCCCCTCTTTCAGCCTTTCTTGAGGGAACTGTGCTAGGTACAATTAAGAATCTGGCAATTGAAACATATGTTTACCATGTGTTTATTGGTGCTTTCTTCATGTTTAGTTTTGGTGAAACTTTTACTGACACTGGAATTTATGTCTGTTAAGAGGCTGTCTTTGGCTGATTGTCTGTTCTTATTGTATTATTGTTTTTCAAATGCTCATAACCCACTGTGGGGATCCATTTTAAGATAGAAGGATGGGATATAACTGTTTTTAATAAACAAGTATTAAATAATTAATATACCTGGGGAGGAAAATTTCACAAAGAAAACCTACAAACTCTGAGCAACTCACTGCTGGAGCAAAGGCCAGGTTAATCTGTCCATGGCTGCATCCACACAGTAATTCTCCAGGCAGAGGCATTCATGGTGATAACAGAACATGCACACAATCAGTTGAGTGTGCACGCCATCAGTTCCTCCTCCTTGAGCCAGCTGCCTTGCAGCTTCCCCTCTCCATTCTTTCCAGGCAATCTGGACAAAAATGCCTACACCTTTCCCCTTATATCTACACAACATAAAGGGTTAAATTCCCCTGTAGCACAATATAGATTTTTTTTTTAAAGCCCTCTGGTGGTATAGCAAGGAAAACAGTGACTGAAGTGCTGATGTAGATGGGACTTAAAACGTGCACGTTTCCACCCAAATGTCACAGAAGTGCACTTGGAGTGTGTATTTTTTGAAAAATATTGTAGCAAAGCAGATTTGGGAAAGGTCAAAAAACGGAGAAACCTAGAAGGAGGAGGATTAGAAGATGCTGATGTACGGATGTTGAGATTTTTTTTGAAAAGTGCTCTGATTTGGAAGCAAAGGCAGAACGAAACATCCATGTGGAAGCAGACTTACCTACTCTTCTTTGGGTGGGGCATCCCAAAGTTAATTTGAGTACATTTAGGCAATACTGTAATTAGCATATTACTTATGGGTACCAGTTAAATATTTGGAGATGGCATCAACTGACACAGAGCTGTAGTTTAAATACTATTCAGTGCCAGCTGTAGTACGGGTGAGACGTTGCCCTTGTTACAGGGCGGGTCCGTAGTATATTCTGCATTGCAGGCAGAGCCTAAATCCATCTTGCAAAAAAGTGCTACATTAACCACAGTGTCCACCCAGCCATTTGAAACTATGCCAGGAACAACTGTTAAGTATGAAACACTGGGGGGAAAATAATAATTATACATTTAAAAAAGAAAACCCTGAAAAAGTTTGCAGTGTCTCCTAGGTTCTTGCAAAACTGCTATTATCTTGTCCAACCTCCCAAAGCTTTTCATGCAATTATCAATTATGCTGTGTGGATTTAAAAAAAAAAACCTGCCGAGTGTGAAACACAGAGGCCACATTTCAAGGAAGAATACTCAATATTGAATAATACGTCTGTTGGTAGTCATTCATTCCTTTATTACTTAAACAAAACTGGGCATTAAAGAAAATGTGATGGAAACCTCTATAGAGATTGAAGGAGGAAGTACGTTTGGTGGCCGTCCTTCTAATTAGATTACTTGGTGGTCTCTTGATAAGAGAATACAACTCCAATGGGGAAATGGGCGCTCTCTCAACAGGAATGTTCTCTTGGTTGTTGTGGGTTTTCCGGGCTGTATTGCCGTGGTCTTGGCATTGTAGTTCCTGACGTTTCGCCAGCAGCTGTGGCTGGCATCTTCAGAGGTGTAGCACCAAAAGACAGAGATCTCTCAGTGTCACAGTGTTCTCTTGCACAGGGCTGGATGCTTTGCAGTGACTCTTCCTGTTCAAATCTTATTTTGAGAACTGTCTGGCCGTCAAAACTAGTGCAGAGACAGTCGTCTGGCATTGCATAGGCCCCAGCAGGCCATGGAACCCATTTGGGTGGCCAGCTGCCAGAATAAGATGGAGCAGGGCAGCTCGGGATTCGGGATGCTGGAGAAAGGCACCCCCATGGAACAAGATCACAGTTTGGAAGGAAATCCTGCAGCAGATCTTCCAGGAGGCCCATATAGGTTAGGGTTGCCAGGCCCCCTTATGCTCCCAGTGGGAGGGGGGACCTGGCACTCACTCCTGAGCTTGCACAATGACATCACTTCCTGGAAGTGACATCATCGTGCAGGACTGGGAACATGCATGCAGTTCACAGCCCCAAACCAGCCCGATTCAGCCCATTTAAATCCCAGATCAACCCACTGTGAAGCGCAGGAGTTCTTTCAGAGGGGCATGACGCTGTCACTCCTGGGAGTGAAGTCATTGTGCCACTCCAGGACCACATCCAGGAGGCCTGTCCCCCCACCTTTCTCCCCACCAGCCAGGTGAGTGGCAGTGGGGGGCAGAAGGTGCGAGTGGGGTCCTCTGGCCCCAGTGGGGGACCTGGGATGCCTAATGTAGGACAAGGTGGGCAGGCAGAAAGACTGGGTAGGAAATTGGGCTGCCAACCTCCAGGTGGGACTGGTGTTCTCCAGAATTACAACTGATCTCCGGACTACAAGGATCGGTTCCTGTGGAGGAAATGATAGGTTTGGAGTGTGGACTCTATGGCACAACATCCCTGCTGAGCTCTCGCTGCTCCTCAAACGCCACTCTCCCCAGGCTCCGCCCTCAGATCTCAAGGAATTTCCCAATCCAATGTTGGCAACCCTATTAGGAAAGTAGGGGAATGCCCGGGGACACCTAAAGGCCCTGGCCTGCTGGGCCAGGAACTGTTACGGTTAGGCCTGTTATTTTCGAGATACAAACAACATACACGTTTGTGCTTAAACTATGAACTATTCATTAACAAAACAAAATTATCTACAAGGACAGACAAAAACTTGCATTGTGGGGGAAGAAACGTACTGATGCCCAGGGGGAGGTGTTGATGGGTGCGGATCTTCCTCTTGCTCCCCTCCCCATGCAGTCCTTTGCAATTCCCCGGATCGCAAGACCTGTGTGTGCTAACAGTCATGCAGCTCAGGAGGTTGCAGTGAGGATGGGGTACAGTTGCCAACTGTGTAGAGGGTAGCCTCAAGTCACAGCTGACTTACGGTGATCCCTGGAAGAGTTTTCATGGCAAGAGACCAACAGAGGTGGTTTGTCATTGCCTGCCTCTGCAACCCTGGTCTTCGTTGGAGGTCTCCCATCCAATTACTAACCAAAGCTGACTCTGCTTAGCTTCTGGGATCTGATGAGATCAGGCTTACTTGGGCTATCCAGGTCAGGGCACCCAATTGCTAATTACAGGTTGGGAAATTAATGGAGATTTGGGGGGCCCTATGGGGGTGGGGATTGGGGAGGGGAGGAAACTCAGGTATAATACCATAGAGCCCACCCTCCAAAACAAGAGATTGATCTCTGTTGGAGCAGTTGTAATTCTAGGAGATCTGCAGGCCCCATCTGGAGGCTGGCAACCATAGCAAGGGGTAATATCATACTTTGTGGCTCTGGTGTCTGTGGAGCTGCTCTGGCAGGTGAGAAAGGAGAATGTGATTTTGCCTCCTTCCATCTCCCCCACGTGGGTTGCACAACCTCAGAAATCAACTTTCCCAGGTTTGTAAAGGATGGTTCGGGGAGAGGAGAGAAATGGAAACGGCCGTGGTGCTCATGGACTGCAATGGGATCTAATCCAATGCAGCAAAACGCTTGTAACAGAAAGCAGCCTCTCTTTGCTGACTGATATTGCACAAGGTGCAACCAATATCTGTCGAAATCACAGCGAGTTATCCAAGGATGAGTGGATCCACTCCCCCAATTCTGTTCTGTAGGTTTGCTTTGTCCTAAGTTCCACTCCACCTACCTTCTGGTTGAAGTTCTAAAATGAATTTCAGAAGTGTTCATGTTTGCTACAGTTTTCAGTTTCCGCCTTTTTGATTTGTACATGTTGCTGGTACACTCCAAAGCACACGTGCATTGATTAAATTGCATTCAGAAAAGGAAAGGTTGTGCATGAGTGAACCTGAATTCCTTTTCACACTGACAAGTTAAGCAATGCACAGATGAATTAATGCCTACCGGTGCTGCCAATTTTTCCCCTCCTGCTCCTATTGGCCCAGTATCACCTCTTCCTGAGATCCCTGCATTTCACAGGGGGAAGCTGCTTGGAAAACAGAGCATCATTGCTGGGGAACAGGTGCTGCCCTGAAGCCACATTGCTAGAGAAGTAGTTCCCTGTAGCTGAAGAAGGTGGCTATCACAGCACTGGATAATAGATCTAAGGTTGTTGTTTTTTAAGGATTGTCCTGCACTGCAATGATACCTAACATTTTTATGGCATTGTGAAGTGTTCCACAACGCCTTATCTTGTAATCCCTACAACGGCCCTGCAAGGTAGGTCAGTATATCCAAGAATAGGCATGGACAAGAGGAGTTGTGGCAAACTTAAAGCCACCTAATGAGTTCATGGCAGAGGCAAGGCTTGAAATGGGAGCTTCTAGAGTTCTAGTGCAACCTGTCTGCACCACCCGCTCTGTTTGTGCTTGCAGTTCATGCAGATAGAGAGTCGAAGGGAGTGATCCCAAAATCGAATACAGAATTCCAGCCAGTGTTCAGTATTGCAACTAAACCATGGATATGGGAAATGCAAATGTGGCTTTGAGTTGTCACACAGCCACAATTGGAGCTTGAAAGCTGCGGAGATGGAGGTGGCATAACCCAGGAATTAGCAGGTTGAAACTGAAAAGCTGGGGTTTGTTAGATAAACCGGGTGGGATTCCTCTAATCCAACGGTACTCACTTTGTGACTCGTGGAGAGCCACATTTGCAATTATTATCATCCAAAATAGCCAAATTCCATCCTTGGCTTGATTTTTACACTTCCTGGAGGCTCACAGTTTATCCATTCCTCCAATGGCAGCTATTTCAAGGTGGGAACCCACTGCGAACAATAAGCCCCACTGAGCAAGGGCCGCCACCTTACCCACTGAAACATGGGGCAGGTGCCACATGGGGGAACGATGATCAGAAGAGCCACAGGTAGCATGTCAAAGAGTCACTGAGTATCACTGCTGTAATCTCAACATTAAATTGCTATCTCACATATCAACCAAAGTTGTCAAAGCTACTTAACTTTAAAAAAAAATACAGGTTCAATAAAAAACAAATAACAATACTAACAACTGCACCTATATACTTCCACGTAGGTAGTCATGTTGGTCTACAGTAGAAAAGCAAGATTCAGTCCAGTAGTACCTTAAAGACCAATTAAATTTCCAGGGTATGAGCTTTTGAGAGTCAAAATCTAGTTGGTCTTTAAAGTGCTATTGGACCCAAATCCAGCACATATATTCAGCTCTTCTAGATAGATTGTCCCACTCAGAGCAGTGAACAATTCAGTATTATTATTGTCCCCGCAATATGGCTGGGGAGCTGGAGCTGAGAGGAGTGGCTTACCCAAGGCTGCTGGCTGAGCTCATAGTAGTAGTGGGATTTGAACAGCGGAGTGCTGATTCACAACCCAACTACTTAACCACCGTCGTTGGAAAACGTTTTGTTAAAATATCCATGTCAGATGTAAAAACAAAAATAGGCCATTGCAACCAATAAAACTCCAACAGAACTCATTAAACCCAACACCAATTGAATAAAAAGCACTAATCAGTAAATAAAAACAACGATATTGAATAAGAATCATGGGTGGTATTGTACTGAGCTTTCCTGCATCCCAAGGTGACTTCTACCAGCAGAAAAGCAAGATTTGAGTCGAGTAGCACCTTAAAGACCAACAAGATTTCCACAGTATGAGCTTTCGAGAGTATCTGATGAAGGAAGCTTTGACTCTCGAAAGCTTATGCCCAAGAAATCTTGTTGGTCTTTAAGGTGTTACTGGACTCAAATCTTACTCTTCTACTGCAGACCAACACACCTACGCACCTGAAACTAGAGATGGGCACGAACAGAAAAAAAAATGAACATGATGTTCGTTGTTCGTTGCCATCCACGAACAGGGACTCACGAACATTTACGAACATGACCTGTTCACGAACATGTTCGTGGTTGAATGTTTGTGGGGGCCAGCAGGCTCTCCTCCAGCCATCATCCAAGTTTGGTCAAGATCCTTACTGCACTACTCCCAGAAATCTGACCTGAGCAGTCACCAGGAAAGGTACCAATAGTAAATAATAGCTTGGCCCCAGAGCCTGGCAGCAGCCCTGGAACCTGAAGGGGTAGATCCCTATCCCACCACACACAAAGAAAATTCAAGCTCTGATGCACTCTCCCTGTCTCTCTATCAAAATGCCAACAGCAGCTGTCTCTCCCTCTCCACTGTCTGCAAAGACTGAAAGCCAGAGCTGGGAGACTTCCTCCTCCACCCTGGTCTTTGCTCTCTTGTAACAAATTTGGAGCTCCACACTTGGAAGGAAGACCTGCCTATCAAGCTAAATTGAGTTTAGATTGGGGTTTCCAGGGCAACAGCAGGAGTTCAGACAGAGTTCAGACAATCCCTGCCCACGTTGCCAAATGAATTGATTGCAGGTGCCAGACTGTTTGGCTTGATGAACAGCAACGAACAAGGCTTGCAATGACCACCTGTTCGTTTAGAATGGGGCCTCATGAACAGCTTGTTCACGAACAGCAGATTGGGCTGTCCGTGGATTTTTTTGTTTGTATTGCTGTTCGTGCCCACCTCTACCTGAAACTACCTCCAGTGGAACAGGCTCTTCCTCCAGTGGCAGAAGCTTTTCCTCTAGAGTAAGGCTTATTACTGGAAGAGGGCCCCTCACTTAGTTGAGCAGAGCAATAGGATTTGTACTATGGAATCTAGCCTATTAGTTGGTTGGGAAAATGAAAGCGATCAAAATTCCTGTGCTTAGCTTGTAGTATACACCACCAGGCATCTCTCCAAACTTTCTTTTTTTAAAAAAAAATCTTGAACCCTGATATTTTTAATAGTTCCTATGCTATGTAAGACACAGAACGCTGTCTGGTGTGTGAAGCTCAACAGCAATGCTTAAAATGTACAGATTCAAAAATGATGCCACATTGGAGAGGACAGCTGTTAAATGATTTTAGAACGTCTGACCTAGACGAAAAGAAACCTTGGCTGATCTCCCTGCCAAACTTTAGATTGTCCCCAATAATACCATTTGATCCCTAACCCACAGTTTGATGCCTAACTCAAAAAGTTCCAAATGAAACATCTGGAACATTGGAAATACAGCCACACACCCATCAAACGCTGCTATTGCAATGAGTTTCCAATGAGGATGACAACTTTTAAATTAGCATTTCAGATTCGCTTTCCTAGAGCCTGTCTAACATAAGAACTGTAGCAAGCCAGCACTGCTTCGGTTTCTCTCTATATTTTTATCCTGCTTTTTCCCCAAGGAGCTCAGAATGATGTTCTTCCCCCCCACAATTTGTCTTCACAACAACCCTGTAAGGTAGGTTAAGCTGAAAGTGAACGATGGCCCAAGGTAATCCAGTGGGCTTCATGGCTAAGTGGGGATTTGAACCCAGGCTGCGTGGGTTCTAGACTGACACTCTAACCACATTGCCTCTGATGGGGCTCTCTTGGGTTGAATGAAGATTGTCAACTATGTAAAGCCTGCCGGCAGGCTACTCCTCATCTTTGCAACCACAGTCAAAGAGGAACCTGTAGGTTCCCCTTCATGGGTTATGGGGCTTCAATATGGTGGGTCACAAAAGATGAGACTAGAGTATTGGACACAATGAGTTCAGGTACTTCATTATCAAGCCCTCTGAGGGCCAAACTACAAGTGACAAATAACACAGGTTAGACACTTGTCAGCTTCCCTCAAGTTTTGATGGGAAATGTAGGCAGCTTGGCAGAATGTTGGACAAGTGACAGTTGAAAAGTCCATTGGACAGCAGTCGGAGAGCCAAGCTGCAAGACCAGAACGCCTACATTTCCCATCAAAACTTGAGGGAAGCTGACAAGTGTCCAACCTGTGTCAGGCGTCACTTGTAGCTTGGCCCTGAGATGTTCTGGCTTAGCTATAGGGCAGATCTACATGTAACAAGGAGGCAAGCATGGGATCAAGGAGCCAAGCATGTTTCCCCCCTGTACATGTCCACCAGTTATTTTAGCTGTTTCCCCCCAACCTTGGACAAGTTCTGACACCTGCAGTAAGTCAGGCCTTGGGAAAAAGGTGCCTCAGAAGAGCATTTCTAGATAGAGCTGCCAGTTAGCCTGGGAAAAATGTCCCTTTAATAGAGGATTAAGTTGTGGAAATGAACAGCTGGTGCTTTTCATGGCATGGGGGTAAATAATATCACCTGTAAATAGCATTCCATTCAACCTCTATTAAAGGGAAGGGGCATTTTTTTTTCTCCAGGAGGTTGGCAACTCTTTTTGTAGGTGAGAATCAGCTGCCATGGAAAGAGTTGAGTTTCCCTCTGCCACCGCTGCTGTCCTCCACCAATTTTCTAATACAAATACCCCCTGTATGTGTGGATTTGCATTAGATGGGCAAACATGGATTTAAGGAAATACATTTGCCGCTGTAAGGTATTCGTTTGCCTTACCACACAGGGTTGCGGTAAGGCTATAATGCTGCTCTGAGACTAGACATGGGGACGAACAGAAAAAAGAATGAACATGGTGTTCGTTGTTCGTTGCCATCCATGAGCAATGAACAACGAACACTGACAAACATGTTCCTGTCATGAACATGTTCCTTGTTCGTGGGGGCCAGCAGGCTCTCCTCCAGCCATCAAGATCCCTACTGCACCACTCCCAGAAACCCTACCTGAGCAGGCAGCAGGAAATGTACCAATAATAAATAATAGCTTGGCCCCAGAGCCTGGCAGCCGCCCTGAAACCTGAAGGGGTAGATCCCTATTCCACCACACACAAAGAAAATTCAAGCTCCAATGCACTCACCCTGTCTGTCTAACAGCAGCTGTCTCTCCCTGAAAGCCAGAGCTGGGAGCCCCCCTCCCCCCTGGCCTTTTCCTCTTGTAACAAATTTGGAACTTCAGTCCACACTTGGAAGGAAGACCTGCCTATCAAGCTAAATTGAGCTTAGATTGGGATTTCCAGGGCAACAGTAGGAGTTCAGACAGAGTTCAGACAATCCCTGCCTACGTTGCCATGGGAATTGACTGCAGGTGCCAGATGGTCTGGCTTGACGAACAGCAACGAACGAGGTTTGCAACGACCACCTGTTCATTTAGAATAGGGCCTCACGAACAGCTTGTTCATGAACAGCAGATTGGGCTGTTCATGGTTTTTTAAAATTCATATTGCTGTTCGTGCCAATCTCTATCTGAGACCCTTGGAGGAATGGAAGTCTACAAAGCCAATAAAACCCTTTTTATTAGTAGGGCTCGACTATACAGGTCACTGTTCCTATTTTGCGGGCAGTCATTAAGAAAATGCTTACTCTCTATTGTGGCTCTTACTACTGATTAAATTGTGTGAAGCCGTCTGCCATGCAGTTGAGCAGTATACATAGTGCTGCATGGTCTGTTTCGATGTGTACACTGCTGTGGAAATAATCATAACTTTCCTCATTTGTATTGAATTTTAGGGTGGGGTCCTATTTCATGTCCCTGACCTGGATAGCCCAGGCAAGCCCGATCTTGTAGGATCTGGAAACTAAACAGGGTTGGCCATGGTTAGTAATCGCATGGGATACCTTTAAAGAAGACTAGGTTCGCAATGCAGAGGCAAGCAATGTCGCCTCCATTAGTCCCTTTCTTTGAAAACTCCAGCAAGGGTTGCCATAAGTTGGCTATAACTTGACAACAGTTTCTACCACCACCATTCATTTCATGACATTCTTTCTCAGAACTAGATCAAGATGGGTAGCTGTGTTAGTCTGTCTGTAGCAGTAGAAAAGATCAAGAGTCCAGTAGCAACTATAAGACTAACAAAATTTGTGGTCAGGTATGAGCTTTCGTGAGCCACAGCTCACTTCTCTGATATCTGAAGAAGTGAGCTGTGACTCACGAAAGCTCATACCCAACCACAAATTTTGTTAGTCTTATAGGTGCTACTGGTCTCTTGCTAATTTTTCAGAATTGAAATAGATACTCTCCTCTTGTGATTTTTCAGAGATTGTGGTGGATGGACTATGAAAATGCTCGTTTTGTGATCCCTGATTGTCTAAGCTTGTCTATCTGGGAACCACTACCGTCATTCTAAATGGACTTTCCATGCCATTGGTGACATCAGCAAACAGCTGTATCGAATTAGCTATAACATGACATCATCACATCCAGTTAGGGATGCCAGTTGGCCTAGAGAAAAATGCCCTGTTCTTTTAATAAAGGCTTAAGGTGTGGAAATGGACAGGAGATGCTTTTCATGGCATAGGGGTAACTAATATCACCTGATAAATAGCATCTCATTAATCCTCTATTAAAGGGACAGGACATTTTTTTCTCCAGGAAGTTGACAATCTACATCCAGTATGTGATCTCTAACAGGACAGGACCACTTGAGGAAGGAAGAAGCAGACAAAACAGCCTCAGTGGGCTGGGAGAGAGATCTATAAACACCAGACATGGGCACAAATTGAAATATGAATCAAATTTTGTGACAAATCAGGCCAATTCATGTATCGCGAAAACACATTTCATGGGGCCACATTTTTCATGAAATCCATGACTTTTGGAGCCGATTCATTCAATTCATGAATGCTCCATGGTGCCAGACAGGCTGGCGCCTATCCATTGATTCCCTAGGCAGCATAGGCCCAGAATGTCCAAAGACTTTTTGTTGCTGTGGAAACCCCAATCTTAGCCCACATAACCTTGATAGGCAGCTCTCCCTGCCAACCTGAGAGCTTCCATTCTGTTCTATGAGATCAACAAGCAAGGGGGAGATGGGCCTTCTGTAGCCATGGGAATACAAATCTCATCCCTCCAAACCCTGTTAGGCAGGTCTGTCTGCCAACCAGAGAGCTCCTGTTTTGCTCTATGTGAGCATTTCTTACATAAGGCATAGCTCTGTGCCTCCCGTTTTCAGTTCCAGTAGACAGAGGCAGAGGGAGGAGCTGTTGCTGGGATTTGGAGTGAGAGAGAGTGGATTTGGGAGCTTTTGGCTGGATTTACTGCTGCTTCAAAAGAGACTGAAAAGGCTTTAATTTTCTGCTATTGTCCTTGCTGGGAAAGTTGTTGGGTGAGGGTGCCTTTGAAGTCTCTCTGTGTTTGGCATCTCTGGGTATGAACAGGGCCATTGTAGGGCCTCGGGATCTGGTGAATCACAAACCTAAAAAATTGTTTCATGAAACAGGACAATTTTATGAATGTTCATGGTCCGTGGTTCGTGGAACACGATGAACCATGAAACTCAGGGTTCATTTTTTTCCTCCGTTTCGTGCCCACCTCTAATCAACACTAAAACAGTACCAAAAAGACAATCAAAAAGGTAAAATTAAGCAATTTTTATGGGATTATATATAGGGAAATCACTGCCTGAGAGCCAATGAGGGAACTTGGAGACCTTTCAGCTCAGCCTTAGTTAATTTAAACGTTCTCAAAAACTAGCTCTACAAACTCATGTGTGTACTTAATACATCTGATTTCAGGGGGAAGAAGCACATGGCCTGCTGACTCATGACCCAAAGTTAAGCACATGCTTAACTTTCTCACTGAAATCAGCAGGACTTAAACCATGTTTGTATTTAGTCCAGTCATGCCCTCATTATACATGATATAGCTTTCTAAAGAGGGGGAAAGATCCAGGGAGCCTGAATCTTTTCCCTGCTCACACATACTAGTGGGATAATGGGGAGGCAGCAATTTTGATCAGAAAAAAAAAACTGTAAGAAAGAGTTGAGCGCTAGAGATAGGCACGAACCGGGAAAATGGTGGTCCATTGCAGCTCATGGTTCGTCACACTTCACGAACCACAAACTGGCATGAAATTATCCGGTTCATGAACCGGTTCGTTTGGTTCATGAAAATGTCGCTTCCAGGGCAACAGAAGGTCTGCAGAAAGGCCATCCCGAAACTGATTGATCAGCGCCCGGCTGTCTGCAGTGATGAACTGAAAAATGAACTAAACAAACTGGGCTAAAAATCATAGCGGTTCGCAGTGGGTTGTCAGAAATGCCCTCTGACGAACTGCTGGTTTGTGAACCAAAAAATGGCCCAGTTCATGATGAACTTTGGTTCGTATTTCAGTTCGTGCCCATCTCTCTTAAGCACCTACATGTTGCTGTTCTGATCAGATTCACAGCCTTTTGCAGCTGCATTTCAGGTTTCTTTTTTCCCCCCAGGAAAAAGGGAAGATTAAACCTCAGGTCTCCCTCATTGTGTCTAGATTTGTCCACACCTACTACTGTTTGGGTTTTCTTTGTCTCTAGATTCCACCACATATATGTATTTTATTTTTATTTTTTTTAAAAAAAATCTATGTAGCAATTTTCTAGACCACTTTGTGCATCTGTCAAAGCAAGCTTTTGTCTACAAAAGCTAAAGCTGCAAGAAAGATGTTCGCCTTTAAGGTTCTTTGGGATTCTTCATGTTTTCCAGTGAAAGTAGCTGTGTGCACGCTTGGAGGAAACCTAATGGCAAGGGCCGTTTGTGATAAAAAAAACTAAGCCCGGTATTTTTCATGCTGCTCTGGTGCCCTGTTTCCTAGGCCATTTTGAAATCTATTGTGCCAGGAAGAAAACTAGGCATAGCTTTACAGTTTTTTAGAAAATATTATGAGACTTGATCCAGTTGTTGGGAAGGGGGAGGGTGTTTTGGAAGCAGTATTTTTAAAGGTTTAAAAGGGAATAATGTTCCCCAAATGGCAGGGCATTCTATGAAGGAATGAGAGAGGGATTCATTGTCACTTTTTTATAGCTGGTAGTTAAGCAGTGTAGAAGGGAGAGTTTTAAGCCACTAAAAGCAGTTTCGGGTGGGTAGCCAAGTTGATCTGCAGCAGAAGAGCAAGATTCGAATCCAGCACTACCTTAAAAACCAACAAGATTTCCAGGGCATCATCTTCCGAGAGTCAAAGCTCCCTTTGTCAAATCATGCTCCAAATTTAATTAAATAGGCCCTGGGCTGTCCACCAGGCCAAGATGTTTCACTTGATCCATCAACCTGACTTTTAACCAATTCATGATATTGAAATAAATCTGCATATTATATATTTTTTAAAATCAGCATTTCTTCTTTTTGAGATACTGGAGTGAGTGGCAGGGAACTTTTAATTTAATACAATATACTGTTCATAGTTAAAAAGGGGACATGTTTAATTATTTTACAGGATTGCTTCAGGCACAAAATTATGGAGTGGGACTTGAGCTTTGAGCTCCCATGTTAGGAATGAAGTCTGCAAGAACTATCTCTAGGCGTATCAGAAAACCTCTGACGCTCCTCAGAGTGGATGAGAATTACATTTCAGAAGGAAACCCCAAATTTGCTTCAAATTTCATTTTAAGATTATAATTTAATAAGAACTGGTGACCACCTACAGATACCTAGAAACACATGTGCACCTTAAGTATTTCACTATGCTTCTCAGAACATCTTGGGCTTCCTTCTACGTTCCTCAGATGTTCCACTTGAAAAGGAACATTCCCGATCTGCTTCAAATAGGATTTTTTTGGCAATTGACCAGCGAAAAGACGCCTTTACTGATGCAAAGCTACAAAAAGTAGAACTTTATCCCATACTCACTAGATCTCGCTACAGGCTATATGTGACCCAGAAAGAACTTTTTTTTAAAAATCCGCTGATTAAAGCTGCAGCGTTAGGCATACTTACTAAGAAGCAAGTCACATAGAACTCAATAGTGTTATCCCTGAAAGTTCAAAGGGTAACCTGAATCTAACAAAAGAGTTGGTGGCATTGGGTGTTCTCAGAATGGTCCTATGTGTGTGTATCTGTTGTTTTAATGTTTGTTTCATTTATTTATCTCTTTAAGGGTTTTTTTTGTGCTGCCTCTCTAAATAAAGCATAAAACATTGAAAATTCTTCATTAAAATGCAGCATGAAACCACCTGATCATTTTGATATTGTCACCCATCTAAGGTCCTAGATCAAGATGGGTAGCCATGTTAGTCTGTCTGTAGCAGCAGAAAAGAGCAAGAGTCTAGTAGCACCTATAAAAGTAACAAAATTTGTGGTAGGGTATGAGCTTTCGTGAGTCACAGTCACTTCTTCAAATACTATCTAAGGTCCTGATATGCTTAGGACAAAGTTGGTCATATCAATAATTTAAATAAATAATACCTCTAGCTTTAGAAGTTAAAAAATGGCAAAAACCTGGTATTCAGATAGTTTTGCCAACCTCCAGGTAAGGCTTGGAGATCACCCAGAAATACAACTCATCTCCAGAAAAGAGAATTGATTCATTTTTAATGTGGTGCTGGAGGAGAGTTTTGCGAATACCATGGACAGCCAAAAAGACAAAGAAGTGGGTACTAGATCAAATCAAGCCTGAAGTTGAAATGACATAACTGAGGCTATCAGACTTGGGTCACATCATCAGACGACAAAATTCTCTGGAAAAGTCAATAATGCTAGGAAAAGTGGAAGGCAGTAGGAAAAGAGGAAGACGTAAAATGAGATGGCTTGACTCAATAAAAGAAGCCACATCCTCCAGTTTGCAGGATCTAAGCAAGTCTGTTAATGATAAGATGTTTTTGGAGGTCTTTCCTTCATAGGGTGGCCATAGGTCAGAAACAACTTGACGGCACATTACACACACACACACAGAAATACAACTCATCTCCAGACTAAAGAGATCAGTTCTCCTGGAGAATATGGCAGGTTCGGATAATGGACTCTATGGTGTTATACCCCACTGAGGTCTCTCCCCTACCCAAACCCCACCCTCCCCAGGCTCCACCCCCAAATCTCCAGGAATTCCCCAACCCAGAGTTGACAACCCTATTGGGAAATTGTCCCCTATCACAGTGATGTCACACACTATCCACTATGTACCAGTGTTGCATGTACCTGCTGCAATCCTTATTGCACAGCATTAGAGGCGATGTACTAGCCAATGGAAGAAGCTACTTGGAAGAAGACAGCCAGTGTGGTGTAGTGGTTAGAGCGTTGGGCTAGAATCTGGGAGATCCAGATTCGAATCCTCACTCTGCTGTGGAAGCTTGCTGGGTGACCTTGAACCAATTGCCTAACCTGCAACAAAGGGTTGTTGTGAGGATAAAATGGAAGGGAGGAGACTGATGTAAGCCACCTCGGGTCCACGTTGAGGAGAAAGGAGGGGTATAAAACAAGTAAATAAAACCAAATAAATGAAGTAAATAAAATCACTTGTTCTCAGCAACCAAATATTGCAATAGGATTTACGCTCTGAAAACGCGCTATGCCCAAAATAGCAGTAATACCTTCCTCTATGAGAACTTAATAATATTGCCCCAAATCAGAATTGCCCCAAAGGCCCTAAGTGCCAAATTTGTCCTTAACAGAACCTCAGTGCTTTGCCAATTTGAAATTCAGTGCATGTTTCTCATCAATCTCTCTCTGGCTAGAGGAGCCAAACAGAAGGACTCAAAATTTGCAAGAAAGGACGCCCCCCCACCTCCCAAATACAGCTAATACATAAGTAAACAGCGACACCTGGTGGTTAATGTTTCATCTGATCTAGCTGGGCAAGAGAAGGACACAGTCCAAGCGTTGTCCACATCTTGCACTTTTTTTACCCCGTGCCCTAGAAAAACAAGTTCAAACAGGAGAAGGGGGGAGGGACTTTCTGGAAGTGTTTTATGCTGTTCCTTAGATAGCCACATCTCTGATTAATGACAGCAGGCCTGAATAGCAGAGAGTGTTCTTTGAATTGCAGTGGCCACTGGCCAGGTTTGAAAGGGGAGCAGAAATGAGAAGTCTTTGAGAAATGCCCAAGAGACGGCGTGCAGAGCAGTACCTGATCTTCATGGAAATGAGGGCACCAAAAAAAAAGATTGCAACCCAAGCCATATTTTCTCGGTACTAACATTATGGTTGCCAAATACTGAATTTCAAGAGTGCTCCTATACATTCAGTTGCTTGGATCCTATACCTTTTGAAAATGATAAATTATGGGCAGTTCAGCCATTCATAATACCAGTAAGGCAAAGTGAATACAACCTCTAGGAGGTATATACTAACACAGTATAGACATTATCAGAGTACCTAGCCTCTTATGATCTGACATGGTGTATCAGTGTTTTGGACTAAGATCTGGGAAACTTGCGTTCAAATCTCCAATCTGCCATGGCTGGGGGGCGTTGGGCCAGTCACTCTTTGTCAGCCTAACCTACCTCGCAGTGCAGTTGCAGAGATAAACTAGAGGAGAAGAGAATATTGTAATATGCCTTGGGTCCCAGTTGGGGAGAAAGCGGGATACAAATAAATATAAGTTAGTTTCAGGTAGGTAGCTGAAGAACAGCAGAATTTGAGTCCAGTGGCACCTTGGAGACCAACCAGACTTTTCAAGAGTATAAGAGTATCTGAAGAAGGGAACTTTAGCTCTCAAAAGATTATACCCTTGAAAAACCTTGTTGCTTTCAAAGGTGCCACTGGACTCCAATCCTTTTGCAAAATAAATAAATAACACTAAGGGATTTTGTGGGGGCTGCAGCAATGGGGGCATCTCTGGCAGGGACTGGCTTAGCTGCCTGCCTGTCACTAAAAGGGTGGAAAGTGAAAAGAGCACGTGGCTTAGGGAAGCTTTCAAAATACAGCTCATTCCAGTTTCTCCCCAGATTGTGATCCAAGCTGCCTGGTCTGAAATGGAATCGTTGCATTAGGAATTCTTCCTTATTCCCTTTTTAAGTGCCGGATTTTATGCTGAACGCTGGGCATGTGTGTTTTGCTGCCACTTCCAGTGAGCATCGAACACTGCAAAAAGGCAATTGTGATAAGACGACATCTACAGCTGGATCCAGATGCTTTTAAAGGAGTGTTTTATCACCACTTCTATTCAGACTTCTTTACTTGCCTGCTTGTGGACAGGAAGTTGAAGAGAGGAGGCAACATGACATTTAACACACAATTTCCAAGTTTGTTTTTTAAATAGTGTGGCAAATTGTCCAATTCTTCAACGTCACATGATTGTGCCCACATCCCTTCACAGGTACCATCTGTTACAATCCCTAAAGGGCTGTACAAGTACTACTATTAGCACTGAGAGCCAGTTAGGTGTAATGGTTAAGAGTGGCAGGACTCTAATCTGGAGAGCCAGGTTTGATTCTCCACTACTCCACTTGAAGCCAGCTGGGTGACTTTGTGTCAGTCACAGTTTCTTGGATGATTATTGTGAGGATAATAATAACACACTTTGTAAACTGCTCTGAGTGGACGTTAAGTTGTCCTGAAGGGTGATATATAAATCAAATAAATAGAATGTTGTTATTATTCAGTGTTTGGCATCAAGCTCTGACAGATAATGTCATTGGGGCCTATCCCATGAACCTGAGGATTTGGGATGCTGGAGACAGGGAAACTCTAGCTGCAGGACTGATTTTACAATAGGGTCCTTAATATACCCTTATGACAAATTTAATTTCTGTTTCTAGGCAATCTAAATGCTGCCTGAAGAACGATGGAATTCAGTGAGCTATGCAACTCCAGCCCAGTTGAATGGAGCATGTGTGTGTTTTCTTATTCTGCATAATGTATTCTGCATGTTTTACTTGAACATAATTTATTCTGGGGAGGATGTAGTGTAGCACAGCACCAACCACTTTCAACTCTGAGGATTTTGTGATTGGAGCAGAGAGTTTTCATACTTCTGAAGTATTTCCCCTTGGTCTTAAGGACTAGAATCTCGCTCAGGGAGTTGAAACTGGCACCCATTTAGCACATCTATGCTGTCTACTCTTATAAACCAACTGCTCCTTACTGCTCTGGCTACTTGCCATGTGCAGCTGGGTGTAACAAAACCCGGCTTTTTAAAAAAATTAAATCTCGTCCTTATGCTAACGGAACACAGCGTTGTTAACGGATTTGTGGGATCCAACTCAGAAACATTTAAGCCTGCTTTAATTAAAAACTAATAATAATAGCTTAAGATTTCTGTTGTGCTTTTGGCATGTTTTGCCTACATCACCACTGTACTTCCACAACAATCCTGTAAGGTAGGCCAGTATTATAATCCCCCATATGAAGCCCACCTAGCGAGTTTGTGGCTGTGATGAGATTCGAACCAGCAGCTCCGTGATTCCACAGTTCACCCTGTTAGTGATGCTGCAAAGTCCAGCTCCCAAGGGTTCTATTTCATGCTGTTGTATGAAACGTAGCCCTGACATCTTTCTTCAGGTCAAAGATCCAAACTGAACTGAATTTTCGTGTCTACTGATCTCTCTACTTGACACAGGGTTGCCAACCACCAGGTGGGCTCTGGAGAGCTCCCAGATTAACAGCTGATCTCCAGAAAATAGAGATCAGATCTCCTGCTTTGGAAGGTGGATTCTATGGTATCATTCTCTGCTGAGCGAATGATTACCTCAAACCCTACCTTCCCCAAACTCCACCCCTAAACCTCCAGGAATTTCCCTACCCACAGTTAGCAACTCTAACTTGATGGCACAGGGTTTTGTTTGGGGTTTGGGAGGGTATGAGGTAAATATCAAAACGCATACGGAAATAAGACCTGGCAAAAAGCAGAGAAAGAGAGAGAGAGGCAAGTCACCTGGCGCCTGATTGTAGTTGTATGGAGGATTAAGGAGAACAAACACAGATGGTCTTTAGTTTAAGTCTCCAAGCCAGATGCGGCTCTGTTGACGTGAACAGTTGGGCCCTCAAACCAGAAAGGTCTGACAGGCAGCAAACGCTCTGAAATGTGTTTTCCTGTTCGAGAAACCTGAAGCTGTGGAGGCTTTCTTCAGAGGCCCGCTTCAAGCCACCAAAATGAGAATGATTCCGAAGATAGTTTCCTTCTGCTATTAAATGCCAGTCCTGAGATATCCAGAATCGGGGGAAAGCAAAACCGTGTCAGGGTGGGCCGCTCTAGGCCAGGGCCGATTCCAGACGGCCCTCCCCATCCCGAAACATCGCGCGTTGTCGCGCGGGAAAACACGAAACATCGCGTTTTCTCGCGCGAGTTTTGCGCGATGTCGCGCAAAACTCGCGTTAGAAAACGCGATATTTCGCGTTTTCCGCGCGACGACGCGCGACGTTTCGGGATGGGGAGGGCCGTCTGGAATCGGCCCAGGTTACACAGATGGCAGGATCAAGTGGTAATGGTTTTCCTGGAGTGTACCACTTTGGATTGCTGGTAAGGGGTTGTATTTTCCAGTGCCCCCCCCCCCTTCACAAAAAGATCTTCTTGAATATGGAAAATAATATGTCAGGCTCAGCTGAATCACTCCTCATGACATTCTTGTTCACTACAATTCAGAGCCGTGTGTGTGTATGCGCGCGCATGTGCATACTCACGTGCAGAGCATTCCAAAATAAAGTCCCCGTAACCTGCAATGGAACAGTCCAGGAAAAGTTTCACCATTTGAGTCTGTTATGGGGTGTGTACTGTAGTGGTTAGGGTATCGGTGTCATATATGTCTGTCTACATATCTGCCATGAGTATTCTCTGTGCTCTGTATTGTGTGCTGATCCTCTGAGAGTATGTGAAGTTGCATACTGGGGGCCTGTTTAGCTGGGAGTAGCTTATCTTACAGGTGCCTGCTAAGATGTCTACTTTCGTTTTCATAGCCACTTCAGAATGTGTCCTTGAGTGCCGGCTTCTTCCTGGGAACTGAAAATAACTTCATCTCTCTTCCAGTTCTTCTCTCCTCCTGTCTCAAACCCCCTCCCCTCCTTCTGGCTCCTTCGCACCAGAATCCTAACCATCCATATCCTAAAAACGGGAACTTTCCTGATAACTAGCCCCTCCAACCTTACACACGTCACTTCTGCCAATACCCTTGTCTGTGTATACTGATACTGATGGATCTATAATAAAGTAACTTTAACTCATACATTGAAGTGTGTGCAGAGTAGTACTAGGGGATCTAATTGCCAGAACCTGACAATTGGACTAGGATCTGAGAAACCCAGGTTCGAATACCCACAACAAGATGGAAGGTTGCTGGGTGACTTTGGGCCGGTCACACACTCTCGGCCTAAGCTACCTCGCAGGGTTGTTGTGAGGTAAGTGGAGAAGGGGAGAATGTAAGCTATTTTGGGTTGCCATTGGGGGGGGGGGAGTGAGATACAAATGAAATAAATTGATTTTCTAAACAGAAGTGTTCCTGGATTATTCAGCGAAGGGATTTAATTTCTCCCTCTCTTCATTTCTTGTGATGTGGAACTATCAAGATGTGTGCCAGGACTTGCAGCTATTACATATCTTGGATTAGGAAGAATAATACAACCAGGGAGAGAAAAAGAGAGAGAGATTTTATTTTTATTTTACTTCAGTTATACACCCCTCTTCTCCTCTGTGGGAACCCAAAGCATCTTTCATAATTTTCCACTCTTCCATTTTATCCACACAACAACCCTGTGAGGTAGATTAGACTGAGAGGGTGTGATTGGCCCAAAGTCATCCTGCAAACTTCTGTGGCAGAATGGGGACTCGATCCCGGGTCCCCCAGGTCCTAGGCTGACACTATAACTCCTCGTGCAGCACTGAAGTGGAGACTGAGACGTATATCCTAAGAAAGCGAGAAGAGAAGGCCATGCAATGAATCTCAGGGCTAGTTATGATGGTCTCAGAGGGATCATCAAACTAGTCAAGTCAAGCCAAAATGGAACTTTGCAGCAACAGTCCCCTGTTTACAGGCAGACTCTTTTTGAGATTCGTAGGTAAACTGCCTCTGAACATGGAGGCTTTCCTCGTTGATGGATTTATCATCTTTATGTTTGTCTAATTCTTTTTTAAGCCCATTCACACATGACACTGAGCATTTTTTTTAAAAGCTGTCTGGGTGTCTACATGGCAAGCATCAGTTTTAAACTGGATTGATGGTACCCACACGGCAGAATTAATGTGCCCCTGCAGTATATTCCTGGGCCATAAATCCCCAGTTTGCTTGTGCTGCATGCAGAGAACCACCATCTTCATTTAAATGTGATGCCAAGCATGTGAATTCCTGCATGGCTAAGGTTCCTTTATGCTCTTGTCGCTTATTTTAAAACCAGGCCTGAGCAAGTGGCGATCAGCGTATCTGGTGGCAGAAAGTTCCACAGGGTAATTATTCATTGTGTGGAGAACAACGGGCCCTCTGTCAGTCCAGATCCTGGTTGCTGTCTTCCTCGTTACTTTTCTTGGACCTCCTTCGCAAGATAGTCCGTAAGCGAAATGTTTCGAGGCCAGCACAAAAGAGATGGTTACAGATTGCTGATGCAGGCAAAGCCGACACCAAGTCACCAAGCCAAAACTGTCACGCTCGGATGCTCTTGGATTTCTTTGTGGGAGACAGTGAACGATTCAGAAAACGGACTGCAAGGCCACACAAGTTGACAGTTCTCCAGTCTAAACGGGAAGCATGACTGAGAGGTTTCGTGTGTGTGTGTTTGTGTGTGTGTGTGTGTTGGTTTAAAGAGAATCATAGTACAGAAAAAACAGCAATTCCCCAGGTAATCAATTTATCCTAATTAGACTAAATGATCAATGAATATGTCCGTCAAGTCGTGCACTTCTGGGGCAGGGGAGGAATACATTCTCCTTGCACCACAAATTATTAGAAGATAAATTGCATTTCTAAGCTATGCTACAAAGTCTCTTATCCTTTATATAGTGGAACAGATCCATTCCACCACAGAAAGAAACACAGTGTAATTTCCATAGCATGTGAACCCACAAGAGGGAAACTGAAATTGCTCGGGCCTACTTCAGGGGGGTCTTGCTCACCTTTGCTGTGTGCAGAGCCCAAAAGTGAGTAAGCAACAGCGAGTAGGTTTTCCAGATTCCCCCCCCCCCCCCGTGGTTTAAAATCACTGCATAGAAGGAAGATTCAGGTCCACTGGGCCCACCCTTGACTTCTGCCTGCTGATTGGCTCTGTGTGCCAATCAATACCTCTGGGTGGGGCCAATATGTTTGATTCCAATTCTCCCTCTGCCCGTCAATTCTACACAGTCGAGAGCATCTAAATAGGGTAAGGTAGCCTGGTTCCAAGGATGGGCCATTGAAGGCCAGTGCTCGAATCCCAGCTTGGTTCAGAGTGGACTGTTTGGTCCTAGTTAATTCACAACTTTTTTTACCTAAGTTCCATGCTCTCAATAATGAGTGTTCCAGATTCTTAATAATGGAAAGATTACTGGGATTTCTAACAAAACTGATATGGGCGGGGGGATGTGAAAAATTAGGAGGAAAGCCTTGATAGCATTCTTCCTCTCTTCAGCTCCTGGCCATGGAAAGCAGGGCTTTTTGCCCATTTTCTTTCACAGTTTTCCTTCTCTTCTTGCATCCCTTCTTCCAGCATTCTCTTCCTTCTTTTATTTCTCCAAGCCACCCATCTCTCTTCCCGTTCCTGCACCTCTGCTTCACCAGTTTTTCCTTTCTACCTGCAATACCTCTCTCTAAACTAGATGGTGACAATACGCTCGTAGCCGTCACAAAGATGCTGAACCCATTTTAAAGTGATTTTAAAATGCCACCAGGGTCCAGTCATGATTGAGCCCAACTGCATGGTCTTCTCCCCGTCCCTCGCCTTTTCAAGTGCCAAAACAGCTATGGTGTTACCAGAACTGCTCTTTATTATAATGGGGAATTAGCTATAGCAGTCTGTAACTTAAAATTAAGCGCGGATCATAACCTATGTATACGGAGGTCCCGATCCCAGACACTCTAGTGAAAAAGAGGCAGACAACAAATAGGTTCCAAACACGTGTATTCAGTGTGGCGTAAGCCTAAACTTGCACAAGCATACAAGAGAACATACAAGATCTAAGAAATACAGAGTAGGAAATACAGAGACGTTCGCATTAGCTGGTTCCCAACGATGATAGGGGGAATACTCACTTATCCTGAAGCGAAGCAGAGACACCGCAGCGAGGGGGGGTGGTCCAATGCCAGCACTGGAACCACAGACGGACAGCAAGGAAGTCTGGATAGGATGGCACGCGCACCATGCGGTCTGAGAGGCCGGCTTAAATACCCCAAAACGTACCCTGGGGCTGGTGCTGTACTTGGTGGTTCTCACAGATTAAAACAAAGGGTCTAATGGGTTACTGAATGGCTTGGATGGGCCACTTTGGTAATCAGATTGTGATAAGTGACACCTCAGGAAGAGGGGACAAAAGAGGGAGGAGGAAATCCAACTGGGCTGAAAGGATGTTCCAGCGGACAGGGCTTGTCCTGATGTCATCAGCTCTGGAATGCGGAGGTTTCTTTGAGATGCATTCTCTAAGTGCTTGGGATGGTCGGCACTTAGTTCTTCTCCGGGGCGGCTCCTAAGATATGCAGAGCGGGGCGAGGGGCTCTCGCTATGGACGTGGTGTGCCCGCTTCGCCGAAATGGCTTCTCACAGCAGTCTTCTTCCCTGGGTCTTCTGGGTGCCTGAGAACATGGATGCCGGCTGGGCATAGCTGGGGCTGGTTAGCAGGCTGCCCGGTAGCGAGGGCAAGCTCGGGGACCGGCCCGCGGGGGGGCTCCAGGCGGGAACTGACCAGGGAGCGCCTAGCCAGGCTCGCTGGAGGTTTCCCCGGCTGGCGCCCGGCTGCTAGCCGCGGCTTGGGCCCATATGAGGCAGGCTTCCATTGAGGCAGGGGGAACAACACTTCAAAACACAGTCCAAAGCAGGGAACAGGCACGGTCCATGGCAGATGGCAATGCAGGCACGGGGTGCACTTGTAACGCAGTCCAAACACACACTGGGAAGTCCAGATACAGGTCAGGGCAGGGCTGCCCAGAAAGAGAGTCCTTTGTGCAGTTATCCAAACATGGAGTCAGTAAACTACACAGTCTATTGCAGCAGCAAGGTAATTGACACGCAGGCAGGAAACTGACACGTGTATTAACACACACACACACGTGTAAGGCAATCTTTGTGCAGCAGTAAAACAGCAACGCAGGAAACTTTAACACAGTTCATGGCAGGCCTTAAAGCAGGGGAGGGGGCCTACTTGGCAACAATGGATGGGTGGAGGGGGGGGTGTATTTTGTCACTTCAGGTGCAGCAGGGACAAGAGCATGTCAGCCCGCTGTGCTCTGGGCGTGATCAGCATTTCTTCAACTCTGTACTAGATTTTTGCTGATGCTATGTCTTTGTAGACTTGTATTTATTTGCCCTATGGCGTTGTTTATGGAAATGTCCTTGATATTGACTGCACTAATCTCACTCTATGCAATCAGTCTTGAGTCTCAGTAAGAAAGGCTGATTATAAATGATAAAAATAAAATAAACAATCCGGATCCAGCCCTCACAGCATTAAAATCATTTTAACAACAACAACAACAACAACATTCAATTTATATACTTTTACAAAGTGTGCTATTATTATCCTCACAACAATCACCCTGTGAGGTGGGTGGGACTGAGAGAGCTCTGAAAGAGCTGTGTCTGACCCAAGGTCACCCAGCTGGCTTCAAGTGGAGGAGTGGGGAATCAAACCTGGCTCTCCAGATTAGAGTCCTGCCGCTTGTAACCACTGCATCAAACTGGCACCACACCAAAATGATGCCATCCCTGTGGAAGTCATCAGGGTGTCATCAGGACTGGTTTAGCCCTAAGAATAGCAGTAGCTCAGCCAACAGCAGCCAGAAAGCCAGCTCCCAATTCAGCCTCCCCATGGACAACTCAGCCACTCACTGCCAGTGGTTTCACCACCAAATTACTCTGACTGCTCACTGTTCCAGTCTCATGTGCTTCAGAGACCAGATCAGCCTGGATTTGACCCAGGAACTCTATGTGAGGGATCTTTCACTTCAACTTACAAAGGTGGAGTGATGCTACAATTCCATGGAAGACAACTGCCATCAGGCAGCAGAATTACTGTGTGAACATTCAGAGTCTCATCAGCTCAACTCAGCCATGAGTGCTGCAATATGTCAAAGGTGTCTCATTTTCTGTAGATGAATGGTCCTATCCTTAGGGCAGAGGCTGATCTTCAGGTCCCTTCTAACTCTTCTAGTTCTGTTGACCACAAATATTGCTGAAAGGCTGAGTCAGTGTAATCCTAGGCATGTCATACGCAGATTTCAATAGGACTTACTCCCTAGGAAGTCCATTTAGAATTGTAGCCTTACAGTGCAATCTTCAGCAAAGTCACATCCTCTAAACCTATTTACTTCAATATACTTCCTTCTAAGTAACTCTGCTTAGGACAGCACTGTAAATTACTGCTCAGGGAATTGCTAGTTTGAATCTGACCTCAGCTATTTCTATTTATTCATTCATTCACAGACTACCTTTCTCACTGAGACTCAACGTGGATTGCATAGTTTAATTCAGTGGGACATTCAATAAATGATGCAATAGGGTTTGGATAGGATAAACTTTGAAAATAAGCAGAAATCTGATACAGAGCTAAAACAGTACTGAAACAAAGCATAAGCCATTAAACATGGCATGTTAATCAATGCAAAAATGACTTGTAAGAGCATACTTACAGGAACATGCAGTACACAGTAGTAGAGTCTACAGTCCCTATTAGAGATGGGCACAAACCGGGAAAATTCCCAACCATGCAGTTCGTGGTTCATCAGGTTTCATGAACCACGAATTTTCACGAACTTGCCCCAGTTTGTGAACTGGTTTGTTCATTTCGTGAAAACGTCTCTTGTGGGTCAGCAGAAGGTCTCTCAAAAAGCCTCCCCCCCCCTTTGCCTAGGAAACTGATTGACTGATGCCAGGCTGTCTGCAGTGACGAACCAAAATACAAAACAAACAAACAGGGCTAAAATTTGTCTCCATTCATGAGAAATGAGCTCCCACAAACCAGTTCATGAACCGCAAACCAGCCCGGTTCTTGACAAACTTTGGTTCTTTGATTTAGTTCGTGCCCATCTCTAGTCCCTATCTCTTTACCAAAACATCTTTCTAAAGCATTTCCTAACAGTACAGCACTCCTACCTGTGTAAAAAAGCCCCCGGAATATTTTAGTCTTGCATCATTTGTGGAAAGCCAGGAAAGTCAAAGCCTTCCTAACTTCATCAGGCAGTATTCACTAAAGAGAATACATGCGTGGGAACAGTTGTTGATTCTGCTCATTTTGCAGAGTGGCTCCTGCAGAAGACCCTGTTCAGATGAGCAAAGCTGCCAAGGCAGAGCAGGGAGAGCAGTTCTGCAGGTATGAGGTACCAAGGCCATGAAAGGCTTTGTATGTGATAGCCAATACTTTGAGCTGAGCCCAGTGACTAATGGGTAGCCAATCATGGAGTGACTACAGAGTAGGAGTGACATGCATGTTCCATCTAGCTCAGGTGTCCCCCAACCTTTTTGAGCCTGCAGGCACATTTGGAATTCTGACACAGGGCGGTGGGAGGAGCGACAATATGGCTGCCCCAATGGCTGCTGCAGGGGATGGAACCAGCCACAAAACGGCTTACCTTCAGTCACACAGAGAAGATCCTTGTGATGTGGAAGCAGCTTCTGCCAAAGAATTGTTTTTTAAAATCTGTACAGCCAATCAAATCTCCAGTGGTCCATCGGAAGCCCTACTGGACAAAAGTCCCACCTGACCCCACCCACTTTCTAAAAACACTTGGCAGGCACCAGAAAAGGTGTCAGTTGACACAATTGTGCCTACAGGCACCACATTGGGGACCCCTGATCTAGCTTCTAATAATAACTGAGCTGTGGGCCAAGCTACACATGACAAATGACACTTGAACAGCAAGTGTATTTCTCCCTGTTCACTTGCCCTCCACTCAATCCACTTGCCGTTCAAGTGTCATTCGTCATGTGTAGCTTGGCCCTGAGTCATTCTGCACCAATTGGCGCCTCCGTGTTGACTTGAGGGGGAACCTATTCAAAGCGCATTGCAGCTGTCTAGTCTCAATCTTACTGTGGCATGGATCCAGGTGGCCAAATTAGCCATGTCAAGGTAGGGGCCATCTTCTGGGCTAGACTGAGTTTGCAGAAGGCCTTTTTTCCAGCTGCATTAACTTGCTTCTCTAGCAGCCGTGCTGGATCCAGTATAACGGCCAAGCTCTTAACAATGGCCATTTCCACACTACTCGTCTTCATCCGGAACGCTGCGGAACGTCGTGAAAATACGCGGAAGATAGCATCTTCTCGTGCGAGTTTTGCATGATGTCACGCAAAACTCGTGCAAGAAGACGCTATCTTCCACATTTTTTTCACAACGTTCCACAGTGTTCCGGATGAAGGTGAGTAGTATGGAAACAGCCAATGTCTGCAAGGGTCAACAAAGCCCCATCGAAAGTGGGGAGTACAATGTCCTTCAAAATCTCCACCTTCCCAACCAGCATCACTTCCTTTTTGTCTGGGTTCAGTTTCAATTTGTTGGCTTTCAGCCGTTTGACCTCAGCAGTCAGGCACTGACTCGAGACATTTACTGCGTCACCGTGGGTCTTGAACAAACTGGGGGAGGAAGTTTCAGCCCCCATTTTCAATACAGAGAAAGATAATCATGCTTACAGAGGTTTGTCAGTATTACCAGATAATATACGTAAAACCCTTTGAACACAGAGTATAAATGCTGGGTGTTACGAATTCATGGGAAGGACATACGTCCCTCTCAGCAAGCTGACCAGAAGCTCCTCTTCAATGTAGCCCTGCTCTCTCTCTGAACTTTGATGCAGAGGGAATGCTTTTGCCCACATATGTACAAAATAATTCAGATCCAAGCCCGATGGTGCGTGTATGTGAGTTGTTTATTCATCGCTGCGATTAGACTGCTTGTTTATAACAATAACACGAAAGGAGATTGGGGGAGCCTGCCAGATATTTCTGCCTTTCTGCCACATGGTGTTTTCTGCCTCGGCAAAGCGTTGGCAGAGCCACTGTATACGTGAACACTACAGGAATTCAGGAAAGCCATCTGTAGGAGAAAATTACTAATCACTCGCAATTGCTAATCATTCTCTCGCACTAAACAAATCCCGCGGGGAGGATTTTTAGTTGCATGGAGGCTTTTCCCCCCTCACACACCCCTTGTGGTTGCTAATACCACCAAAGGCACACCAGAGAACATATTGTGGCCTCATGTGCATTAGCCAGTGCTTCCACCCCCCACCCCCTCTTTTAACAGATACGATCAAGGTCTGTAGCCAGAATAAACACGGCAGACACTGCAAAGCTGCTAATGCCCTCTGAAGCAGACAGAGGAGGGAAGGAATTTAGACAGCAAAACACTCTCGCCTGGTAACTTTTACACGGAGAAGGGGCTGTCCATTGGCTGCCAGTATGGAAATTTAAAGTATGGATTTGCAGATCGAATTGAAGGGCGTTTGAATGGATGCCTGGTCACTGTTTTCACTGAGGAGCCTTCAGTATGAATGGTCGCTAGAATACCAGCCAAGGGTTGAGCTGCCTAGTGGGCTCTTAGCTCCATCCATATTGTAATTTGCTGAGGGTGATGTCTTTGTCAACGACTGGCTGACTTGCTGTGACATCAGAGCGTACAAAGGCAGACAGAACAGTTTCCACCTTTCATTGGCTGAGCTGCTGAAAGGCATGCAGAAGAAGGGCTTTGGGAAGGAGAAGGGGGAGGAAATTGGGAATTTCTAAGCAAGGGGATAAGACTTGGGTTGAGCATTGGCAGTATGAACCGATGGGCAAGGGTCCTTGGCCCTTTGGTACTCAGCCTATGTCTTGTAGCTGTGCCCCTGTGTGTGCAGAGGTGATGGAACCCGGCTGACCTTATGCCTTCTCACTAGGGTGTGCATTTTGAAAATTTTTATGATGTTTTCAAATCCGTGGCTGCTGAGGGAAATGTTTATTGTGATTGGGTCGTTTTCCACAGCGGTATGGCCGGGACAGACTCGAAAATCATTTTTTTTTTGGTCTTGTGATTTTTGTGGCCGTACTTTTCAAGGAGGAAGGGGAGGGGGGACCAACTGAAAGATCTGGGGCAACTATTTTTACACTTAACAGCACCATGCAGTTCTCCTTCTAATCTAAAGAACCCTTACGTTACAAGCAGATTGAAAGGGGGGGCGATTTTACTGACCTCCAAAATAGGACTCCCACAGCACAGCCACACTAAGTTCTCTCTGCTAATTTCTAAAATGGCCACCAAGCAGCAGCCAGCCAGCATGAGACCTTCATCCAGCCACCAGCATTGAAAATAACAACGCCCTGTCTGCATCCTTTCATTTCCCTACTCTTGTGGTGACTGAAAATATTTTTTTTGTTACCTTTCCACTGAAAACTCTGCATTTGACATCCTTCCTTGTTGTGGTTTGTTGTTTGTTTCCTTTCAGAAAGTGAAGAAGGCTTCTGTTACAACCACCCCTTTCCCCACTATTTCCATTATTTTCTATGTGGGACTTCTGGAGGGGCTATTTTTCAACCAAATTTCACCAAAATTGATGGTCCTTCTAAGAACCCCCAGGTTTCAAGAACACTGGGCAGATTGTTTGAATTCTGTGGGACCCTTGAGCACATCACACCTCAGCTTTTGTACTTCCATTGATTCCTGTTGGGAATTTTGGGAGGTAGGGGCTGGAGTTGTTTTTCAACCAAAGGCAACCAAAATTGTCATACATTGTCTTCCACTTGTCCTTCAAAGGATTGCTAAGTTTCAAGCAAACTGGGCAAAGCATTTGAATTCTATGGGCCTCTGAGCAAGCCCCCCACCACCATTAGGCTTCTCGCGTTGACAAGAAGTACCTCCAGCCTACAAGGAGGGGTGAAGGGAGAAGGAGGGGGGAGGAGAACGGCAGCTAGCTTTAGGATTGGCTTGGAGTGCCTTTTGGTCCTCGCTTGTAACAATCAGATTGGAAGGGAGATGTTCGGCACAGAATTCAAAGTGAAATGCTGGTAAATGCCGGAACTTGGAAACCTGGGGGAAAACACGGATTTGATGAGGGGGGTTACCATGACTATAAGCAGCCAGAACTAGTGTTTCCATTCCGGAGAGTCACTCGAAACCAGTTTTTGTTGTGATTTTTGCAGTTCAGAGTTTTGTTTACACACACTCCTACTTCCCACTTACTGCAAGGCTTCATGGCGGCCTGTTGCGTTGTATGTCCTTATTTAGATTGTGTTTCATTTTGGCTACTTCGTTTTGCTACGTGGCTTTGAGACCACAGACTGGGAAAGAAGTGGGGTTAAATGTTTTAATTAATAAATAAACAAAAATCCTAAGATAGTAGGCACAGATAGCCTGAGAAGACGGTACTGACTTGGAAAACAACGAGATAACTATCCTCTAGGCTTTTTGGGGGGGGGGGACAGTTGATGTTCCAAGATATATAGTACAGGTTAAACCATCTTGTGAGAACTGAAAATCCTGCATGGTTTAGAGTTTGGAAAGAAACAGTTTCTTTGAGCTCTTTGTTTCTTCTTTTCTGGCTGGGTTTATTTAAAGTGTCTAATCAAAAACAGTCCTCGGAGCTGACAGTGAGCTCTGCTGCTCTCTGGGTGCTGTGTTAATGTTGCCTACCTGTTGACTTCTGTTCACAAAAAAAACACCAAGAGTCTCCAGAACTCTCTTCTCACAAGGAAGGTGACCCTCTAAAAGCTTCCCCCAGAGCTTCTTGGCACTTACAGAATTGAGGGACTTGGATCTCCATGGAAATCAGAGCTTGACAACAAAACAGTGGCATTGGTTGTTTTGGAACTAACATCTCCCCTCGCAAAACACAAAATCAAAAATGTGTACCAAAACGCTAAGGTGGTTGCAAAACTCACATTCTGGGGTGCCATTTTTGGACTTTTAGTTTCTCTGAGCTCTGTTTTGCTGGGTGGGTAGCAAGCCAATGTGGTGCCTTTAACGTTCAGTAAAGTGTTGCTTAATTTGAAATTTTCCTGTTGCCGTGGCATCCAGTGCTGTGTGACAAATTAAGGCATCAAAATGAGTGACAGTCCAGTAGCTCTTATGGAACCTTGTTCTGTCTCTGAGGCAAGCCAAACCAGACCTTCTGGGCAGGTTCCCTTTTGCCGTGTGGAGAGAAGCCAAGCCTGAGGCTTTATTTTATAAATAACCACTCTTATTAAGCTAATTGCGCTATGCGTAAGCATGACAAAAAACTATGTCCTCAGCTAAATTTACTTCTTCTGCAGTAGCTCACTGAATAGTAAGGCTTTGAAATCTGAGTGAGAAAAGCCCGCATTTACAGTTCCTCCTCCTCCTCCTTCTTCTTCCTCCTCCTCCTCCCTTGGTCCAGGTTTTCTGACTGCGAGATCCTTCCATTCTTCCAGACTTAATAACTGTATTTGTGCCCCCCCAAGTGGTGAAAGAGAGGTACATCTGTACATTTTAGTTATTTTACCCATTTATTGTGCGGGTTATTCATAGTTTTGCCATGTGAGGGTGCATTAATATAATAAATGTATGTAAATAAATTGTCACATCTATTAATATAGGTAACTATATGAAGTCTGGAGAGCCCCCACTCTCCTGACTTTCTGCAAAAGATGCAAAACCAAACTATTCAAAAAAACTTTTTACTCAAATGGGAGGGCTGTATTGTAGGGAAGGGGTCTCAGAGGCTTCGCTAATGAGTTAGGGACCATAGACTCCATCACTATATTGCCTTACATATTATCTGTTGCTTTAAATACATACACCTATGTACCACCTGTGCTCCATGTTTTCTAATGTCAGTCTTAGAATTTATTATGTTCTGTTTCAGTATTTTTTCTACTCTGTATTGGATTCTTGTTAATGCTGTGTCTTTTAAACTTGTATCTATTTACCCTATAGCATTGTTTATGGAAATGTCCTTGATACTGTTTTGAAATGTCTTTGATACTGATTGTACTCCTCTTATACTATGTAATCCACCTTGAGTTTCAGTAAGAAAGGCGGACTCTAAATGACATAAAATAAATAAATAACCAAACAAACTAGAGAAGAAAGATGGTTTTCAAATTCCATGGCTGCAAAGCTCTCTGTAGGTAACAAACTGTATGAATGGGCCATGGAGCCCAATGCAAGCTTGTGGCATTATCTGCTTCCCTCTGGCCCTGAACTAACCTTACAAATCTACCTTCAGACCTCATTCCATCTTCTTCTGCTCCAGTCCCCCCTGTCTTCCCATCTGAGAGCCAAGTTACAAGTGACGCCTGACACAGGTTGCACGCTTGTCAGCTTCCCGCAAGTTTTGATGGGAAATGTAGGCATCCTGGTCTCGCAGCTTTGCTCTCTGACTGCTGTCCAATGGACTTTTCAACTGTCACTTGTTCAACATTCCGCTAAGCTGCCTACATTTCCCGTCAAAACTTGAGGGAAGCTGACAAGTGTCCAACCTGTGTCAGGTGTCACTTGTAGCTTGGCTCTAAGTCTTGGCTACCTTTGTCTGCTTAGCTGTCTCCCACACAGCCTGCATTCTGATCATTCTTTGTCAGCTTCTGTATTTGACCCCATGAGAAACCAACCAATCAGGCACCACCTAATCTTCTACTGCTCCTTTCCTTCTCCTCACCAGTCTCTGCCCCCATCATGGCTTCCATATTTAGCAGCCTTTCTTTTCTTTACATTTCTGCCATAACCCAGGCAACCATTTTGCTTTGCAGTCTCAACATGGGCGCCTCCCCATTCCATTCTTTTGGTCTGACAAAATGGTTAGACTCAACCAACCAATGGGGCGTGCAGCAGAAAGAAAGGAGTCTGCAAGAGAATGGAAAAGCAACAATGGAGCAGCCTGTCAGCCCAATTCTTGACACTGCTTCCAGGGCTGATGCTGTGTTTAGGTAGAGTCTGGTAACACTTTTCCTGCATCCAAAGCCTTGTCTACAAAGAAAACTGCTCAAGGTCCTCTGGTTCCTCTCATAGCACCCTAGCAGAGGGCTTGAGAGGCACACCCTCAAAAAACAGGAACAAAGTCACACAAGGACACCATGGTGACTCTGGTTATCTTGCTATAGAAATGGCTGGGCCATCCAAGTCTGGGCTTTTCTCATATTACCTTGAAAGAATTTACTGAGCCACCTTTGTTTAACTGGAATGACAGTAAGCTTCGATCTAAGCTTCTTCAAAAAAATCAGTGGTTGCATTGACTTCCCACAAGTAAGGGCAAGGAAGCCACACTTTGGTAGGGTTCAGCGGCTACCCACATATTTGTGCTCTGCCAACAGCAGTTTAGCATTATGTTTTTTCACTTAAACAGAAAGGTTTTTTTAAAAAAATCATGTTTAAAAGCTATAATCGTGCTTGGAACTGAGCAAGAGTTGAAGACTCAACAAAATTGGGTCTACCTATTGATTCACTTGTGCATAAGCCAAGGAATAATCAAAGTCCACTTTCATCGCATCTTCTCTAGTACACAAGAAAGCAGCCCAAGCTTTGGTAGGCTCATCCCCTTGTTATGAATCTCAGGCCCTTATTCCCATGTGAGCCATGACACAGGGAAATAAGAGAGTGCGCTTGAGAAGCATAAGAGGAGAACTTTGTCAAACAGCAGGGTTTGCGTCCAGTGGCACCTTAGAAACCAATAAGAGCTTTTGAGAGTCAATGCTCTTCAGATACCTTTTGAGTGCTTTGACTCTTGATAGCCACTGGACTCAAATTTTGCTGTTCTACTGCAGACCAACATGGGCACCCACCTGAAATTTTGTCAGAGATTCTGTTGCCATCTACATACAGGAATGGGAGAAGGATTTGAAGAGTCTGTTTCCTTTACCCCAGCTGGCATATACCACATTGGTTAGGCCTCACTTGGAGTATTGTGTGCACTTCCGAAGGCCCCGTTTCAAAAAGGATGTGGACAAATTGGAACTGATACAGAGGAGGGCAACCAGATGATCAGGGGCCTGGAGACCAAGCCCTACAAGGAAAGACTGAGGGGCCTGGGAATGTTCAGTTTGGAGAAGAGGAAGTTGAGGGGAGACAGAATTGCTCTCTTTAAATATTTAAAAACCTGTCACTTAGAGGAGGGAAGGGAACCGTTCCTGTTGGCAGCAGAGGATAGAACTTGAAACAATGGGTTTAAACTACAGGAGGGAACGTACTGGCTGGATATTAGGGGAAATTTCTTCATATTAAGAGTAATCCAGCAGTGGAATTGGCTGTCTAGAGATGTGGTGGTTCCCCCTCATTGGCAGTCTTCAAGGAGTGGCTAGACAAATACTTGTCAGGGATGCTTTAGGCTGTTCTTGCACTGGGCAGGTGGTTGGACTAGACTGTCTTTAAGACAGGGGCCATTTCCACACTACTCACTTTCAATTGGAATGCCGCGAAACGAAGCGGAAAAAAGTGGAAGATAGCGAGAAAATGCTATCTTCCGGGTTTTGTTCGCAACAGTCCGCGGCGTTCCGATTGAAGGTGAGTAGTGTGGAAACGGCCCCCTTCTAATTCTATGATTCTATGAAGTGGCTGGGATAGATGTTAAACAAGATCATGTTGGGTGGGAAGTCATGCTGGAAACCGTTCCGAGCCAGAATTAGCCTCCGGACCTCCATTTGCCAACAAGATGGGAAGTCATTGTTTTATGCAGTTCAATGGTGGTTTTAAAGTTACTTTGGGGGGCTTTGGGTAGAGAGTCAAATGTATAAACATCATAAATAAGTAACTTGAGCAAACAACTTTTGGGGAACACAGGACGTCTCTGATGTCAGTCCAAAGAATTGACAAGTATTACCAGAAACCTAGCTGATACCTACATTGAAGCTAGAGATGGTCCTCAAAGCCCTTCAGATGGTCCGAGGAGGGAGGAAACCCTTAAGAAAGGCTGTTTCCGCACGTTCTTAAAGGGACGGCCCACTCACCGAATGCAGGTGAATTTTCCACTCCCCTCCAGATGTCTACGTTTTCAAAACGGTTGCTGGCTGTTTGGCTTCCATTTTTTTGGTGCCTTTTCTGGAACCGCACTTTCTCATGGAAGGGTATGGTTCACAAAGGTGCTTTACTGAAGAGGCTGTGAACTATTCTATTGTGTATACTACATATTATCTGTTGCTGTATGTATCAGTCTTGCTCTCACTACATTGTTTTATACTTATGCAATACCATTTTCTGCATTGCTTAACTTACCATCTTTAATACTAACGGCTCATTTCAGAATTCTGTAACCCTAGTCCTTTTACATTGCTTATTAGTTGTTTCATCCTTTTGATTGCATTAACATACATTGTGTAGTCTGTCTTGAGTATCAGTGAGAAAGATGGACTATGAGTAACATAAATAAAGAATAAAATTGAACAGGAAGCTATCTTATACAGTCAGAGCATTGCTCGGCTTATTGCCTCATGGGCAAACATCTCCAGGCAGAGAAAGGACTTTCCCATCACATGCTACCTGAGTTCCTTTAATTGTCAGGAATTGAACCTGTGACCTTCTGCCTGCAAACACCATGGATAAAATATTTTTCTGGGCCTTTTCTGCTGTGCAAAAACACACACACACACATTGCACACAAGTTCCTCCCCAAACACCGTCTACCACAAATGCCCTTTTAAAATGCATCTAATTTGGAGCCCAAGAGCAGCACCCGTATGGCTCACCTTCAAATGAGCTCCAAAGGAGCCTGTGTGAACTGGCCCACAGTTCTTCCCGGCTTCAATCTGGAATCTCAGACAGGTTCCTCTGCTCTGTTGGGTCTTAAGAGCAATCCAAAGGGGAAGCCCTTATTGCAGCCATTATCTCCACAAAGGAGGCTGCGCTGCAGATAACTAGAAGCTCGTGCGGCTCGCCTTCCGTGCTATTAAACCGCGGCCTTTTCATGAGCCATGTGCTGAATTCCTCCTCACCCAAACAACAAAAAAGTGAACCTTTTATTCATTTCCTCATTATCAAGGGCTGCCACATTCAAATGATTTCTCCGGCTGTCCCTTCATTTCCAGAGGACGTGCCTCGAGAAGGGATCGGAAGCCTTTTGATTAAGAAGATGGGGTGATGACACTTCCAACCAGAGCAGCGTTGTTATCGTTACAACCTACTCGCACTTCCACACAGCTCTCCTGCTCCCGCTTGCTCCCTCTCTAGGCCGCCTTTCATATAAAACCACTGTACGATGTGGCCTAATTGAACAGAAATATCTTATAGAAACACACGCTCGCTATAAATTTCCCAAAGATTTCTGTGAAGGGTGGGTGGGACATTGTTATTTATAGAAACGTCTAGCCCTGAACAAAGTGTTTGCGTGTGTGAGAGAGCATACAAATGTGTGTGAGGTTTTTTTTTCCAGACTCCCTCATTTACCTAAGGCCTGCATCATTCAAGAGAAGAAACAAACGTAAAATATACTCTATTCATACATTCCTTAATTCCACGATTTTCTGCTCTCGGCCTGCAGTCCTGGACTGTTATTCACTTCAAGATGTCTTTTTATCTAAGACCTTCATAAATTTACAGGAGAGGCCTGAATCAATATGCTGCTTTCCTCACTTGCCCCATTTAGTTAGTGCTTTTCCTGTATGACCTTTTAGCTCCTAGATTCAGTTGTGGAGATAACCACAAGAAGGCAAAACCTGGAAGTGTAAGTAGAAGTGACATCGTCATGCCAGCCGCGAGAGTGCTCTTCACTCCGTGCAGAGCTGATTCAGTCCATTTGGGGTCAAAATTGGCCCTGCACAGAGCGCAGGAGCACTCCTGCAGCCAGCATAATGACGTCACTTCTGGGAGGACAGTCCGCCACAGACCACAGAGTGATGTCATCATGTCCCCTGAGAGCATGCATGCCACGCGTGCTCCTGGCTTGCCTGCCACAGGCGGGCGACCTCCAGGGGCTTGCCACTTCCCGCTGATCACTGGCAAATTGGCAGGCAAGGGTGCAAATTCCCAGTTTACCCACTGCTGGAGGGCACCTGGGAACCCCAAGTGTAAGGCCACCTGGCTGCTAAGCTTCTTTCCCTGTGATCTCTGGGTATTTCTGCTCCATTACAGTTTTCTAGGTTGGTTCATGTGTAACCTTGAAGGCAGGGGCTTTATTAAAAGCTGTTTTCTGGGGGACCCTATGGGTCCTTGGAAGCCTATCAGGGTTTTCCTCTGTGAGAAGACATGGAAGGCTGGGAGAAGCTTAAAGACAGTTTGCCTGCCAGGGGTGAGCTTTCACTGCCGTAAATCAGCCATGTGGTTAGGCGTGTGTTCTAAGACCGTTCACAATGGTTCTCGCTTCATATGAGGTACTGGTAAGATGCCAACAAGCCAGGTCAGTGACCCTCATAAAATAACTGCATGTCCTGGAATAAATCACTAGATCCTTTGCCATATACGTGTGTGCCACAGAAGACAGGTCAATGTGGAAAGAGTTCTTTGAAGGCAAAAAAGTGTTAAAACTGTCTGGTTTGAGGTTATATATATATCAAATTGAGGGCTGCTATGGCAGGAGGCCTCTGGCTGGCAGTCACAGTTGCCTCAGACTGGCAGCAAGAGGGGGGGGAATTAAAGCGCCCTTATCTTCACCGCTATGCCACTTTTAGAGAAACCCAGAACAATACCACAGTGAATGTTTTTCCTAGCAAAATCAAAAAGAGTCCAGTAGCACCTTTAAGACTAACCAATTTTATTGTAGCATAAGCTTTCGAGAATCAAGAGAACTTGATTCTCGAAAGCTTATGCTACAATAAAATTGGTTAGTCTTAAAGGTGCTACTGGACTCTTTTTGATTTTGCTACCACAGACTAACACGGCTAACTCCTCTGCATCTGTTTTTCCTAGGAATCTGAGATTGTTTATTGGGCTTCTTATGACTTTTTTGCAAGAAAAAAACTTTCCACTTCTATTTTCCAGCCCTACCCCTCTCCATGTTGCCGTCTCCCTTTGTGTGTGTGCTTGTGATAACTCCACGCCATCCCTCTGGAAGGGTCCGTGCCATTCCTAAAGTTCATAGAATACTTTTGAAACGATATTAACGTCTCCTTGCATGCCGATAGAACCAAGAAGGGTAGCGGAACAAAAGACCCAACAGGAGATGGACTTCGTTCCTGCCTCCCCTCTGTCTCTTTCCTGTCATTAGGCCTCCACGCTTATTGCTATCATCTGACTGCTACCATGACAAAAACAAGCCAGCTCGACACTAGAAGAAGCTTGTCTGTGTTCCAAATGTGTTTTCTTAAGCGATGCCGAAATGGAGAGATGGCTGGGGAGTGGGAGGAGATGTTGTGCTTTCTGCCCTCCCTGTTATTTTTTTTTCCAAGATAGAACTTGATTATTGGCTGGGTGGGAGGCTGTGAAGACATTCTTGTCGCGATCCAAGTCCCTCTTTGTTTGGCAAGATGTGCAAAGCGCACAGGTCACCCCTTTCCTTCAAATAAGCCTGGACAACTTGCTTGCCGTAATTGCTAGTTGCTACCCCCACCTGAATGCAAGAGCATACAAGGTGTTGCGTGCTGCTCTTTAGTTTGGGTCACTGGAAATGATGGATGCCAAAAGGAGGGGTAGATTGGTTTGTGTTGAAATCCAAGATGCTGCCTGCACAGGTAAATGTCACTCGGCAGTCAACAGCTGCATTCAGCCAAAATCAACAAGCATTTGGGTTACAGGACTCAGAGACTGCTGGCGTTTCCAACTATGAGATCAGCTTTCTTTGAGCATTCTTCGCGTGTGTATGTGTGTGTTTGTGTGTGTGCATGTGTGCAGGATCTTTGCATTTCCTCTTAAAACCATAAATAATTTTACAGCCTGAAAAAGGGATGATAACTAGACACAGGCAAAGAGAACTGATTCACACATCCTTTTATTTTTTTTTAAAAAAAGTGCAGCCTGCGGTAAATATCATCTGAAATGAAAGTTTATTGACAGCTATGCAGTCACTGAGGGGTAGCTACTGAGAAAACAGTGTGAGAATGCACATGTGCAAAGTTTGTGCATTAGAGATGCTTCATCACTGCTCGGTTCAAATCACAATTTGTTCCCAACTTGCAAGCAGCTCCTCAGACAAAAGAGGTTGGCTTGCATTCATTTTTGAACATATAATAAAGGTGGCAGATGAGGGGTGGGGAAAGCAGTGTGAAAGTATACATGTGCAAGGTCCGTGAGGTTTGGATTATGTGTACATAGCACTAAACTGAGCTGATTGTTCCAGATTCTGGGAAGAACTGACCATGTATGCATTGTAGATTTTGCTCATAAAGTTCACAGGTCAGGCCAGTGGCTCTGTCTGTCAACCTATTTTAAATCACCAATTAGTTGTGAGGATAAAATAGAGTAGCAGAGAGTAATGTGCCCCGCCCTGATCTCCTTGGGTGAAGGTGGAATAAAAATGTGGGAGATTAATAAATAATAATAATGACAACAACAACATTTGATTTATATACCACCCTTCAAGACAACTTAATGCTACATTCAGAGCAGTTTACAAAGTGTGTTATTATTATCCTCACAACAATCACCCTGTGAGGTGGGAGGGGCTTAGAGAATTGAAAGAGCTCTGAGAGAGCTGTGACTGACCCAAGGTCACCCAGCTGGCTTCAAGCAGAAGAACGAGGAAAAGAGATGGGCATGAACCAGGAAAATTCCAAATTATGAGGTTTGTGGTTCGTTGCGTTTCACAAACCACGAATTTTCATGAACTTGCCCCGGTTCGTTTGGTTTGTGAAAATGTCACTTCTGAGTCAGCAGATCTGCAGAGAGCCCATCCCCCCTCATTGCCTAGGAAACTGATTGATTGGTGCCGGACTGTCTGCAGTGACAAACCAAAATACGAACCAAACGAACTGGGCTAAAATTTGTCACAGTTCATGAGAAATTAGCTCCCACTAACCATCAGTTTGTGAACCACTAACCAGCTCGGTTCGTGACAAACTTTAGTTCGTATTTTGGTTTGTGCTCACCTCTAGTTTGTTCTCCAGGTTTGTCCCGTTCTTAACAACTACAGTAAACTAAGCTGACCCTTAGTTTAACTCAACACAGCTTTTTTTTTATTCTGAGGTGTAACTGCATCCCTTCAGAGGCTTCATCTGTAGTTAGTTCCATTAAGACTCAGCCTGAAGCAGCTGCTCAAAGACAGTAGTTGAGGGGAAATAATCACAGAACAATATCTAGTGCAGATGACGGGGTAAAATCTGTGAGAGTAGGGAATACACAAATCCATGTTAGAACATGCTCGTCTTCATTCTGTATTCCAATTGTTTGTTGTGTATTTCACCACCCTTGCTTATTATTTGCCATGCCACACCCCACATTAGTGACAGATAATAATGTTCTTGCTTGGGGGACATTGGCTTCTTTTCTCCCATGTGACACAGTTCTTCTGTCTTCAGAAGGTTATAATGATCAGCCAAGGGGAAGCTTGTGAAGGCTTAGAGGTAATCATTGAAGGGTCAGTGATTACCAGCAGTGATTACCCTGGGACTCTCTGCACCAAAGTCTCCATGGTACTGGAAAACAACCACTGATTTTCAACATCATTCACACAAATCAAACATGTTTTGTAGGACAGAAAACTCTGATTCTGATAGTGCAACGACAATTTCATCATTTGTTGAAGTGACGATTATCTCCACCAGGGAGATGGTAACTAATGGATAATACCAACTAATGGTAACTCATGGACAACATGTACTATGGTGGTCATGTGGTTATGTAGTTGCCCCTTTTGCCTCAATTGTACCACTTGGGGGCTCGCATGATGGAAAGCTCCCTCGCCAATAGATATTGACCTTCCCTTTTTACTGTAAGTAGGATCATTCTATCATGAAAATCCCTTACTCTGATGTAGGACAGTCCAGGTGAGGGTGTCGTGTCTCATATTCTTTGAAACTTGGAAGGGAATATAATTATTCATCATTATCATTAATGCAATGAAAGAAACAGCTATTGTTACCTGCTCCTCGGAAACATGGCTCTGTTTTTTCTGAGTTCACAGTTATTAAAACCAGCACCATGACAAAATGAAATTTAAGATAACGCAAAGCCCTACGTGAACCATGTTCCTCACCCTCCAAAAGACTTTTAAGAAATATATTCCAAGACTTTTGTCAATACGTATGATTACAAGGGCAGTCGACTCCTACCCACATTCTGAAAGCTTTCAGAAATAAAGGGAAATTGCCGGCAGTGAAACAGTTGGCATTTTAGTGGCAGTTTTGTCAAACCTCCCTCGAAGGTATTTGTCTGTCAGCAACGGCAGGGTAACTGATAAGCGGACACAGCGACTCTGTCTATGGATCACTGGCAAAACAGACAGGTTCAGAGAATAGAGGACATTAGCCCCAGACCCTCCTCTGTGCCTCCCCACCCACCCACCCCGTCGCTGCAGTTTGAAGCTCTATCATCTTTGAGCAGGAAGGGAATAACACATGTCAACTGGCACTCGTCAATAAGAATATACTGGGTAAAAACAGAAAGCTGGTCCAGGCATAATTTGCACCATTTATCTGGGACCAACGCAGGTGTATAATACGCCACCCTCCCTATCCAATACACAGGCTGTGCAATCCTGAGGGCCGCTGAAGCCAAATGGGCCAGCTGTTGGTGCAGCAGCAGAACTGCTGGTCCATTCCCTATGTACAGTCCACAGGGGGAAATAACACATGTAAGGCAAAGACTGCATAGCGAGCACGCTGGAGACCTAAGAATACCCAACAACCAGCCAACTGCAGCCAACGATGGCTCTGTGAGTGGCACCCAGGCACAGTCAATCCCACCTGCCAATCCAGCCACTCCTCCCATGCCACTCCTCCATGGAGAGCCAGCAGACAGGGAGGAAAGAGCCATAAACAGTGCAACCCCAACAGAGGTTCATGGCCTGAGTGACCCCTCCCCATCCCCTAGGGGTCAAGCACCCATCGGGTGGACAGGAAACACATGCCTTCCCCAAGCAAGAGCCTGACAGAAGCACTTCACACATGCAGCCATCCCTGCTCCGAGCCAGACACCCTTCCCATGAAAAAGTTAAAACAAAGACAAGAAAAGAGAAAGACCAGGTGTGAACCCACAGCCTCCGCACCCAAGACCAGCATTCCAACCACTGGGCCAAGCAGGTCGATTCAAAGAAGGCAAGCCAGCAAGCAGTAGGCATTCAATTGCAGTCCTAATCCTATAACATAATTTAGTATGCGGGTTTCTGACAACTCACCAGTTATCCCAGTGTGCAGGCGTGATAGTGCACCCCTAGTGGGAGTAAGCGGAGAGTCACTCCCGCCTGCTGCCATGGATAAGGACCCAAGGAGGCCAGAACGGTCCATGCTGGGCTCATGAGCTTGCTGTGGCGCCTGCCTCCTCCCCTCCCCACACTCCTGGCCTTTCCACTGACCCAATGGGCGTGAAGTGCCTTGGCTGGCCACCTCCTCTCCCCTCCCCTGCCTTTCCACTGGCCTGATGGGCACTGAAGCGCCCCAGGTAGCGGCCTCCTCTCCCTCTCCCCCACCGTTCCACCAGCCCAATGGGCACTGAAGCGCCCTGGGCGGTGGCCTCCTCTCCCCTCCTCTGCTTTTCCACAGGCCGGAGGGGTGCTGAAGCGCCCCAGCCAGCCATCTCCTTTTCCTCCCCCCTCCTGGCTTTTTCCCTCAGATACCAGATCTACTTTCCCCTTCCTTGGCTAGACTGGTAGACCTGGCCTCTGGACCCACAGAGGCCAGGTCTACCTGCATGGTTCTACCAGCTGGGTACACCTGGCCTTTGTACTCCTAGAGGCCAGATCTACCACCCATAGCATTGCCAAGCAGCTGCAGGGTCTAGGAGCGCACCAGGGCCATTGCCATCCCCCGCCGGTAGCCAGCTGCAAGGTGCAGGAGCACACCAGGGCTCTTGATGCCCCCCCCCCCCCCGCAGTTCTGCAGCCGGCTGCAGGGATGAATCCGGCGGCTGTGGGTTGCAGGAGCACTCCAGTGCCCTTGCCGCTCCGGCAGTACTTCCAGCTTCTGGAGCTGCCCAATGCGGGCCATGGAGGCAGCAGAGAGGCCCAGCATGGCAGCACTGCCCTCCCAAGGCCTCACAGCAGAGCCCGGTTAAATCAGTTTTCTAGAGCCCATTTGATTTTTTCTCACAATGGTGTCTGTTTCTAGTATCACCATATGAGGCCAGGCAGAGCCCCGTGCACAAACATGCATGGCTTGGTGAAAAGACATTGGGATAAGTTCCCAGTTCGAGCCCCACATGAGAAGAGGCAAGAGGCAGGCAAAAGCCTGAGAGCTGATGCCCTGCCCATGCAAACTGATGGGCCACCCTAGTGATCCATCATTTTGGCAGGGATGACGCTCCACAACCTGTGCTGTACTGATGGAGCAGCTCTCTTACATCCACCCTGGGACCACCCTACTCCTGCCCCGCCAAGCTGCATGTGCTGTGGGAGAGTGTGGGACCCAGAGACCACCCCCTGCCCCATGCCACAGCAGCTACACTCCCCACCCCACCCCGGACAACCTACATCCCATTCTCCATGCAAGTTGCATATAGCAGCCAGCAGAGTGAGGGGGGGGCGGGAACTGGGCACCTTGAAAGGTGCCACTGGACCTCTACTGTGTTTCATAGCTGAACAAAACAGAAGTCCTTTGGCATATGTGGCGGATCGGGCCTCCGTCAACTGGCAGACCCCGATCTGACTACCCCTCCTATGCTTATCCTGGCACCTGAAGGGGCCGTCTCACTCCACTGCCTCAGGGTATGGCTGCCACCACTGTCCCTGTCTTGTGCTCTTGTTAGGTGGGACAGCCTCCTAACCTCCCTCCAGTGTTACTAGGAACCTGTCTCTGGGCTTCCCAGGAATCTTTGGGGCTCCCCTGGAGCACTGGCAACCAGATGTTTTATCACTTTCTCCTTCCCCAAGAATTTCTACCCCCCCCCCAGCATTTCCAAGTGGTTTGGGGAAACTATGTGGCTCAAAGGAACTTCACTCCAACAATCAAAGGATTTATTTAAAACTCATAACTATACACAGGCATATCAGAAGTGAACAGAAGAAATAAAAATAACATTGACCAAAAAATGCTTCATCTCTCCCCCTCCTCTAAACTCATGCCCTATCTAGGTGGTATGTAGGCCAGGCACCTTACTTCATTACAGGGGGGTGAGCTGGACAAACATCTCCCTTCAGACAACCTCAGCTATGTTTCATAGCTGAACAAAACAGAAGTCCTTTAGCATGAGAAAAAACAGCGACAGTAATCCTAGCATGGGCATCCCTGAGCCAGGGCCCACGCTCTCGAGCATGTGAAGGGGCAACCCTAAGAGGAGGAGGAGGAGGAGGTGAGGCAGGGAGAGGCGTGGAGCTGGTCTCATCTGCACACAAACAGATAAGCAGGGACAGAGTTGTAGAATGGCCCAGACTCTACTGAGCAGCAAATCATGAAGAACCAGCTGAACGTATCCATTGTGGCGCCTGTGCTTTTGCAAGCTGCTCCCCTGCGCTGTCTCTAACAGCATGCATGGGTGAGCGTTATGTGCCATCCAGTCGCCTCCAACCTATGGTGACCCTATGAATGAAAGACCTCCAAACCGCCCTATCGTTAACAGGCTTGCTCATATCCGGGACAGGGCCCGTGCCGTGTGCCCTCCCTATTGAGCTGTGGGGAATCCTGGCTGGGGTTTATGTAGTAAGGGTGGGCTGTGATTAAGTGTGGGAGAGGGGGTTTAGCCATCTCTGGGGACAGGGGTAACCGGTTGTTGTTGTAGTCGGCATCCTGCATTCCACCAGGGCTTTGCAGCAAGGACACACCTGGGGGAAGCATTTTGACACTCTCATTGTAGGGGCACCTACAGGCTACACCAGGATTTGAGTTCAGTGACACCTTAGAGACCAAAAAGATGTTCCCTTCTTCAGGAGAGAGCTCTGACTCTCGAAAGCTTACACCCTGAAAATCTTGTTGGCCTCTCGCTGCCACTGGATTGAAATCCTGCTGTTCTACCGTGGACCAGCATGGCTACCCACCTAAACTATCCTAGGGGCTACCTCATGATTTCTGATGACTTAACATTCCCTGGCTGAGGCATCTCAGGGAGCTAATGCCTCCCTTTTCACTGCCACCACAGGGGGTAATGCCAGCATGGCTCTGTGGCATTGCCATGCTTGTGCCCAGCTGGGGTGCAGAGTGTCAGGGCTCTCAGAGCCAAGCTACAAGTGACGCCTGACACAGGTTGGACACTTGTCAGCTTCCCTCAGGTTTTGATGGGAAATGTAGGCATCCTGGTCTTGCAGCTGTAATGGAGAGCCAAGCTGTAAAACCAGGACGCCTACATTTCCCATCAAAACTTGAGGGAAGCCGACAAGTGTCCAACCTGTGTAAGGCGTCACTTGTAGCTTGGCTCTCAGTTGGAGCATCTCAGAGATCTGCCAGTGTATCTCAGAGAAGTATCAGCATTACATCTAGTCAGCTTCCTCTATACTCCCTGCCTCCCATGATTGCATTGACAATCTCATGAGTCATGAAAGAAAATTACTATTTTATTTCTGAAATGACATAAATAATAGCCCATATCATAGAAATAGGCCTGCAGCTCAGACACCACTACCACCCCACGCAAAACTCCTAAACCCTTGTAGAATATAACTATTTTTCTTCCCATGCTTGTGCTCTGTACACATGTGTCTGTGCACATGTCCATACAGAGTGTCCCATCCACCCGGAAAACCTAGCAGACCACCCTGCCTTGTCCCAACCTTCTAACGCCACACCCCCTATCAAAATGAAGGACAAACTGAGAGCCAGTTTGGTGTAGTGGTTAAGAGTGCCAGGACTCTAATCTGGAGAATCGGGTTTGATTCCTCCACAGGGCCAGTGCCAGAGTTTCTGGCGCCTGAGGCTGGAGGCAGCTTCAGGGTTGTTGCCGTGAGCCGCGTGCACACGTACCCGGACTCTGTGATGATGTCACTGTGTGTGATGTAATCACGCAGCATGCCACTGCAAGCCAGCCCCATTGGCGCGGCAGGCAGCTGGGACGGCACGCAGGTGGCCTCCAAGCCCTCCCGCTCAGTTGCCCCACGCCACCCCAGCTGCCTGCCACACCTGGCCCGCAGCTGTGTGCAGGCAGCGGCAGCACTGGGCAACTGAGCGGGAGGGCTTGGAGGCTGCCTGCTCAGACTGCCCTGCACTGCCGCTGCCAGCACACACTCCTGGCCGAGCACAGCAGTTGTGAGCCAGGCGCGGCAAGCGGCCGGGGCGGTGCGCAGGCGGCTTCCCAGCCCTCCTGCTCCACTGCTAGCGCTGCCGCCGCCAGCTCCACGACACGTGCCCCTGCCCCCGGCACCCCCTCTGGCACCTCAGCGCTCAAGGCAGCTGCCATACCTGCCTCCATGGATGCACCAGCCCTGTTCCTCCTCCACTCCATCATGGGTCAGCCACAGCTCTCCGGAGCTCTCTGAGCCCCACCCACTTCACAGGGTGATTGTTGTGGGGATAATAACAACATACTTTGTAACATACTTTCTGTGTGGGTGTTAAGTTGCCCTGAAGGGCGGCCTATAAATCAAATGTTATTGTTATTATTATTTTGTTTGTGCATTATATTAACGCCTCCTTTCTTAGGTGGGGGGGAGGGCATGGGTCAGTGGAAGAGGATCTGCTTTGCATGCAGAAGGTTCCAGATTCAGTCCCGGGCAGGTAGGTGATATGAAAGACCTTCACCTGAGACCCTAGAGAGCCACTGCCGGTCTATTCTGACGTTGATGGACCGATGGTCTAATTTAGTAAAAACCAGCTTCGTATGTGTTCATGTGTGTTTGCTTAAATATTGTATTGCAGTCTCCAAGACACCCCATCCACTCCAAAGACTGAAGTTAGAGAGGAATGTAAGTTGATCTTAAAGGCCAAAACGAAAGAGCAGTTTCATACGGGGAGGGTGAATATGTCAAGAAAAAATGGAACGTCAGGGGATAATATTTCGATGGAACGGGATCATCGCCCAGGGCTAGTTTCCATGGTGTCAAAGACTTAGCTAAATCCCTACATACATATATTTTTTTAAAAAAATAGACAGAAACATTCTTTTTAAAATTTCGATTATGTGTCTGTGGGGCAGTAGGATTTGAAGATCTTGTCAACAGACAAAACACAACAGTATTATCCTTTGTGTACGATTCGGAACAGGAAAGACACAATTCCGCTGACCACAAATAGGAAATGCCAAGAGACATGAAGGGAAGAATAAATTGTGCAGTGTGAAGAAAGGACTTTAAATAACTTAACTTTGCTTAAGGCTCAGAGAGAAAAAATCTATATGTTTGGTTAACACGATAAGGGTTTGGACTCAAGCCTTCAAGAGGAAAACAAGTTTTTTGGCAATGTTGCCCAAAGATTGGGGCACATGTGTGCAGTTATGGTAGTATGAGAACAGCAAGCAAACACAAAAATACCCCCTTGGATCCAAATGGCAAAGAAAATCAAATACAACCAAGGGAAATCATTTTAAGCATTTATCTATTTTAAAAATTTATACGCTGTCTCTCTAAAGATCTGCTCAAAGTAGCTCTCTGAGTACAATAAAATCATAAAAACAACAACATAAGAATGATCAATAATAAAGCAAACAGTTAAAAAAAACAAGAAGGGGCATAAAACAACACTCAGCATCCTAGAATTAAATTCATAGGCTAGATGCACACAGTAAAAACAATTAAAAATGTGGAAATCCCGCAGTTAAAAGCTTGGGTAAAATTGAATGTTTTGGCCTGGAGCCTAAAGGAGTGCTGGGCCGGCACCAGGAGAGCCTCAGAGAGAAAGGCATTTCAAAGACATATTGAAAAATCCCTGTATCTGGACTGGCTCACGAACCCAGAGGGTTGCTTGGGCTCTTACTTCTTAACATCTCATTTCACATCTCTAGTTGATCATTGCAGAGCAGTTGCAGGAGCATCCTTAGCCAATGAGCAACAGGGGGAAGCTGCCCTGCGACTCATGCTGGTAGGAGCCTGTAACACTAACAGCATGCCCTCCAAGGGTGGGGGGACAATAAGAAGAGCAGACTCCTGTTTCCATGTGCTCCCACTGCGTTTGAGTCTCAGAGAACTGCTACAAGTGATGCCTGACACAGGTTGGACACTTGACAGCTTCCCTCAAGTTTTGATGGGAAATGTAGGCATCCTGGTTTTACAGCTTGGCTCTCCATTACAGCTGCAAGACCAGGATGCCTACATTTCCCATCAAAACTTGAGGGAAGCTGACAAGTGTCCAACCTGTGTCAGGCGTCACTTGTAGCTTGGCTCTCAGGCAGCTGGCTTCAGCAGCAGTGGCTGCTCCTGGGGTGGGTTATAGGGAAAAGGTGGCAAAATCTGGTAGGTCAAGGGTGTTCCTCCACTCCAGAACAATATTCTCAGTCAACAGCATATCTGTAGCCATACCTTGACTGACCTGCATAGCTCAAGTAAGCCTGATCTTGTCAGATCTCAGAAGCTAAGCAGAGTCAGCTTTGGTTAGTAATTGGATGGGAGACCTCCAACAAAGACCAGGGTTGCAGAGGCAAGCCATAGCAAGCCACCTCTGTTGGTCTCTTGCCATGAAAACACCACCAGGGGTCTCGATACATCAGCTATGACTTTAAGGCACTCTCCGCCACTACCTGTCTGGCTATGGATGACAGGCTATGGCAGATAGACCCCTGTACCATTATTACAGCAAGAATCCAGGCTCTTGGTTTAAAGGTTTTATTCAGGAATCAGATCATTTCCACAGATATGTCCATAGGATTACTCAGAAGCGAGGTAAGCAACTAAGCAGTAAGAACAGGTTGACAGGAATGGCAACATGTGGGAAAACCATTTTTCTTAAAGAACACAATTACTCCTTTCCCCCCTCCCATCAGTAAAACATAACTTTTGGCACAACCCCGTCCTGAGAATTTCTCACATAGACACTGAGAAAGCAGGAGATTAAAACTGAAACACAGTAATTCATGGGAGCAAGCAGTGTACAAGGTCAGAAGCCTGCAGCTTCAGTAAGCCTGTGAAAGCAAAGCAGTTATGTCACTGGCAATATGACATCAAGGTTCAGCATCAAACACTGGTTCAGAATAACAGGTCCGCATCAAATAATGGCATGGATGGGGTACAGACATGACACCACTGTGGCTGCATCATCCATAGCTTCTCTTTGCCCTCTGTTCCAAAACATCGGCCGTGAGATAGCCTTCTTCTTCTCCCATCACAGTTTCTGATGTTCCTCCAATGAAGGGGAAGGAAAACACAGCTCCAGTGGCAGAGGACATTATAAAGAGAACACTGCTAGAAGTTGTGGGTCCCGCTCAGCCACCTGAGGCCCAATAGCACTTCCCACTCACGTGGTCCATTTTTGGCACACCTCGCCAAAGGAAGTACCAATTGAGCCCCTGGCAAAACTGTGGAGTTACCTCATTAAAGAACAGTAAAGGGTTGCTCAACCTCTTCCTGGGCACACAGCAGAGCAAAACTGAAGTCCAGCTTCTCCCAGTGTCAGAAGCTGGGGCTGCTGGATTGGCCCCCGGAATTTGGCACCCTTCAGTATCATTCCTTTTAGTAGCATTCATACCAGTTTACTGTGCTGAAGTGCATACATGGAAATGATACTAAAAGGAATTTGGAAGATCCCCCGAACAAATCTGTTTCAAAACACATAGGGATGATATAATTATTACGGACTCTTCCCTTTGCACCATTTGCCTTTTTTTCTTCGTTTTGCCTTGGTGCACCTCCCCTTCTTTTCCATTACCTTTTTAATATCCGCTCTGTGGAAGGGGAGTGAGAGCGTGCACATATGCACTACATGCGCACAAGGGAGGTAAGTGCCCAGCTGTCCCCCGCACCCCTGCTTGCGCCCCTGGGACTACTGGCAACCCTATGCCACCCCACCAGCAGAGGAGGGGAACCTCCCACCCCACATCTCATCTCCTGCCTCCATAGAGTTTTCAGTAATTCCTAGAGAGGCGTGATGTCACTTCCAGGAAGTGACCTGTCACTGTCAGCCACCCCTCATGTCCCCATCCCACCCCTAGTCTCATGCTAGTTGCCAGCTAGGCCAAAGAATCACCCTTTTCTGAAGTAAAGCAGTTAATACCTTTGCAAGCCTACTGAGGACAAAGAACCTGCAACAATGCCCACGTGGAAGAGGTGGCCTTCTCAAACAGTGCTGTCCACACTCCACCCCCAGTCTCACTGAGCCCACTGGCTTCAAAGAGTAGACCTCTGCTTAGGATTGCGCTGGAAATAATGCAGCCCCTGGACTGTTCTAAGATAGGGTTGCTAACTAGACTGGATAAAATTGATGTGAAAAACAATGAAAGATAGAGGAAGATCAGAGGTGTCAAGCACATGGCCTGTGGGCTGCATCTGGCCCTTCCAGGGCTTGTATCCAGCCCACGAGCAACTGGGAGAAAAGGCAGGAGACTGGAAGCTGCTCCTGGGTATGCGCAAGGTGTGCGCAGTGAAGGTGCACCAACTCGGAGCTCGCCAGCTGAGGCAGTCTGGGCTGCAAACTTCGACTCCCATGATGCTGTGCCCTGGGGGCCCTGGGGCCAGTGAGGCCACTCGCTGCCAGTGGCAGGTGGCTAGTTCAAGATGTCATAGCAGTGACATGCATAGGGAGCTGGCTGGGTGCCAGACGGAGCTGGAGGTGGCAGCAAGCATAATTAGTGCATGTTTAGTTGGAAATAATTTTGTCTAGGATTGTAAATTTTCACTATTCCTGAATCTTGGAGGGGAAGATGCAAGTTGCTTAAGATGACAACTGCGGCTAGGTTGCAAGAAGGCTGCTGAAGCAATGGGAGCGTAGGCAACCACGGGGATTTCCAAGCTAGAGGCGACTGGTACACAAATATATGCGTGAGAATGTGAATGAATTGGTAAATGTTACAGGAAGAGTGGCATTTATGGGTGAAACTGAAATCTTAACTGCATGGCATGGAAATATGTAATAGCTTTAACTCCAAATGTTGGTGCAATAGTTTAGAGCAAGAGGCGTCAGTTATCAAGGTGTTAAAATAAAAGAAATACTGTAAGCGTGTTAATGTTTTAAACATATTTGTATTTCGAGTAAAAAATAATATCATTAATTGGGTTTGTCTGTGTCTTTTATAAAGTTTATATCTCCGGTACCTGGCATTACATTTTATGGTACACATGGCCTGGCCTGAAAAAGTGACATTTACGTCCGATCTGGCCCTTGTAACAAATGGGTTCGACACCCCTGCTTTAGATGATCGCTTTCTATCTGCTACCCTACCTCAAAGAATTATTCTGCATATAAACTGGAGGGGAGAGAATCATGAATGCCATCCCGAACCATTCTGGGGGGGAAATGGAACAGATACATGTAAATAGCACGACAGCAAGAGTTTCCTTTCCATTGCTATATTCTGTTCTCATTTTACTGGATCCTATAAATGCTGTGAGCTAGATTTAACAGACACAGTTCCTATTTGGGGTTGGGTATAGTCCACTCCTGATCTTCCAGTTTGCTCAAACACATGGGTTCCCAAGAAGCCCTGCCATTCCAAGTTCAGCCAATTTGCCCAGCTATACAAGACATGCTGACTCTTACACCAGTTGTGGGCGATGCTGGCTTCTTCTCCGGGGGATATTGGCTTTCTGTATATAATTAATAACAAGAAAACTGTATCCTGACTTGAGGGCCTGCATGAGCATCCTGGAACAAAAAGGGCCATAAATTAACATCAATTATGTATTAAAGTTCCAATTAACCTGGCTGATACTGATATACTTTAACAAGGTACACTTAGATAAAAGAAGGCGACTCTCTAATTACTTGGAATGGGACCTTCTGACCCATTCTGCTCTTTCATCCCAACGCCAACCTAATGAGGAAGGAAGTGAGAGGTAGGGGACCCGGACGGACAGAAGGTGAGGTTCTAAGCACCGCAAGATGCCCCCCTGGGACATGCCTCCACCTTCTTAAAACTGTCACTGATGAATATTTTATTACTCCCTGAGTCTTTTAGCCCTTAGAGGAGGAGGAAGAGTGGCGCAAAAGGGGCAAACCTCCTTCCAGCATGAAACGCTGAGCTCTCATCAAGTTGTCAGACTCATTATCCCGACGTGATTCTCTTTTCTGCATTATGCATTTTGTTGAATTTGCTTCCCACCAACATTCTTGGCTTTCACTACAATGTATTACTTAGATTTCTTTTCTGCCTGTTCCTGGGCTTTGGGGTAGATCACTGTCGTGGCCTCCACAACATCCATCCGGTTGTATATCTCATTGTTCTTTCTTTATCTCCTTTCAAAAGATTCTCATAGCAAATGCGGGCACAACTTACTGTCCCCAAGTTTGAATCCGGCTGACGATCAGCAGATTTCGATAGATTCAAGAAAACCAAAAGGAAGGAATTCTTCACACAAGGCACTATGGGACTCACAGCCACAGGTTAGTCTGACAGCCACTGAGGCCCATAGCTTTAAAAAGGAATTTATTTAACACATTCACAGAGGCTAGGTGCATCAACAGCTATTAGCTCTGGTGGCTAAATGGAGCTTTCTTGTACAGGAATAGTATACCTTTGAATACCTCAGAGACATTAGGGGTGGAATCCGGTTGTACACTGTAGAAAAAAGGATTCTAAATTGGAAAGTTGCGTGGTCCGTTCCAACAGGGCTCTTCTTATGTTCTTAGCTAGATCCCATTTTCTCAGCAATCTTTTGGTTGTATGTTGACTTGACAGAGAGTCCACATCTACCCATGGAGATGGTGGAATGAGCTGTACCACTTCAAACTTCTCGTTTCTATTATTCCGTCTGTTAATTTCTAGAGCCATTTTTTTGGTAACAACTGTCAATCTTTTTTGTCTGGTACTTCCTTCCTTCCTTCCTTCCTTCCTTCCTTCCTTCCTTCCTTCCTTCCTTCCTTCCTTCCTTCCTTCCTTCCTTCCTTCCTTCCTTCCTTCCTTCCTTCCTTGCTAGGATCAACATTTGAACATTCTCCAGTTTTATCAGAGTTCATAACTAGAGATTCTGCTTCCCTTCTATCATGTCATCTGCTTCTAGTTTCTCTTCTACTAGGGCAATGCTACTGAATGTCCCGCCTCAATGGCCGTAACCCTGTTGGGGAATCGTCTCTCTTCCCATGCATCTAATCAAATCTGAACCCTTTCGTCTTTGTAATATTGACTAATGTACCCACAACTCTTCGCTCACAGGTTGACCTTTGCAGCTGTCTTTTGCTTCGCTTTCCTGCCTCTTCTCTCAAACTTCTGCCCTTGGACTAGAATTCTTGCCTCTCTCTTCTGCTGGTTCCTCTGATCATGTTACTCCTCTTTTCTGCTCTCTGCACTGGCTCTCTCTTTCTTCTCATATTCCTATTCAGCTGTGGCTATCTTACAGATCTGTCCAGTCTTCTGTTTCTCCATGCTTCTTTTCCACTCTCTGCGTTCCTCTGGTGTCCTCCTTCATTCCCCTGGGCCATTTCTCCCTTGCTGTTTCATATTAATCACCGTGGCATCAAACAGAAAGTACACATTATCCCTTTCTTGTCTTACCTTTTGTGCTGTGTCTTATTTAGATCATCAACCTGCGTGCAGGGTCCATGGCTTCCTCAGCATTTCCTCTGTTTCCTGTAGTCCCATTGAAATACTCGATTTTTTTTCATTCTGTGAGTTCTTGAATCTGCACTAGTAATAGAAGAACGATCATATTCTTCTGTCTAATACCTGAAGATCTACCTGTTTGCATACAAACCTATCTGATGACTAAGGTGATCTTCTGAGGCCCTGCTTCAGGTTCCCCCACCTTCTGAGATTAGGCAGGTGGCGGCCTGAGGAAGGGCCTTCTTAGTCAAGGCGCCTGAACTCTGGAACGCTCTCTCTGAGGAGATTCATTTCTCCCCTTTTGATATCATTTTCTGCCAGCAGGTGAAGACTGTTTTATTTCATCCCTTCTTCCTGCCCTATATGTTAACTATTGTTTATGTTCTGTTTCAGCAATTCCTCAACCCCATCCTGGATCCTTGCTAATACTATATCTTTGTAAACTTACATTCTTTTACCCCATGACATTGGTTATGGAAATGTTCTTGACACTGTATGGAAATGCCTGCCCTTGTCCTTGCCACTAATTGTCCTAATCTCACACTGTGTAATCTGCCTTGAGTCTCAGTGAGAAAGGTGGAATATAAACAAACAAACAAATAAAATATAAGTGTATTTAAATGTGTGTTTTAATTCTTTTAAAAGTTTTTTAAAATTATATCTTGTTAGCAGCCTCAGTGGCCTTGATTGAGAAAAAAGGTGGCATACAACCAGGGCTTTTTTTCTGGGAAAAGAGGGGGCGGAACTCAGTGGGTTGCCCTCAGAGAAAATGGTCACATGGCTGGTGGCCCCGCCCCCTGATCTCCAGACAGAGGGGAGTTGAGATGGCCCTCCGCGCCACTCAGCGGCGCGGAGGGCCATCTCAACTCCCCTCTGCCTGGAGATCAGGGGGCGGGGCCACCAGCCATGTGACCATTTTCAAGAGGTTCCGGAACTCCGTTCCCCCGCGTTCCCCCTGATAAAAAGCCCTGCATACAACTTTTGTAAAGAAACAATACATTTTTATCCTATTTCTTTCCCAGACAGCTTCCCCATTGTATCCTCATAACAACCCTGTAAAGTAGGCTGGGCCAACTGAGGGAGTAATTAAGCCAGGGTGACCCTGCAAATTTCATGACCGAGAGGGGACTGAATCTTCTAGATCATGGTCTAGAAGTTATGGAAGTGGAAGTTATACCCTTCCACTTCTTACTTCTGCTGGTTTCCCACAAATCTCCATTTTTGTCCGAGTCAACACAATTCTCGAGACTTACAGTTTGGTAGATTTGCCACAAGGAGGCAGAAGTGAAGGCCCGGTGTGTGGGGAGAAGAGGGAAGGCAGCATTGCCCCCTTTCCTTTCTTGAGCAGTCTGCCCTGGTTTGGATACCAGCGCTGGTGTGGCAGAGTTTATGCAGTCATTCTGTAACTCTGACCTTGTTCTGCTCAAAGTAATAATATTTAGAACAACTTAAGAGGGGAGGGAAGAGAGGAAAGCCAGATAAAATATAACAGCCTGCTTTGACACACGGCGTCCTGTTATCGGGCTGTCAGGAAGGCTTCCCAGATCTATGTTACACTGACAATATCATTTTCTTTCTTTCTTTGGCAAGGAATAAGTTTATAAATAATCTCGCCCCCTCAGGAAGCTTCTTTCTCCTGAGAAATACCAGGGATTTGGCCAGAAAGAGGATTATCGATAATGTGCAATATCTTTATTAGAGGGCTGACCGCTAGCATGGCTGCACTTAAGGGTCTGTCAGCATTTTGATTATGTATGTATATATTTCAAGGGCTTATAAACTTGCACGGGGCGGGGGGGAATCAAGTTCTCAAGCCCAAGACTTGGATGTAAAGGATTTAGCTGCCCGAAAGTGGGATTTTATCAGTGTTGTTCTTGTATTTTCAATTAAAAACCAAAGTGGGCTTGGGTGGTCATCTTGCAAACGAAAGACTGCATTCTTCCTTTGGAGCAGCACTATTTTAACCCCTGCTCCTATTCAGAAGTAGGGGAAAGGAGGGCTTTTTTCTGGGGAAAAGAGGTGGAGGAACTCAGTGCGTTGCCCTCAGAGAAAATGGTCACATGGCTGGTGGCCCTGCCCCCTGATCTCCAGACAGAGGGGAGTTTAGATTGCCCCCCGCGCCGCTGAGCTGTATCTATCTTTGTAGTGTTCTAGTGCTCAGCAGAATGAGGCCCTGAACTGGTGCCTTGTTTCTCTGCTTGTATTCTATTTTGCCTTTTTAAATAAAAACTTTCAGTCTTGCTTAAGACCGTTTTGCGGCTGGCACATTATTCTTAACAGAGACATCAGTTTAGTACTAGGGAAAGATCAAGTGAGGTTGCACTCTTTACATGCCTACGGTAAGAGGCAAACCCAAGCAACGAACCGACAGCAGCTGGTGGACTGGTCCCTGGGTGCAAAGCGACAATTTCCACAACAACTGAGCTGAGCGGCGTAGAGGTCAATCTAAACTCCCCTCTGTCTGGAGATCAGGGGGCGGGGCCACCAGCCATGTGACCATTTTCAAGAGGTTCCGGAACTCTGTTCTCCCGTGTTCCCCCTGAAAATAAACCCTGGGGGAAAGGTAGACAGAGAGTGTCCCAACAGCCCTGTCATTTGGATCAAATGAAAGGCCTAGAATGGGGTTGCCGAGGATCCTGGAGAAAAATGTCATGTCCTTTTAATAGAGGCTTAATATCTGGAAATGGGCTGCTGACACTTTTCAGGGCTTGGAGGGAAATAACATCACCTGGTAAATAACATCCCATTACGCCTCCGCTGAAGGGACAGGACAAGTTTTCCTCCAGGAAGTTGACAATCCTACTTTCTTTAATGCTTATATTCTTCAGAAGGAGATGACAGGTGTTGAACCAGGCATGTTCTATGTGCAAATAGTTTGTTTGTCCTTTTTTCATACTGCATATTTTTATAACTTCTATAGGGATTCCAGGTGACTGCCGGTGGCAAGCAATCTCCGAGTGGTTTACCTTTGTGCCCACCAGTCGCTGGTGACCAGTGGGAGGTTTTGGGCTGCTTGGAGATTTCCTGCCATGAGCAGGCACTCCAGGAACATGTGCAGTGCTCGTGTTCCCAGGGGCGCGACGATGTCACTTCCTGAAGTGACATGGTCGCCGTGGCCACAACATGCTCTCAAGCTTAGTTGGGGCCAATTTTTCCCCCAAATAGGCCAGAATTAGCCCCCCATGAAGTGCAGGAGCATGCTTGTGGCTGGTGTGATGATGTCATTTCCCAGAAGTGACATCATCATGCAAGCACCATAGGCACAAGTTAAGTGCCAAGTCCCCGCCACACACACCAGGAGGATATACAGACTTGGCAACCCTAACCTTCTCACTGGAAAACGTAATAAAAAGTATACATTTTAATAAAACTGTCGGTCATGTAGGGCTTTCAGGCATTCAATGTGTTTCGTGTATCATACCTCTGCAATCTTTGCACTGTTGTATAATACAAGTGGAGAACACGGGACTGAGGTTAAAAGACAGTGGCAGAGGAAAGATTTGAAGTGGGGACTGTCCAGTTCATTTTTCCATCAACCAGCATCTGATCCCAAGTAAAGCATGACCCAAGGGTTTTTTTCCTAGTTGACTTGCAGTCAACTTGCAGTCAACTTATAGTAATGGGGGGGGGGCGTTAATTACATTTCAAATGATTTCTTTGTAGGAAAACTGTAACATGAGAAGAGACCCCCAGAGGTGAGGCAAAACTAGCACCCAGGTTCAAAAGTTCCATCATTAATCCAACATCTACCACAATCCACTGGCTCATTCCATTTCTTAATCTGATACTAGGCAACTAAACACACACATGAAGTTGCATTATTCTGAAATGCGTCGTCAGTCTTTCAAGGTCACAGTTGTCCATTCAGACTGGCAGGGGCTCTCCAGGGTCTCAGGCAGCCTTCTTTCACATCACCTACCACCTAATCCTTTCAGCTGGAGATGTCGGGGATTGAACCTGGGAATTTCTGCATGCAAAGCACAGGCTTTTCCACTAAGCCACAGCCCCTCCCCTCGCACTGACTTTAACTAGATTAGTCACTGAATACACAAGCAGGGGGCTCCCTCTGTCAGGGAGGCATGGACTTTCAACGACTTCACTGCACGCTCAGTACTGATACTGTGTTACTTACCAGCAGTATACACAAGACCCTCTATTATTTGTACAATCAAGGGCAGGTCTGGTAAAGATTGTCAATTAATTGAGTTGTGTTGATTCACACATTGCAAAGTACAGAGACAAAGTCCTGATCTGAGTTGCACACTGCACACAAAGGGATTGAAGAGAACCCTCAACTCCCATACGACTGCTGTGTTGAACACAGGGCAAGGACCCCAGACCCAACATGCATACTCCATGATGTGTGAATCAGCAATTAGATCAGGCAGCTACTGTTCGCTCATTCATGCATTACTCAGTGGGGTCAGTATATCAAACGCAAAGGACTTGGTCGGATATAGCATGCTTCAAAACAGCAGTGGGAATTATGGGTGGTGGAGCACACTCCACCTACGGAAGGTCCTAGACTCAATCTGCACGAAAGTCCTTAGAAACCAAAATTGAGGATGATGTCCATATTGAGCCTTGGTCAGTTGCTGCGTCTGTCAGAGATGACAGGATGATGATGATGATGATGATGATGATGATGATGGAGGAGGAGGAGTTAGCCGTGTTAGTCTGTAGTTGCAAAATAGTAGAGTCCAGTAGCACCTTTAAGACTAACCAACTTTATTGTAGCATAAGCTTTCAAGAACACAGCTCTCTTTGTCAGATGTGTCTGACGACGATAACGACAATGATGATGATGATAACTGTGCTTACATACCATCCTTCTGGACAGATTATTGCCCCGCTCAAAGCAGGAGACATAGTCCCCTCCCCACAATCCAGCTGGGAAGCTGGGGCTGAGAGGAGTGGCTTGCCCAGGGCCACCTGCTGAGCTTTGATTTGAACCAGCGGAGTGCTCCTTCACAGCCGAACCACTTAACCTCTATGCTACAGCAGCTCTCAATAAGAGAAGTAGACAAGGGAGGTATGGATATTCATGTAGGACACAAATTAAAACCTGGCTCACGTCACGGTGGGATGGGTGCTTGCTTGGTATACAGAATGTCCCACTTTCTATCCCCAGTGCCTCCAGCTCAAAAGGATCTGAGCTAGAAGATGCTGAGAAAGACTTTTCTCTGCTTGGAGAGCTTCTGCTAGCCAGAGCAGACATGAGAAGTACCAGTGGTTCGACCAGGTCTGTGAAGGAGGCTCATATACTCACACTGTTGTCAGGTACAAGGTGGGTTCTGAGGCTTGAGCAATACAAGTTAACACCCTTAATCTGCAGCTGTCTTGCCTCCTTTCCCCTTTCCTTGTTGAAACTCCACCTCCGGTGGCTCCTGTCCATATTGGTGGCTTAGCTCATTTAATTGGCATGCAAAATCTACTTTACCGACTGTAAACCAACTTCCTTGGCCCTTGCCATCCTAGGCTCACAGAGGGGTGCTACTGGGAGTTGCCTTCTGTTTGCACTCAGCCAGGTAGAGAGACTAGTTATACAATTTCTAATCCTGTGCAGCTGTGCCCATCCCCCGCCTCTCCTTTAATTTGTACCTTGGCTCACTTTCCTTGTGGAAAACCAGATTTGACATAACACGGTAACATGCCTGTAGGTCATGCTGGAACAGGGCACAACACGATGTGTCAAGTTTCCTTTGAACCTCTCGCAGATCAGGTATCAGCCAAAAGGAGGTCATTTTAATTATCAGATGATTAATTAATTAGACAGTAATTGTCCGACACATGAATCCAAAGATTATGTGGCACTCAACACAGATGTCAGTATTACAAAAGCGTTGGGGGAGGGAGATTTCACATTTCCCCCCTCCCTTTTGCCTGCATGAACAGCAAAATTTATCAAAGGTTTGAAAAATCCAAGACAGCTAATTTAAGTCTTTAGAAAATGTCGCTCTTGCTGAACCTGAAGGCTTGACTCATTAACCCGCACTCTCTGCGAGAAATGCGTTATTGACATTGCTTGTTCAGCCCATAGGAAACAGCAATTTTTATGCAACCACAGACTTAATGGGAGGGAGGGGTAAAGCCTGAAATTACATGCAGAAGTAAAACTAGAGCCAGGTATATTTTTTAAGGGCACAGCCAATAATTTGCAGAACATTGGGAAACATCCAAGAGTAAAGTTGCCAACCTCCAGGTTGGGTCTGTAATTACCACTAGAGTACAGTGACCAGTTCCCCTGGAGAAAACAGCAGTTTCAGAGAGCAGACTCTATGGTATACCATAGAGTTTAGATAGGGTTGCCATGTGGGTGCCATTATAGGACATGTGGGTGTGTGACATCAGAGATGTCACCAATGTTACTACATCACTTCGAAGTGCAACCCAGAAGTGACAGTGACAGCTGTAGGAATCACCATAATTCTATGGTAAGACTTCATGGTTTTACCATAGAGTTTCCAGCAATTCCTAGAGCTACCATTGTCACTTCCAGATTGTACTCGAATATGATATGCTGGCTACTAGGCCAAACTTTTTTTTCTTTATTTTTCTCCTGCTACTGCTTGGTGGCAGGCAATGGTGAGAATTCCTGGGCATTTGCCCAGCATAAGTGGGCAAATATTAAGTCTAATTCTAAGGGAAACCCCTTCCCAATTTTCCCTCTCCACAAGCAATGCCCCCAAATCTCCAGGAATTTCCCAGCCCAGAGATGGCAATCCTTGCTGAGACATAGGCTACATAGTACAGTTGCCCAAAAGTTCTCAAGTTAACTTTGAGTCCACAATAATTAAAACATGTCTGAGGAGGGAACCAACAGTAACAAAATCCAAAACCACATAAAAGTAATAAGAAGACTTTTAAAAGGGCTAACAGCAATCATATCCCTAGGATAAGAATTTGACAGCAATGAAGAAAATCACTCAAAGAACTCAGAGCAAAATCAGTAACGCTGGCATCAAAGGAAGAAAATGGTATAATCCACAGCTCATCAGCAGTTACAAACCCCAGAACAATGACACAAGCAACTCAGCAAAAGCAACAAAAGGCCAGGAAAATAGAGACATTTTCACCTGGCAGTAATTTAAAAGCATTCACTGTTTCTGCTGGGACCATTCATGGCGAGCTTTCCAAAGCCCTTCCACAACTTGGCAGCAAGAAGTTGGTGGATAAATATCGGGGTTCTAAGCATTGTCCAATCGGTATCTAGAGTGTTTCCAGTGTAGAAGATGACAGCAACTGTGCCATTTGGTGTAGTGGTTAAGAGCGGCAGGACTCTAATCTGGAGAATTGGGACTCCTCCGCTTGAAGCCAGCTAGGTGACTTTGGGTCAATCACAGTTTCCCAGGGCTCTCTCAGCCCCACCTCCCTCACAGGGTGATTGTTGTGGGGATAATAACAACATATAGTTGTTGTGGATTTTCCAGGCTGTATCGCCGTGGTCTTGGCATTGTAGTTCCTGACGTTTCAAACTGTTTGACACTGAGAGATCTCTGTCTTTCGGTGCTACACCTCTGAAGATGCCAGTCACAGCTGCTGGCAAAATGTCAGGAACTACAATGCCAAGACCACGGCAATACAGCCCGGAAAATCCACAACAACCATCGTTCTCCGGCCATGAAAGCCTTCAACAATATAATAATAATATAATTTGTAAACCATTCTGAGTGGGCATTAAGATGTCCTGAAGGGCAGCATATAAATTGAATGTTGTTGTTATTTGATCACTAGGGTTTTTCTCCAAAAACGCTGTGGTTGGAGGGGTTTGGTTGTCTCTTGAATGAAGTCAGTTCTCTGTGTTTTGGTTGACTGGAGGATCTTTGGCCAGGTAAAGGAGGTCTAATGGCAGAATGGCATCCCCTATTCCTGGGAGTTCATGACATGATATTCCTCTTTAACACCGAGACCTTACAAGAAATTTTGTACTTACTTACAACACAATTCTACATGTCAAGAATGAATCCCTGTCTTCTTTCTTTCTCTCTCCTTTCTCTCTCTTTCTATTCCTTTTCGTTAATTTTTTCTTTTCTCTGCTCCTTTATTGGACTTTTAATCTTACTAATAAAATAAAAAAATATTTTTTTAAAAAAAGAATGAATCCCCATCTTGGCCTTCCCCAAATCCCTTTCCCAAGAAAAATGCAGAAGATACTGTATTGAACTATCTGGCTTAAAGACTGAAATGTTTGGATAGTGCTAGTGGCCGGTGGCCTCCATACTCAGGGACCTATTGTGGCCTATGGACTGCAGACACCAGAACTTCTGTGGCCTGTGGACAGCCACCAGCCTCCATTTTTGGCCTTATGTGTATATTCATTACCTGTTCACACATCTCTAAAAGAAGCAGTCAATCATAAGCAAGGGTGTGTGGTGTTTTTGACCGTAGGAAGCAGCTACTGCTATCTACTGCCTTGCTGTTTTCTCAGTGGTTGAGGAGACGAAAGAGCACAAGCCGGCCCTGATACACTGCTGTTTCTCTCCTCAGGCTCCCCGATGTCTGCTCACAGCTCACATTTCAATTAGGTCTGGCAATACAAGGGTGGAGAGCAGGGGTCATTTCATAGAAAAAGAACTGCAGGAACTCATTAGCATAACTCATTAGCACATCTCATTAGCATATGCCACACCCCCTGACATCACTGGAAGTGTGTCAGAAGGCAACATCCACCCCTCAGGCCCCATTCCCCAAAAATCTCCCGGTATTTCCTAAAAATAAAGCAGAATGAACTCAAAGCAGCTTACCCTCCTCTGGAGAGCCAGCCCCAGCAGCCCTGCTTGCACTCACTCACTCTCTCTGTCTCTCACACTCACAAGTCACAAATGAAAATAAAGCAGAATGAACTCAAAACAGCTTACCCTCCTCTGGAGAGCCAGAGGAGGGTAAGCTGCTCGCTCGCTCGCTCGCTCACTCACTCACTCACTCACGAGTCATGAATGAAGCAGAATGAACTCAAAGCAGCTTACCCCCCTCTGCAGAGCCCTCACCACTTGCAAGCCTGGAGGACAGGCCACGTGGCCGCAGCCCCCCCCCCGGCTGCCCCCCCCCGGGTTCCTACCAGGGAATCCAGGAGGTGGCATGGGGTAGTGGTGGTGGTGCTGCAGCTGCTGCTGCCTCTGCTGCTACCTGCTGCTAAAGTCTTGGGCAGCAGAGCATGTTCTCCCTCCAAATGAGCCCTGGTGGAGAGACAGGTGAGCAACAAATGGTGGTCAAAAGGAACTGAAGTAGGCTGTTCATAAAATCATAGAATTATAGGGTTGGAAGGGACCTCTAGGATCATCAAGTCCAACCCCCTGCACAACGCAGGAAGTACACAACTACCTCCTCCCACCACATGCACACACCCAGTGACCCTTACTCCATGCCCAAAATATGGCAAAACACTGTCAGTATCTCTAGCCAAACTGGCCTGGGGGAAATTGCTACCTGATCCTGCACACAACCAAACTGTGCACAACTTGCACACAACCAAACTATATTCACAACTGCCATGCGGAAGTCTAACATTCTCAGGTTGCACAGAAGGTTCGCCGCAGCCACATCGAACAAAGCAAGCCTGGGAACTATAGGCAACTGAGCAAAGATACAGGACAAATCAGCAGCCAGCAAGACTTCAGGCCATGCAATCAATATGTGGAAATGAGGAAAGATATACCCGCTTGAAGAGACTGGGGTGCTCAAGGAATTCCATGTACAACTATACGAGGCCGGACCCTAACATCCTGCTGCAAAAACGTGTGATGAAGCCAAAATCTCATTTTGGCTTCATCATCACACGTCTTTTTGAAATGTTAAAGTTCTTATGGAATTCAGGGGGTAGATCACCTGCTTTCCATGAAGGTCTCGGGTTCAATTCATCTCCATTTTTTAAAAGGATCGGTTAAGTAGGTGCTGCAAAAGTTCTGCTTAAGATTACAAGAACCACTGCCAGTCAATGGAGACAAGAGTGGCCTTGATAGGCCAATGAACAGAAAACAGCTTCATGTGTGTTCATGACTGAAGGTGTCCACAGCAGCAGAAGAATTTGTTAAGGTGAGTACAAATGTAATCCGAATGGTAGTTTTAGAATTTAATCCCATTGGCCTGTTGTGTCAGAGGTGCAGATAAACTCACTTGTGTTTGGTGCTTTGTTGGTTCACACCATCTTTCCCCCCTCTGGCCTTACACAGTTCCTAAGGGCCAGCTGAGACTCTGCACCTACGTACAAATACACATCAGAAGAGCCCTGCTTCCATCTAGTCCATCATCCTGGCTACCACAGCCGCCAACCAGATGAGAAACTCCCCAACAACTAGTATTTAGTAGGACATCATCTCTCTGTGATGGAGGCTGTCATTAGCTGGTGAGGACAGCCGCAGCAGTTTAAGTGTCAAGCTAGGATCTGGGAGACCCAGGTTCAAATCCACACTCAGCCATGAAGCTTGCTAGGTGACCTTAGAATCATAGAATCATAGAGTTGGAAGGGACCTCTAGAGTCATCTAGTCCAACGCCCTGCCCAATGCAGGAAATTCACAACTAGCTCCCCCGCATAATTCCAGTGACTCCTGCCCCACGCCCAAAAGATAGCAAAAAACCTCCAGGATCCCTGGCCAAACTGGCTTGGAGAAACTTGCTTCCTGATCCCAAAGTGGTGACCAGCATTACCCTAGGCGTGTAAGAAAGGGCCACAAGAACTAAGCACTGATGCAACCCTTCCTGCCCTCTCTCTCATGCTCTGCCTAGGTTCACAGAATCAGCATTGCTGTCAGATGGCCATCTAGCCTCTGCTTTAAAACCTCCCAAGAAGAAGAACCCACTGCCTCCTTGAGGGGACCTTGAGCGCCTCGAGCTAACCCACCTCACATAAGGGAGCAGCCATATCCACCACCATAAGCTCCTTTGGCTGAAAGGTGGGATAAATGTTTATAGACAGACGTCTAAGAGCCAGTCCTTCCATGAATTTGTCTAGTTCCCTTTGAACGTCATCCAAGGCTGTTTCCATACTAAGCACTGAGTATGCACTTATTACGATTTGTTCTATTGGACCATTTTTATGCACCATATTGCGGTCAACCTATAGCTTTCCAGTAGTTCTTGTGTTCTGCCTTTTCATTCATTCATTCATTCATTGTCCGCCAGATTACACAGTATGAGATTAGTAAATCACTATCAAGGATATTTCCATAAACAATGCCATAGGGCAAATAAATACAAGTTTACAAAGACATAACATTAGTATATAAGGCAACATAGTGGTGAAGTGTAAAGACCTAATTTGTGGCAAATTAAACACAAACCCAAATGCAACACCAGGCTATTCTGTGTGGACAGTCGAGCTGCTTTTGAGGGATCCTTCAAAAAAACCCCTCTCTTTTTCTCTTTACGATCTCAGGGCAATGAGGGGATTGTTTTTAACTGTCCAGTCACTGACTTATTTTTAAAAAATGATTTTATAGTAATACAATAATAATAAAATCATTTTAAAAAACATAATAAAATATGAGCAGTAACTTTGGTTTGCTACAAGTGAAAAAGTACTCAAACCTCCCCCCGCCCCACAACAAGGGCTGATGATCAAACACTGGTTGTGAGTTGGGGGGAAGGGAACCCGCAAGCTCTGAGACAACTGGAAGTAATCCCCTAAACGAATTCCCCTAAATAGATAAATAGCCACAAAATAATGGAACAAAGGGAAGACAGCAAGGAGAAGGAAGACTTTTGCTGAAGAGGATTTTCTTCGTAGACATACCGTATGATTTTGGCTCTCTAGGGATGGATTTTAATGTGGAATATAGCATTTTATGAAGTCCTTGGTGAAACCTGGGCCGTTTCCACACTACTCACCTTCATCCGGAACGCTGCGGAATGTCGTGAAAAAAACACGGAAGAGAGCGTCTTCTCATGTGAGTTTTGCACAATGTTGCACAAAACTCGCGCGAGAAGACGCTCTCTTCCGTGGTTTTTTGCGACGTTCCGCAGCGTTCCGGATGAAGGTGAGTAGTGTGGAAACGGCCCTGGTTTTAATTCCTCTCACAACCAGATGTGGAAAAGGGACAACGATAAGAGTGGAGCAAAAAGTTTGTAAAATGGAAGCAGCCAAAACTAGAAGTCATCTTAACACCTTACAGCAGTGAATTTCATAAATGATTAATTCTGGGATCGGTTGCTTTCGGGTTTTGGCCAGAATCAGTAAGCCTGGGTGTCCGTGTGCTTTGTGCACTTTGTGTGTGTGTGAGAGAGAGAGAGAAAAAACTGCTGTTATACTTTCGACACTGCTGTTTACTGTGACTGTGTCCTTTTCTTGACAGAGAGGAGACTCTAATGTATACAGCTTGCCAGTCACCTTCGGGTGGTCTGGAACCACTCCTTGCAGGAAATATGGGACAGCTGTACCACTCTGTGATCAATCCATTCATCTTGGCCTGACCGAATTATATTTCTCACCCTAGCACTAGAAGATTTAGGAAACAAAGGTTTGTTTTTTAAACTTCCCTATTCTGTACCTTGCTGAGCAAACAGAAGTATCAAGTTAACTCAGTGAAGGACATTCTAGAGGATACTCAGAGAGGAAGAGAGAGAGAGAAGAGATTAAGGCTTCCAAACTTGTAAATCGGACTCCACTTCTGAGCAAGCAGGTATAGAATTAGGCTGGAAGGCCACAATCCTGTGCACATTTATTTGGAAGGAAGCCCCACCTGAATTAAAGTAAGATGGTTTATCTAACATGTTTGCAAAGTTGTACAGGCAAAGAGAGCTGCAATAGTTATTATTAATATATTTAGTAATCAAACACTATGACCTGCTTTTGGGTTCCAAAGCAGTTTACATCCATAAATCAATTTAAATGCATCAGAGCATAAAAAAAAAGTAATACCCCCCCACACACACACACACACAGAGGAGAGATGTGGGAAAGCAGGGCATTTCCACAATTCACAGCCTCAGTTAGCCATGGAGTTTGTCAATCAGACACCTTGGGCAAGTCCCTTTGACTATTCCATCTACTTCACTGGGTTGTTGCTCAGATTAAATGGAGAAGAAGAGAGCCCCCAAAGCCATCCTAAGTTCTTGGGAGAAACGACGGGATAAGATAATGTATACAAACAAAAATGTCAGTACAAATCAAGAACAGATAAAAATACAGCTGAAAATTGGCAGGAAGACAAAGACTCAGAAAGAGATTAACTTACTTTAAATGAAGAAACAACTAAACCAGGTCTTAACCACTGCACCAGTTTGGTGTAATGGTTAAGAGTGGTGGTGGAGAGCCGGGTTTGATTCCCTGCTCCTCCACTTGAAGCCAGCTGGGTGATCTTGGTGACCTCACAGCTCTCCGGAGCTCTCTCAGCCCCACTCACCTCACAGGGTGATTGTTGTGGGGATAATAATAACATACTTTGTAAACCACTCTGAGTGGGTGTTATGTTGTCCTGAAGGGTGGTATATAAATTGAATGTTATTATTATTATAAGATGGTACAATATCAGCCTTTCAGGGAAGAAACTGCTATTGGCTTGGTGCCACCACAGAGAAGGCCCTGTTTTATGCATCTCCCCACCAAAATTCAGAAGGCGATTAGGGCTTCTTCAGATAATCTTAATAGTCAACTTTATTCATGCTGGAGAAGACTTTTTGATACCCATCCCAAATCACTACAGGTTTTTAAAGGTCAGAATTGACACTGGTATTTTGAATGCACTTGGTGTTAGGCAATTTGTTGTGGGATCTAATTCAATCCAAGTCACTCCAGTTCAAACCACGTGAAGGCAATCTGATCATACTTGTGAGAAAGGCTGCAGTAAAAGTTTCATAAAATTTGGTCCCATCAGATGTCATTTCATTAAACAAGTCAAAATCGATATTTTTTTTCAAGTTGGTAATTCAGGTCACCAGCATTTCACCATCTTTGCACACCCAAACATATAAAAAACATTCCCAGATCCACATTTCAGTATCTGAGCAGCATTTCAAGTATGAAATTCTTTCTGAAAACTGGATTTCTACAACCAAATGAAAAAAACATTCCGCCCATTTGGGCTATAGAAATAATTCAGTTCACAACACAAAATGTGCCGTGCTGTGCTGTCACCCAGAATCAAGCTTAAATCAGCAAATAAGCTCTTTGCTTCCATGACATCTCATCGTCCAAAGAGATCTCTGCATTTCTGTGGTAATGTAAGCAGGAACTTCATTGGTTCGCAAGCACCTCTCTATTTCTCTTCATGGACTCTGCCACACATGGGCTTGGCTTGGCTTGTGGTGCCCAGAGCTGCTTCATGTGGCAAATCAAACAGAGCTTTCCTTTGTGCTTTCCTGGTCAAGCAAGATTTTAAGACTTGATAGGCTGCTTTCCTACTTTCCCCATCTCAATGAAATCCTGGCATCTAGTGGTTCTTCTACAGTACTGAAGGCACTGTAGAAGAACCGATCCGAGATAGTTCAATTCCCACGACACAGGGGCCGTTTCCACACGTCTTACCTGCCTGCGGAACATTGCATGAAAGACCCGGAAGACGCCGTCTTCTCGCACGAAATCGCGCCAGGAAGATGCTGTTATCTGGGAGTTTCGCGCGATTTCGCGCGAAACTCCCAGATAACAGCGTCTTCCTGGCGCGATTTTGAGCGAGAAGACGGTGTCTTCCGGGTCTTTCATGCAATGTTCCGCAGGCAGGTAAGACATGTGGAAACGGCCAGGATGTTCTGTGTGACTTCTAGAATTTTTTAAAAGGTTATTTTTATTTACAAATACAAATGAGAAATGGATACTGTAAGGGATTTCTCACAATTAAACAGTGAGAGCTTTGACTGCCCCCTAATTCCAGCACTATCTACAAGGTTATATTCAGTAATACTCAAGTCCAATGGCAGCTTAAAGACCAACAGGTTTTTGAGGGTATAAACTTTTGACAGCCAAAACACCCTTCGTCAGATACCTGATGAAGGGAGCTTTGACCCTGGAAATCTTGTTTGTCTTTAAGGTGCTACTGGACTCAAATCCTGCTGTTCTACTGCAGACCAGCATGGCTACCCATTTGAAACTAAGGTTATATTCCGTTTCCTAAGCATAATGAGAATGTATCACATTAAGCCTTCTTAGTTTTTTTGTTTAAATCAAGGTTCTAGTCCTCACTTTTCAAGCTCTCTGAGTATCTGGGAGGAATCCTACACTTCCCCAAATGCTGTCAGTAGATAACACAGCATATTTAAATAAATACAATATTAACATAATATCAATGTATTTAGTAGTTCAGTATATAGTATGGAGTGAGGACAAATGGATTAATTTTCATGAAAGCTGATTCACTAGACAGACAAACAGGCTATTTGGCTCTGTTGACCACCACCCTGAAGGTCAAAGTTGAAAGGTGGAACTGGTGTAACCTTGTTTGTCCTCTATCCTTAGGCAATATGAACCAATACGTTGGGGGCCCTCTGCTTCATGGTACCATGGGACAGTTTTCCCCTTGTCCCTGTACCCAGATATAGAGTTGCCAGCTAGTGACTGATAATTGGCAGGAATCTGGGGGGCAGGGACATGAAGGGAATCCATTGGGCAATGGCATGATGTCGCTTCTAGAGAAAATCCAGAAGTGACATCACACCTCTCTAGAAATTGCCAGAAACTCTATAGCAAAACCATAGAGTTTCCGGCAATTCCTAGAGCGAGCAGCAATTTTTTTCCAATATTTTTCTTCCACTGGCCGCAGGCAGCAATTTTTTTCCTGTTATTTTTCTCTCCCTGGCTGCAAGAACAGACGTGGTAAACAACAGCTGGAGTCGGGGGGGGGTCCCCACCTCCACTGGGGAAATGCCGAGCTTACCCTGAAGGCAGCAATTCAGGGTCCCCTGTTAATGGAGGAAACATTTTTGAAAGTTCTTTTCAGTAGAGTGTAAACAGTCTTTTTTGTCTCAACCCCCCACCCCCCACCAACGTGGAAGGGATATTCTAGGGATGGAGAAAAAAGCCAAATAATATAAACTGCAGAATTATTGAGATGGCCATACTTGGGATTCATTTCCATCTGACGGATGATGGAAGGTACCATAACTCTATTATATTTCCACTTACATTCTTGCATTCTGTTATTGAGATTTTATTTGAAGCATCTTTTAATAAAACGGAGGCACTTATGTTCATATTCTAGCTGAACTTGATTAGCAACCCCCGTTCAGTATATTCATTGGAGGTTTTTTTCTTCTTATTTATTTTTTCTTTTCTAAGGTTTGGGTTGCGGTTGGGTTTGGTTGAGCACAGAAAGGAGCAATCTTGAAAATAAAACTTTGCTTCATACCAAAGCTGGTATTTTCTTCATTTTCTTCACTATCTCCCACCTCAAAGCTTCAGGCATTCTTTCTTGGCCTGTCCCGAGCCCCCGTCAACAGATAGCATGCAAAATTATTTCCACTTGCAAACAACTCATTAATTCTATTTATGTTACAGACACAAAATAAAAGAAGGCTTTTCCTCCATCCTGACCACCTTTTGCTTTTGTGCCAGTGTGGAGTTTGGAGCAGGAGCTCCTCCTAGTGGACATAGCTCAGAAATCTCAGCATAGAACATTGAAGAGTTCTTCATCATTTGACAAGTCGCTCTTTAAGTTAGTTTTGCACAGGGAGCAAAACTGATATTTACCATAGTGAAGTTTCGTCCAGGTTAGAGAACTGTTTAGCTCAAACCTGTACACCTATTGTGAGAGCCGGCATGATCTAGTGTTGGACTAAGTCAGGGGCATCCAGATTGTTTCGGCCTGCGAACACCTATGGAATTCTAACTCAGGGTGGTAGGTGAAACTTCAAAATGGCTGCCATAGGAGGTGGAGCCAGCCACAAAATGGCTGCCATGGAAGGTGGAGCCATCCACAAAATGTCAGGGAACAAGATTGTGCGTAACTCTCATAGCGATACTTCAAAATTTCAGGCAGAAGCTCTGCAAAAGAGGATGCCCTTTCAAATGAACATATTATTTAAAAATATTTTCTTGAATCCACACAGCTTACCTTCAGTCATGAAGTGAAGATCTTTGTGTTGTGGTGGCAGCTGTTGCCAAAACAATGTTGTTTTGAATCTGTATGGCAAATCAAATCTCCAATGGCCAAGCAGAAGCCCTCATGGGCAAAAGCCCCATCAGGTCCTACCCACTACTTAAAACACTTGGCAGGCACCAAGAAAAACATTAGTGGGTGCTATGGAGTCCATGTGCACCACATTGGGGGCCCCTCAACTAGCTGTTGAACTAAGATCTGAGAGGCATAGGTTCAAAACTCAACTCTTCTATGAAGCTTGCTGACCTGGGACTGGTCCTCCTCCCCCTGTCTTGGCCTAACCTTCCACACAAGGTTGATGTTTCGTTAAAATGGAGAAGGGAGGACCATATGTGCACCATGGTCTCCTTACAAGAGTGTGTGTGTGTGTGTGTGTGCGTGCGTGCATGCGTGTGCGCTCACACACACTGTCAAGTTGCAATAGACTTAATTGGCAAACCCAGCAAGGAGCTTTCAAGGCAACTGAGAGCAGAACCACAAGTGACAAAAGGCACAGATTGGACACTGGTCAGCTTCCCTCAAGTTTTGATGGGAAATGTAGGCAGCTTGGCGGAATGTTGGAGAAGTGACAGTTGAAAAGTCCATTGGACAGCAGTCGGAGAGCGAAGCTGCGAGACCAGGATGCCTACATTTCCCATCAAAACTTGAGGGAAGCTGACAAGTGTCCAATCTGTGCCTTTTGTCACTTGTGGTTCTGCTCTGAGAAGCAGAGGTGGTTTGCCAGTGCCTTCCTCTGCAGAGTCTTCCTGGGATGTTGCCCATCCAAGTACTGACCCTGTTTAGCTTCCAAGATCTGATGAGATTGGGCTATACTGTGCCACTTTTCCGGAGAACTAAAAATGCATAGTCAGCCTGATGAAATGTAGCACACCAATATCCATATATTTTGTTCGCCGCCTAATAACTCTCCTTTGTTTTCTCACAGCAAGACAGCAAAACCAGCAAATGTTACTGAGCCTCTCTTTCTTTCAATGCCCTCTTTGTGGATTTCTCAGAAGCGTCTGATTGTTCCCCCATGAGAAACGAGGGGAAGGGTCTTTGGTCTAATCCTTCAGGGCTCTTCTTAGGGCTGCAAGTTGTACAGGTCTGTTCTAGCACCTATAAGGCACCAGGATTCTCAAACAGAATGCTTCTGCTACTGAAGCAACAACAAGTAAACTGACCAACTCACCTTCGAAATAACCTACAGCGCCATCCTCCAAGTGGCCACTTTGGGAAATGCAGCCTGGACCAGCCCAGCAGAAGCCAATCGGTGTGCCTTGAACTTCCAGTTTCCAACCTCCAGGTGGTGATGAAATCAAAAGTGGGAACGCACACCTTGGGAAAAATCAAGTCTCAGAAGTAAATAGTATAATAAGAATACTGTATAAATATTTAAAGTGCAAGGTGCTTAAGTGTTTTAAGTATAAATATCAATAGTCTAAAAAATACAGTACATAATATATATTACAAATATCCATCCCTAACAATATCTCTGAATAGATAATCAAAATACAGAATCTCTAATGTACAAGCAGGCGACAGCCAATATACAATATCAAAGTCCAATAGCACCATACAGGTAATATCAGTCCCAATAAAATCAACTCTCTTATCTCTTATAGGTGCATGGGAGAAAGTGCTCCCGATCAATCCGTATGAGACATGTATGTAAGTATCTGGAACAAAGTTATTAATGTGTATTCTTCTTTTCTCTACAGGTGGACCCAGCTCATATGGGAAAAATCCGTTCACGACCCAACAAGAGGCCGGCTAACTTTCAACTTGTTTCAGTAAGCTTTATCAAGGGCCCTCCAACTGTTCCACCATCCACAAATTCATTCACATCTGTAAATTCTCCTGACACTGTCTTGGCATACCAAGATTACAAGCCGTGTGTATGATGAAGCAAAGAATCTGGAGTCCCATGTTTCCATTCTTATCTTTATCATGAATTCACTAGGGAGCTTTGGCAAAGCCATTGAACGGAATACAGGAGGTAATACTGACCTGTCGTTCAGAGTTGTTGTAATGTGATTTATGTTAGTATATGTGAAATGTATTAGATGCAATTGGTGGAAACTATCAGAATTTTTTGTAAACATGCTGCCAGAGCTCTAGTCAGACCATTATACCATGATTTGAGAAACTGTCATCACTATATGTGTTGAATTTTATTGTTATTGTTGAATTTCATCGTTCTTATTTTTCTTAGTGGGTTGTGCAAACCGCTGTTCTGAATAATGCTTTTTATAGGGTAGGGTCAGGGGTTTTGGGGATGAGTTTATGGAACCAAGAGGGCAGTAGCCCGAAAAAGTTTGGGAACCATTGTATTAGAGTATCCAAATATGGAAAGTATTATTAGCAACCCATTCAAATATGAAATAGTAAAGAGTCCAGTAGCACCTTTAAGACTAACCATCTTTATTGTAGCATAAACTTTCGAGAACCACAGCTCTCTTCGTCAGATGAAGAAGAGAGCTGTGGTTCTCAAAAGCTTATGCTACAATAAAGTTGGTTAGTCTTAAAGGTGCTACTGGACTCTTTCCTATTTTGCAACTACAGACTAACTAACGCGGCTAATTCCTCTGCATTCAAATATGAAGAGGCTGCAGTTACTCATGTTGGTCGGAAGCAAAAGCAACAGTTGTACAATGCCTTTATTTATTTATTTAAAATATTTGTATGCCCCTTTTGCTCCCAAAATAGGGTCTCCGAGGAGGTAAACTTTAAAACAATTTAAACAACAGTTAAAAACACTTCAATTTAAAAAAAAAACTATTTATATTAGTGTAAAATACAGTTCAATACATATACAAATATGCAACACAAAAAACAGAGAGGAAGCCAGTAACATTTATTAAGGGTTTGCCAGACAAAACAAAAAACTTCACCTACTGGCAGAAGACAGCAATAAATGGGGACAGACAAATCTCCCTGAGGAGAGAGTTCCAAATTTTGGTGCCATGACTGAAAAGGCCCTTTCTGAGGTTGCCTCCTGTACAGACCCAGATGGCACCCAAAGAAGGACCTCTGAAGATTAATGGGTAGTTTCATTGGGGAGAAAGTGGACCTTAAGGTATGCAGGTCCCAAGACATATAGTGCTTTAATACCAACTAAAATTGGGTAGGGCCACCACTCAGTGGAACAACATCTGTTTGGGAAAGCGGAAGTTCCAGGATCAATCTACAGTTAAAAGGATCATATCAAACATATTGTGAAAAATGTCAACCAGAGACCCTGCCAGTCTGAGGAGATCCAGTTTGGTGTAGTGGTTAAGAGCAGCAGGACTCGAATCTGGACAACCGGGTTTGATTCCCCAGTCCTTCGCTTGAAGCCAACTGGTTGACCTTGGGTCAGTCACAGCTTCTGAAAGCTCTCTCAGCCTCACCCACCTCACAGCGTGATTGTCATGAAGATACTAATAACACACTTTGTAAACCACTCTGAGTGGGCGTTAGGTTGTCCTGAAGGGCAGTATATAAATCGAATGTTATTCTATTATGACATTGAGATCGATAGAGCAAGGGTTTGGCTTGGCTTCAGCACAAAATGATGTGCGAGCTTTGCAGCTCTTCAGTATTTTTCATTAGGGAGGATGTTAAATGCAGAGGTAGGGAGGCTTCAGGATTTTACAGCAAATCCAAATAAAGTGCTTTTAGTAACCCCTGATGCTGATACAGTTTTCAGAGTCCAAGAACCATAAGAGATCAGTTTATAATCTGTTTCTGCATAGGCAAATGCCACAGGAACAAGTAGAAGAAAAGATACATAACTCAGAAATAGCCACAAAGTGAATGACGAACAACATTTGAAGGTAGAGGGGG